>NC_084576.2:14262500-14332500 GCF_033978685.3 Nerophis lumbriciformis
TGAGAGGCATGATTTATAATGTAGAATTAACTTTCACCAACTCAGAGGCGATGCAGCAGTTCACCGGCTCAGTATGTCAACACTGTAACTGCATAAGCTCATTATCTTGCTCTGATCGCGGCGCCACTAAAAGTAGTTTGTCTATATTATGGGTTGTACTTGTACTTGTATAGCGCTTTTCTACCTTCAAGGTACTCAAAGCGCTTTGACACTACTTCCACATTTACCCATTCACACACACATTCACACACTGATGGCGGGAGCTGCCATGCAAGGCGCTAACCAGCAGCCATCAGGAGCAAGGGTGAAGTGTCTTACTCAGGACACAACGGACATGACGAGGTTGGTACTAGGTGGGGATTGAACCAGGGACCTTCGGGTTGCACACGGCCACTCTTCCACTGCGCCACGCCGTCCCTAATTGCTTGTAATAAAGATATCGCTAATACTTTGTTAATATTTAGGTCACGAGATGTAAATGGATTATTGTTGGCCCTTTTTGGATGTTTCTAGATGGCATTATGGGCACATTAGATTACTCCGATTAGCTGCATTGTAAACCATCAATCAATGAATATTTATTTATATAGCCCTAAATCACAACTGTCTCAAAGGGCTGCACAAGCCACAACGACATCCTCGGTACAGAGCCCACATAAGGGCAAGGAAAAACTCACCCCAGTGGGACGTCGATGTGAATGACTATGAGAAACCTTGGAGAGGACCGCATATGTGGGTAACCCCCCCCTCTAGGGGAGACCGAATGCAATAGATGTCAAGTGGGTCTGACATAATATTGTGAGAGTCCAGTCCATCTCGTACTTGCTGTATATTATACATTTAGAATGCATAAAAAAGGAAAAACATATGTGTTCTTGTCTTACATAGGGATTGTCAATAATAGGCAACATTTAAAAAAAAAAAGAAATGCAGTTCCCCTTTAAATGTATAGCTCAGGAGTCGGGAACCAGCGACTCTAGCATGCGGCTCTTTAGCGCCGCCCTTGTGGCTCCCTGGAGCTTTTTCAAAAATGTGTGAAAATGGAAAAAAATGAGGGAAAAATATATATTTGTTTTAATATGGTTTCTGTAGGAGGACAAACAAGACAAAAACCTTCCTAATTGTTAGAAATACAACTGTTTGTTATACATGCTTTACTGATGAGAGTATTTGGCGAGCGCCGTTTTCTCCTGCTAATTTCAGCCGTCCTTGAACTCACCGTAGTTTGTTTACATGTACAACTTTATCTGACGCTGTCACAGAAAGACATGTTTTATGCCCCGTGTTTTTTGTCTCATTTTGTCCACCAAACGTTTTATGTTGTGCGTCAATGCGCAAAGGTGAGCTTTGTTGATGACTTGTTGGAGTGCTAATCAGGCATATTTGGTCAGTGCATGACTACAAGCTAATGGATGCTAACATTAGGCTAGGTGTATGTACATATTGCATCATCATGCCTCGTTTGTAGGTATATTTGAGCTCATTTAATTTCCTTTACTTATGTCCTGTGTGTATTTAATTCATATTTGCATGTCTCATGACACACCGTTATCGCTAAAATAGACACTTACATCATGTGTTGCCTTCATTATAACATTTACATAAGACTTTTAAAGTCATTTTGATAGTGGGCTAATATAACTAATATAGACACATAATGTGTTGTCTTAATTATAACACTTATATAAGACTTTTAAAGTCATTTTGATAGTAGGCTAATACAACTCATATAGACTTACATCATGTGTTGTCTTCATCATAACACTTACATAATACGGTACTTTTAAAGTCATTCTGATAGTAGGCTAATATAGACACATACATCTTGTGTTGCCTTCATTATAATACTTATATAAGGCTTTTAATTTTTTGCGGCTCCAGACATAATATTTGGGGGTATTTTTTGTCCAATATGGATGTTTCAACATTTTGGGTTGCCGACCCCAGGTGTAGCCTATCATAACAACAACAACCTGCCTACAAATTGTTAGTTGTTTCACTAGAACTACTTTTGTGTATTTATACGTGCTCCAGGCCGAAGAACATATTGTAATCAAAATAATTAATGCAGCCCACACAGGTGTATGAATATGAATATGAATGTTTGGTGGTGGTGGGAGAGGCCCTTGGCGCACATTGGCAGTCACAGTTCTGTCAGTCTACCCCAAATGAGCACATTTGTGGTTAAAAATGTGCTCCATTGTGTGAATGTGGATTGAATTACCGGTAATTATGTTTTTTCAGTGTTTTTTCAGCCATCTAAGATGGACTGATACAAAGTGGAAAAGTGTTCTGTGATCTGACGAGTCCACATTTCAAGTTGTTTTTGGAAACTGTGGATGTCGCGTCCTCCGGACCAAAGAGGAAAAGAACCATCCGGATTGTTATAGGCCCAAAGTTGAAAAGCCAGCATCTGTGATGGTATGGGGGTGTATTAGTGCCCAAGACATGGGTAACTTACACATCTGTGTAGGCGCCATTAATGCTGAAAGGTACATACAGGTTTTGGAGCAACATATGTTGCCATCCAAGCAACGTTACCATGGACGCCCCTGCTTATTTCAGCAAGACAATGCCAAGCCACGTGTTACATCAACGTGGCTTCATAGTAAAAGAGTACGGGTACTAGACTGGCCTGCCTGTAGTCCAGACCTGTCTCCCATTGAAAATGTGTGGCGCATAATGAAGCCTAAAATACCACAACGGAGACCCCCGGACTGTTGAACAACTTAAGCTGTACATCAAGCAAGAATGGGAAATAAATTCCACCTGAGAAGCTTAAAAAATGTGTCTCCTCAGTTCCCAAACGTTTACTGAGTGTTGTTAAAAGGAAAGGCCATGTAACACAGTGGTGAACATGCCCTTTCCCAACTACTTTGGCACGTGTTGCAGCCATGAAATTCTAAGTTAATTATTATTTGCAAAAAAAAAAATAAAGTTTATTAGTTTGAACATCAAATATATTGTCTTTGTAGTGCATTCAATTGCATATGGGTTGAAAAGGATTTCCAAATCATTGTATTCCGTTTATATTTACATCTAACACAATTCCCCAACTCATATGGAAACGGGGTTTGTATATGGCCCGCAAAAGCATGTAAATAATATGTGTAAATAAAGTACTTTGTATCTATCTCCATTTTGATATAACTAATACATTTAATGCATGCAATTGCATATATATTAAACTTTAATATTAAAACAAATATTATATTATCATACATAAAATCTAAATAAATACTTAAATATCTGCCTGACCTCTGATTTATATATTTAGTTGTCCATCAAATTGTACACTAGGAAAATGACAATAGATTGTACGGTAAAAAAAACTGGCAGCTTAGTTACCATGTCTTACCACAAAAAACAGAAGTACCTTTATTCCATTTACAATTATACACTGTAAAAACAATACTCAAAAGATTTTGCATTAAAACATGGCCTCTCAGTTTCCAGAATATTATCATAAAATTCAGTTGTACCATTTTTTCCATTTACAGTAATATGTTGTAAAAACTACTGTAAATTTTACGATAAAATTCTGGCAACTGAGCGGTCTTTTTCTTTACTGTAAAATCTACAGTGTGTACATAAATATATATATATATATATGAATCAAATGCATCGGCAATTGCGTAACAATATCATGAGGCAAATCCTTTATATTCATATATTATTTACTTTTCCAAGCGCGGTACTCTGAGGGCAGCCATAACAGCAATGTGGCCCTCAATGAAAATGAGTTTGACACCGCCCCCAGCAGGCACAAGACATTACAACAATGTTGAAAACTTGTTGAATTTTAGATTTAGATTTAGATTTAGATTTAGATTTAGATTTATTGGTCCCTGTTGGGGAAATTCATTTTCACTGCCGTACATTTAAACAATAGACATTACACATCACGAGCAAAAATTTAAAAAAGACATCATACATGACCAACACATTTACAGGCTTGTCATACATGTCGGCTATAGCTGCAGGGATAAGGCTTTTCCCGAGGCAGGCCCTCTGGAATTTGATGGTTCTGTACCTGCACCCTGATGGTAGTGGTGTAGTGGGTGAGTGATATCCTGGACTATCGTGTTAATTAATTAGGTCATGACGTTGAGCAACATGCTTTTTAAAGACGTTTAATCAATGTTGGGTTCTGACGTTGATTTGACCATTGAATTTTGGTCATTTTCCAAACAATATTTTACAACACAAATACAACCTTGAAACAACATACTTTTTGACGTTTATTCAATGTCAGGTTGTGACATTTTTGAAATGTAATCATTTCCCAACCAAAAACATTGATCCAACGTTAGACATAAACTATTTTACAACATTGTTTCAAAGTCAGTTTTAAAGGACATGCATGTATAATCATCGTTGTATCAATGTCTTGTTCCTGCTGGGCCTATACTAATCCATTATCATTCTTATTATTTCAATTAGTAATTGTGAAAAATATAGACACTTTAAAAATACACAGTACAGGGCAAAAGTTTGGACATACTTTCTCTTCATTCAATGCGTTTTCTATATTTTCGTGACTATTTACATTGTAGATTGTCACTGAAGGCATCAAAACTATGAATGAACACATGTGGAGTTATTTACTTAACAAAAAAAGCTGAATTAACTGAAAACATATTTTATATTCTAGTTTCTTCAAAATAGCCACCCTTTGCTCTAAACTACTGCTTTGCACACTCTTGGCATTCTCTCAATGAGCTTCAAGCACACCTGTGAAGTGAAAACCATTTCAGGTGACTACCTCTTGAAGCTCATGGAGAGAATGCCAAGAGTGTGCAAAGCAGTAATCAGAGCAAAGGGTGGCTATTTTGAAGAAATTAGAATATAAAACATGTTTCCATTTATGTCACCTTTTTTTGTTAAGTACATAACTCCTCGTGTTCATTCATAGTTTTGATGCCTTCAGTGACAATCTACAAAGTAAATAATCATGAAAATAAAGAAAACACATTGAATGAGAAGGTGTGTCCAAACTTTTGGCCTCTACTGTATATGTTCTGTTAAAACACTAATGGTAAAATAAGCTGTTATAAAAATGTCACTTTAAGCAAGTTGCAAACAAACAGACCCTTTAAGACTAACCTTCTTGAGCGGTGTATTCATCAGCCGGCACAGAATTGAAGTTGCCACAAAGGCCGCAGGTGAGGTTTGCGTGGCGTTTGGTGAGCCTCAGATCCACGTTGGCGGCGTTGTCAATGGTGACGGTGAAGCCGAACTCATCACTCCACAGCTTATAGAAGCCGAGCTCCATGCCGGCAAACACAGCGTGAGATGCGTACGGCAGAGGAAGTCTGGAAAGTAGGCGTTGCAATAGTTAAGATACAGGAACATGCCGTTAGTTAATCATATAAATAATCATTCGTTGGGGAAGTCTGCATTGAATCTTAATTATTCATCGCACCAACACATTTTGAACAATTCTATGCTGCCATTGGACACATTTAGGATTAACTACATTCTTTTGTTCAAGGATTTAAGAAACTTGATTGTCATACCAGCACACATGAAACCCATGAGATGCCACGAAACAGAGCGTTACCTGGTTTCTCCCTGTGATAGTCGTCCATCTACAGACAGGTGCAGCTCAAAGACGTCACTGAGAAACAGTGTGACTCCAGTTCTTTTGCCATCCTTGAAATCCCCTGCAGGTGTAACCACAGTGCATGCAGTTTTACTTGGGGTTCCACGCCAAAACGCAAACAAAGCTGCCTTTACCAAAATGACAAATACATTTAAATGGCCAACAACGCTGTCAAAGTGCCAATAATCTAACAAGATTGTTTATTATTGTGCATGAAGTTTGCGGTGATGTTGGGTTGTCCTTCAACAAAAACAGATAAACAGTTAAAGCAGTTGAAAACCGCTCCAAACTATCACCACAAAACAAAACATGCATCAAATGAAATCAAATTTTATTTGTATATCACTTTTCATACATATAAAATGTAAGACAAAGTACTTTACATTAAAAAAGTAATTAAAAAAACAGTGCCTCACGCTTTCATTACATAATCCCAGGCTCAAACACATACACACATAATAAAAGACATGTAAAAACATATGTGGCTGAGCACAGAGGAACCAGGTGAGAAAACACTATCTTAAAGCAGTGGTCCCCAACCACCGGTCCATGGATCGGTTGGTACCGGGCCGCACAAGAAATACATTTTTTATTTATTTATTTATTTTATTTTTTAAATTAAATCAACATAAAAAACACAAGATACACTTACAATTAGTGCACCAACCCAAAACACCTCCCTCCCCCATTTACACTCATTCACACTCATTCGCACAAAAGGGTTGTTTCTTTCTGTTATTAATATTTCTGGTTCCTACATTATATATCAATATAGATCAATACAGTCAGCAGGGAAGCACACAAAAAATAAAAAAAAATACTCCCCCCGCCCCCAGGGGCACACAGCCAAGGACCAAGGAGCCATCTCCTGAGGCAGAGCCACAATAGCCGCGGCACATCAGAGCCCCCAGTGCAGAAGGCTCCCGCTGTACAGTCAAACCAGTGCTAGTGGCATCAAAAAGTGTTATAAACCTTGTCTATAGCTATTACCTGTATAATTTGTTTTATTATTGTATTAATCAATCCAACAAAGTAATACACAATACCATAATAATACAATTCCAATTCCAAAACCAAAATCGGCCCAACAACATTCCGAATAACAATCAACAGAGCAATTGAGGACACACAAACATGACACAAAACAATCCAAAAGCAGTCAAACAAAAATGAATAATATCAACAACAGTATCAATTAGAGATGTCCGATAATGGCTTTTTTGCCGATATCCGATATTCCGATATTGTCCAACTCTTAATTACCGATACGATATATACAGTCGTGGAATTAACACATTAGTATGCCTAATTTTGTTGTGATGCCCCGCTGGATACAATAAACAATGTAATAAGGTTTTCCAAAATAAATCAACTCAAGTTATGGAAAAAAATGCAAACATGGCACTGCCATATTTATTATTGAAGTCACAAAGTGTATTATTTTTTTTAACATGCCTCAAAACAGCAGCTTGGAATTTGGGACATGCTTTCTCTGAGAGAGCATGAGGAGGTTGAGGTGGGGGGCTAGGGGGTAGCGGGGGGTGTATATTGTAGCGTCCCGGAAGAGTTAATGCTGCAAGGGGTTCTGGGTATTTGTTTTGTTGTGTTTATGTTGTGTTACGGTGCGGATGTTCTCCCGAAATGTGTTTGTCATTCTTGTTTGGTGTGGGTTCACAGTGTGGCGCATATTTGTAACAGTGTTAAAGTTGTTTATACGGCCACCCTCAGTGTGACCTGTATGACGTAAAGGCACTGTCTTTGCATTCACTTGTGTGTGTGAAAAGCTGTAGATATTATGTGACTGGGCCGGCACGCAAAGGCAGTGCCTTTACGTTTATTGGCGCTCTGTACTTCTCCCTACGTCCATGTACACAGCGACGTTTTAAAAAGTCATACATTTTACTTTTTGAAACCGATACCGACAATTTCCGATATTACATTTTAAAGCATTTATCGGACATCTCTTGTATCAATATTAATAAGAATTCTGTCATGTCTGTGTGATCATGTTTTGTTTTAGTCATGTTCGGTTTTGTTTTTGGACTTTTTGTGCACTTTTGTTTTGTTTTGTCACCATAGCAACCATTAGTTTTCACCTGTCACGTCACGCACCTGTTTCACGTTTTGAGTCACGCACCTGTTTTCGTTAATCATGTCTGTAGTATTTAAGTTCATTGTTTTCAGTTTGTCTTTGTGGTGACATCCCGGATTCATACCCCTGTCACACTTTTACCTCTGCGCACTTCATAGTCCATGCCAAGTAAGTTTTTTGTTTATTAATGCCACAGTTAGTGTTTTTGTTTAATTGTTCACAGTTTTTTGCCCACGTGCAAGTCTTTTTGTTTCGTTAGTCAAGTTTGTACATCCGCCTTGAGCATGCCTTCTGTTCCTTTGAGTGTTATAAATAAATATGTATTCACCTTCACGCCATGACCAGTCCAGCTTTACTTGCATCTCGGTAAAACAAACACACCATAGTCCAAGTCTTGACAAATTCGAACATAGCAGTGATTAGAAATCCTTCATTGACATTATCATCACAGCCATTTATAAAAAATAAAAACATTTAAAAAATGAACAATAGTGTCACTGTGGCTTATACTTGCATCGCATCTCATAAGCTTGACAACACATTGTGTCCAATATTTTCCACAAAGATAAAATAAGTCATATTTTAGGTTAATTTAATAGTTAAAACAAATGTAAATATTGGATCCCATATTCCAATATATGACTCATTATTATCTAAACTAAATGCATTTTTTTCTACTGATATCATCTCCATAGCTTGTGTGTACCAGTCAGTATGAGTTGGACTATCAACATCTACCCATTTTTTACCTGTATAATACTATTTTGCATCCCGACAGTTTTTCTTACTTTTTACTAAAGTCGTCCTTCGCAACATCGCGTTTCAAACATTGATATTTTAACGACATCATTTTTAAAGCATATCCTACTACATTTATGCCCTAAATTAAGCATTTTTAAGCATAAAATAAACTATCAATACTACAGTAGTATTGACCATTAGATGAGGCCAAATCAATCAGATATCGCTGTTCAGTATTGTGGTCACTGATTGGCTTAGTCACAAGATTGATTGATTGATTGATTGATTGATTGATTGAAACTTTTATTAGTAGATTGCACAGTACAGTACATATTCCGTACAATTGACCACTAAATGGTACAAATATATACTATCAGCATAATACAATCATCACACAAGTTAATCATCAGAGTATATACATTGAATTATTTACATTATTTACAATCCGGGGGGTGGGATGTGGAGGTGGTTGAGGTGGGGGGGGGGGTTAGGTTGGGTTGCTATCAGCACTTCAGTCATCAACAATTATATAATCTGAGAAATGGACATTGTAATAGTGTAGGTCTGACTTGGTAGGATATGTACAGCGAGCAGTGAACATAGTGAGCTCAGAAAGCACAAGAACAAGTATATACATTTGATTATTTACATTGGATTATTTACAATCCGGGGAGGTGGGATGTGGTGGGGGGAGCGGGTTAGGCGAGGGTTGTAGTTGACCGGAGGTGTTCTTTTAATGCAATACTATATAGGATTAAAAGAGTGTAAAGGTGACTAAATGTTGTTATTTCATGTAGAGGGCTTTCATAATGTTGAAAAATGTATTTAGATAGGTAGTGTTGTGTCTTGAAGGATGGCGTGGGCGTGTGAAGGATGAAGGATGACGCTGGTGATGAACGCTGAACAAAGACGTCTTTTATTTGAAAAGCAAACATCACAAGAAGTTCTGCAGCATGTACACCAGTGACGTGCGGTCATTGGAGGCAGGTGAGGCGCGGCCTCACCTGCCATCATGGAAAGAAAAAAAATGTAAAAAGAAAAAAAAAAAAATTAAATTGTTATATGTATTCAGTGATTATACTATAAAGTTATTTTTCATTTAACTTCACCAGTTTCAGAATATTTTTATTCAAAATCGCTAAATTTTCACATTTGCCGTTCAAATACTGAGAAGAGACGGTGCGGTGATCAGCAGCCAGTTGAGGCACGTCACTCAGTTGTGCCTCAACATGGATTGCGGACTCAGCTAACTGCTGGCCTGCTGTGCAGTGAGACCGTATTGCTATATGAACTATATTATACATTTCCATAGTTTAGTTAGCTGAGGTATATAATGTACAGTGTATTTTGTCAACAACTGTACGTGTGTAACGTATTTCTTGTGCTGAGCAATCATAAAACTGCTGCGAAGACGCACTGTGTGAGGCTCGCAGTAATCCCGCCTCCTGATGCCGGTTAATGCACCTCCGCCGCAGAATGCACCCCCCGACGGGAGCGCCACGCCAACCAAAGCCCACACCCAAACCCTCCACGTGCAAGACCGAATCCACCCAAAAAAAGTCACTTAACAAAAAGCCAAAAAGTGCAAAAACAACAATGCTCGCGCCGGAGGAGCCGTGAACGACTGCAGGGACACAACATTAGGTACACCTGCAGACTGCAGCACGGATTTCATATTTCATTCATTCACAACTCCTCCAACACGAACACCACTGTTCCCGCACTTATAAGTAAAGGTAAGACCATAATAACGTTTTTTTTAATTAAATGTGCTTTTTTGTGTGCTACAGTTTGTATGAGTTAAAGTTTAGTTAAAGTACCAACGATTGTCACACACACACTAGGTGTGGTGAAATGTGTCCTCTGCATTTGACCCATCCCTTGATCACCCCTGGGAGGTGAGGGGAGCAGTGGGCAGCACTGGTGATTTAACCCCCAATTCCAACCCTTGATGCTGAGTGCCAAGCAGGGAAGAATGCTGGTATGAGCTTTTAAACATAACCCATTAACTGCTGCCAATCAAATGGTGAATAAGATACTCTTTAGGGTTCTGTGATGAAGTCAGTGCCTCACCAGCCATGAACCTCACCGCACGTCACTGCCATACACCTGTGAGAAGAATCGAGCCAAATGATATCTCCCTCCCGTGCATTCCCCCAAACAGCCATCTTTATACCCCCAGGCTGTCTCCCTCCCTGGGGCTTTTGGCTGTTAATGAGTACCAAATGTGGTGCAGCCAGAGATAAAGCTAGGGTCACAGGGTCAACACACCATCGACCTACTTCTGACCTCGGTGCTGGCTTGCAGTAGAGCGTCATCGGACAGCCTGACTTCCTCCGTATAATCAGCTGCTAGTCTGGAAGCAACCATGCTGTCCCTTTATTTAGGTTTGGGCACTAAATAGCTATGGGGCTTAAAACTGGATGTTTAGTGACACACAAAGCTTTAAAAACCTGTGCCACACAGTACACTATAGTAGTCAACAGTTTTTTTGTATGTTCTACCTTTGAAAATATTCAATGTATAAGTACTTTGCGGAAATTAATTTATCGCAGCCATGTCTAGAACTAATTAACAGTGACAAACCTGTGTTTACTGTAACATCAGAATGTGCTGTAATGATACATGATATTCAGAGTTTGAGTCTCATTTTTTATAATTATTTGTTCACTCTTTTTTTTTTTTTAATCTGTCCTGTCCAGCCCCTCAGGCAAATCATATTGTTATATATGCACATACAGTCGCGACCAAAAGTTTACATACACTTGTAAAGAACATCATGTCATGGCTGTCTTGAGTTTCCAATCATTTCTACAACTCTTATTTTTTGTGATAGAGTGATTGGAGCACATACTTGTTGGTCACAAAAAACATTCATGAAGTTTGGTTCTTTTATGAATTTATTATGGGTCTACTGAAAATGTGAGCAAATCTGCTGGGTCAAAAGTATACATACAGCAATGTTAATATTTGCTTACATGTCCATTGGCAAGTTTCACTGCAATAAGGCGCTTGTGGTAGCCATCCACAAGCTTCTGGCAAGCTTCTGGTTGAATTTTTGACCACTCCTCTTGACAAAATTGGTGCAGTTCAGCTAAATTTGTCGGTTTTCTGACATGGACTTGTTTCCTCAGCATTGTCCAAACGTTTAAATCAGGACTTTGGGAAGGCCATTCTAAAACCTTAATTCTAGCCTGATTTAGTCATTCCTCTACCACTTTTGACGTGCGTTTGGGGTCATTGTCCTGTTGGAACACCCAACTGCGCCCAAGACCCAACCTCCGGGCTGATGATTTTAGGTTGTCCTGAAGAATTTTAGGTAATCCTCCTTTTACATTGTCCCATTTACTCTCTGTAAAGCAAAGCAGCAAAACATGTCCAGAGCATAATACTACCATACTTGACGGTAGTCTTGGTGTTCCTGGGATTAAAGACCTCCCCTTTTCTCCTCCAAACATATTTCTGAGTATTGTGGCCAAACAGCTCAATTTTTGTTTCATTTGACATCACATGGAGAAAAATAAGACCTTCTGGAGGAAAGTTTTGTGGTCAGATGAAACAAAAATTTAGCTTTTTGGCCACAATACCCAGCAATATGTTTGGAGGAGAAAAGGTGAGGCCTTTAATCCCAGGAACGCCATTATATATATATATATATATATATATATATATATATACAAGTATATATATACATATAGTTATGTTATGTCACAAGTTATGTTATATTCCTTAATATTTATTTATGCAAGTTTGAAGTATCAATTATCCAAACACAGTTTTGTTTGCATATTTTGAATATAACATAACTTGGCTTCTGAGAGCTTCAAAATGTAGCTATATATATATATATATATATATATATATATATATATATATATATATATATATATATATATATATCTACATCCTGAAAATATGCAAACAAAACTGTGTTTGGATAATTGATACTTCAAACTTGCATAAATAAATATTAAGGAATATAACATAACTTGGCTTCTGAGAGCTTCAAAATGTAGTGAATCAAATGCTAAAGTTGTTGATAAACAAGCAATTATTTTAATAATTAAATATGGTCATTTTAAATGAATTATTATGATAATTTAAAATTAATTATTTCAAATATGTTTATTTTAATGTAAAATTCTATGGCTGGATGTAATAAGGAGTCAGAAAAAAAAAAAAGAAAAAAAAATTAATTTTGATGTTTTTAGCTAAATATACCGGTAGTAAAAATGTATTTAGTTTTTTTTATTTTTATTAATAAATATCTATTTATTTTTAGGTAAGATAAACATAATAATACAATGTATTTCTAGTCTGGATGATTTAGTTCTTGTCACCCTCCCGTAGTGAAAAAAGGCTGTCCTCTCTCAGGTCCGCATGGAGCTGGAGGGGGCGTGGCCTCCAGCTCCGCCTGAAAATCGGGAGATTTTCGGGAGAATATTTGTCCCGGGAGGTTTTCGGGAGAGGCGCTGAATTTCGGGAGTCTCACGGAAAATTCGGGAGGGTTGGCAAGTATGCTTTATACAAGAATTTTGAACATATTTATTTGAGCAGACAAAATGAACGCAATCGATTTACTCGGAGGACGGTCGATTTTTGAGAAAATGAAAGGATTTTAAGTGCACCTTACAGCCCGTAAAATACGGTATGTAGATCCCAAATACACAAAAACAGGTACCAATAGGTAAGAAAAGTTGGTTTCGCAAGAGAGGTCCACTTTTAATCAAATTGAGCATTATAATCGCTGTAAAGGCAGAATTATTGACACAGTCTTCTACAGCCGACGTGCACGTGACACTATTAGAATTCCAATGTCAAGTATGTCTTGGACTCACCCAGCAGTGTGAAAGAACGACGGTGGCAGTCCCCAGCCAGCAGGTAGCTGCAGTCGCCGGGAAACTCGTACAAAACCCCGTCAAAGGTATGAATGTGGTGCCTTCCAAACAGACTACATCTTCCGGTCATACTTGCCACGCAAGCTGCACAGGTGCACAACACAAGTCATTTGAATAGTAGTGGAGATGCATTATTCTTTGGTATGACACTCACCGGTCAGGTGCATCAGAAGCCAAATTCCTCTCAAGCTGCTTGCACAGAACTGTAACACAAATATAAACATATTTGTAAACTTGTAAAAACAAGTTTCACTGTCATTATCCCCTTAAATAAGGCCTATACTGGCACTGTACCTCCATGGCTCCAAAGTCTGCTAATTCACAAAACTTTCTCCAAAAACGTTTACACAGTCCAAAAATACATCACATTGTGAAAAAATGAAGGGTCCGTGCCACAACTGAAACAACCGCTCTATATGTTCTTGTTTTATAGCAAATAGCAAAAAGTCCTTCCCACCCTTCTGCGTATCACTGGCTAAACATGCCTCCCCTCCAAATCACTGGATGTCATGAAGGCCACAATATCTGTCCACAAGTCAATGCCTTGCAGACCGACAGCATCACACCGCCTCAGTGAGACAATACCAGGATATGCCCGCTGATCGCCCGGCTGAGTGATTAGTCTTCTCGTACGAGCCTTCGCCAGCGCCAACCCAAACAATTCTACTGGAAAAAACACACGCAGGAGATATCTCACGCAAAGTACAGGGATTTTGATAGTGCCACATGCTTGTGCCAAAACTGCATGCAAACAATGGGAGCAAGTTTTTGGGAAAAGATGCAAAACTCACCTATCAGCTGGGGAAAACCCACATGGTGTTGGAAGATACAGAACAACATTTCCTGGTACAGTAGGTCTTGATTTTGATGCAAACTCCAGAACAGAATAGATTACACCTAAACAACATACATTGATATTGTAAGGTTGCTAGTTACACAACTTTCAATTTCAATTATTCCTTATAGCACACATAAGTAGCTAAATGGATTCAAATAATCTTATTAATCTTATCTTCAATTAAAAATGCAATGAATAACAAAAAACTGAAACATTTGTTGATGTGAATCTTTTTTAATTGGAAGCTAATATTCGTTCTGCTTCATCTGCAATGGATTTTTCTAAATCAGTGGTTCTCAACATGTTCTCAGTGAAGTACATTCTATGGAATACTAAAGATTACCAAGCATTTTGAGTTGGAAAAAAAAGACACAGCGCTGCAACATCACCATGTTATGTATAACAGTCTCAAACAGCACTCATCTGTATAGTCTTGTTTGAAACTTTTGGAAATAAAATACACCGAAAATAATTAAGTTGGAAACAAATAAATACTTTACAAATAAATACTTAATTGTTACCAAATAATTTCCAATCAATTTAAAGTACCTTTCTTTTAGATCAGGGGCCAATTGCGGCCCGCGAGACGTTATTGTGCGGCCCCCACCTTAATATGAACGTTTAATGTTAGTGTGGCCCGCGAGTTTTATATGAATGGCGCTTGACAGCGCTGTGTGTGGAGCTGAAGCATTCTTGCCAACCCTCCCGATTTTCACCCGTCAACAATACTGAGGACAACAATATTGAGGGCACGTTCTGAGGGCGGGCGTGCCGTGATGGCATTGCCTTTAGCGTCCGCTTTTTCTCCATACAAACAACGTGCTGGCCCAGTTACATGTTGTATGAGGCTTTAACAGACACATGTAAGTGACTGCAAGGCATACTTGTTACAGTGAGGGTGGCCGTATAAACAACTTTAACACTGTTACAAATATGCGCCACACTGAACCCACACCAAACAAGAATGACAAACACATTTCGGGAGAACATCTGGACCATAACACAACATAAACACAACAGAACAAATACCCAGAATCTCTTGTAGCCCTAACTCTTCCGGGCTACAAGGAATCTACCAATCATGGTGTGGTATATGGCTCTCGAGGGCCGAACATTGACATCACTTGCATGATGCAAGCAGAGAAACGTTTTGCTGCTTTTCCACGAGACTCTCTCTCTCTCTCTCTCTCTCTCTCTCTCTGTCTGTCTGTCTGTCTGTCTGTCTGTCTGTCTGTCTTTCTCGCTCCCGCCGATCCGGTCCGGTAGCTTCCGAAGGACCGAGCGACAATACAAAACTGTGGTGCACTGGACCCCAGCGCTGATACTCCGACAGAGAGTCGCTGGGCGAATCGGACGTGTAACACGTTAGTCGTGATGTTAGCCCATTTGGGGCTAATTGTGCTACCGTAACTGTAAACTCCCCGGCAAATGAGTGAAAGCGAGAGAAACGTTGCCATGGAGACGAGGGTTGTCTTACGTGCCTGACTGCAGTCACACCGCGACACCTGTTCGTCAGTAATAAAGTCCCTGATAATAATAATAATTTAATTTGCATTGCCTCACACAATGAACACTACATATATTTTTAAATGACGCCATGTAACACTTCGGGAGCCGTCACTTTTTCCCGGTACTTTTCGCCGATCGCCGTGTTGCTGTAAGGAGGAAAAGCGGAACGACACACATTGCGGAAATAACATTATTCTCCGTGCGTCGGTTAAATACAAATATATTCCACAACCCCAAACATGTCTTTTTCAAAGCGTGCAGTGAAGAGAAAGGTTTCGTGATGAGCAAAGACAATTCCAGGAAAAGTGAGAGATGCAATATTTCTTTGTTGAGCACAGGGGCACCCCGACGTGTCTTATTTGCACAGAGAAAGTTGCAGTGCACAAAGAATACAATTTCAAACGTCATTATACCACTAGACATGCTGAGGAGTATGCAAAATACCAGGGAGATGAAAGAGTGAACCGGGTTGCACATTTTAAAACCAGCCTACTGAGGCCACAAGATTTCTTTAAGAACGCAACCGAAAAGAGCGATGCAGCGGTCAAAGCTAGCTACATGGTGAGTGAGATGATTGCTAGGGCGGGAAAGCCATTCAAAGAAGGTTCATTTATTAAAAAGTGCATGTTACAGGCTGCAAGTATAGTTTGTCCGGAAAAGAAAGATCAGTTTAGCAACATCAGCCTTTCTGCCAATACCGTGGCAGAGCGCATTTCTGACTTGTCAACTAGCATTTATGATCAACTGTGCGAGAAAGCCAAATATTTCAGTTCATACTCGGTCGCTCTTGATGAGACCACAGCAGTGACGTGCGGTGAGGTTGATGACTGGTGAGGCACTGACTTCATCACAGTCAGATTTACAAACATATGAACCCTAAAGAGTATCTTATTCACCATTTGATTGGCAGCAGTTAACGGGTTATGTTTAAAAGCTCATACCAGCATTCTTCCCTGCTTGGCACTCAGCATCAAGGGTTGGAAGTCACTGCTGCTGCCCACTGCTCCCCTCACTTCCCAGGGGGTGATCAAGGGGATGGGTCAAATGCAGAGGACAAATTTCACCACACCTAGTGTGTGTATGACAATCATTTGTACTTTAACTTAACTTTAACTTTACACATACAAACTGTAACACACAAAAAAGCACATTTAATAAAAAAAACTTTATTATGGTCTTACCTTTACTTATAAGTGCGGGAACAGTGGTGTTCGGGTTGGAGGAGTTGTGAATGAATGAAATATGAAATCCGTGCTGCAGTCTGCAGGTGTACCTAATGTTGTGTCCCTGCAGTTGTTCACGGCTCCCCCGGGGCGAGCAATGTTGTTTTTGCACTTTTTGGCTTCTTGTTAAGTGACTTTTTTTGGGTGGATTCGGTCTTGCACGTGGAGGGTTTGGGTGTGGGCTTTGGTTGGTGTGGCGCTCCCATCCCCGGTGCAGTCTGCGGCGGAGGTGCAATAACCGGCACCAGGAGGCGGGATTACGCGAGCCTCACCCAGTGCGTCTTCGCAGCAGTTTTATGATCGCTCAGCACAAGAAATACGTTACACACATACAGTTGTTGACAAAATACACTGTACATTATATACCTCAGCTAACTAAACTATTGAAATGTATAATATAATTCATATAGCAATACGGTCTCACTGCACATCAGGCCAGCAGTTAGCCGAGTCCGCAATCCATGTTGAGGCACAATTGAGTGACGTGCCTCAACTGGCTGCTGATCACCGCACCGTCTCTTCTCAGTATTTGAACGGCAAATGTGAAAATTCAGCGATTTTGAATAAAAATAATCTAAAACTGGTGAAGTTAAATGGAAAATAACTTTATAGTATAATCACTGGATACATATAACAATTTAATTAATTTTTTTTCTTTTTACATTTTTTTTCTTTCCATGATGGCAGGTGAGGCCCTGCCTCACCTGCCTCTAGTGACCGCACGTCACTGGACCACAGACATCACAGACATTGCCCAGCTCGCAATATATGTCCGTGGTATTGATGACAATTTTGAAGTGATAGAGGAGTTGCTCACAGTAGTTCCAATGCATGGCCAGACCACCGCTCAGGAGATATTTCACCAGCTTTGAGAATGACCATTTGCCATGGAAGAGGTTAGTTGGAATAACAACCGATGGAGCGCCATCAATGACAGGGAGGAAAAATGGACTAGTGACACTTGTTCGAAATAAACTGAAAGAGGAGGGTGCAGAGGAGGCCATTGCTTTGCACTGCATTATCCATCAACAAGTTTCAAGTTTCAAGTTTTAAGTTTATTCACAATACCATATAACAATTACAATAGTAGTAAATATCATCATTTAAAGATGTTGGTATGTGAAAGGGTCCCCCAAATAAGCTAGAAGAAGCTTTCGACAGGGGGTCCAGAGGACAGTATGTACATGGAAAGATGAAACATGGTAGCAAGCACAACAACAACAAAATAACAAACAAAAAAACAACGCTATACAGTGTTTCCCACAGGACAGGCATCTATTTGTGGTGGTGTGGTCGGGGGGCGAGGGGTGGCGGCGGCAGCGGCGATGACCAAGAAGAACGCGGAGTTGGAATATAAGTACAACACTTTATGTACATATTTAGCTCATTAAAATTACCGACAGGAAGGCGAGAAACACTTTATTTCAACAGACTCTGGCGCCGTACCTGTCGTCAAAACTCCAAAGACCGACTGCACAGTTGCGCTAACAAAATAAGAGTCTCAGAAAGCTGGCGTGCACAAGCTAGCAAGCTACGGAGTTTGCCGACAATGTATTTCTTGTAAAGTGTATACAAAGGAGTACAGAAGCTGGACAAATAAGATGCCAAAAACCAACCACTTTCATGTGGTATTGGACAGAAAGGAGGACTTTTTTTCTCCTCCTTTCGAAAATGCGGACGTTATCAGCACCACTGTCTGATTCCTATCAATGCAAGTCATCAGAATCAGGTAATACACCAACTTATATTCTTGTCTTCATGAAAGAAAGGAATCTATATGTGTTAAACATGCTTGTATTATTTTTAAACACCTTTAACTTGTTAACAATATTAACTATGTGTGTTAAACATGCTTGTATTATCTTTAAACACCTTTAACTTGTTAACAATATTAACTATATGTGTTAAACATGCTTGTATTGTCATTAAACACCTTTAACTTGTTAACAATATTAACTATATGTATTAAACATACTTGTATTATCATTTAACACCTTTAATTTATTAACAATATGTGTTAAACATGCTTGTATTATCTTTAAACACCTTTAACTTGTTAACAATATTAACTATATGTATTAAACATACTTGTATTATCATTAAACACCTTTAATTTATTAACAATATTAACTATGTGTTAAACATGCTTGCATTATCATTAAGCACCTTTAACTTGTTAACAAAAACATATATTTCATAAATAAGTAAATATAAATTATATATATGAATGAGGTAGATCCCCACGACTTGATCAATTGAAAAGTAGCTCGCCTGCAGAAAAAGTGTGAGCACCCCTGGGTTACACCCATCTGAACAGGTCAGCCACCTGTTTAAAGCCCGATCACAGTTGAAATCTTGAAATGAAGGGCCTTTAATGGCCAAAACATTAACCTGGACAACATTTTAACAGCTGGTTGGCTCAGATTTTATTATTTTCATTGCATTCACATGCTGCAGTGGACAGTGGACAATTTAGCTTCATTATTAATGCAGTATCTAAAGCACCGTCTCCACGTGTGTTTATTGACAACAGGGTTATAACCTGGACACGTTAGCTCGTCGGTATGGTAACACGTGACGTGACAACAGCGGCGGTGTTAATGAAGCAGCGTCAGGCTGCTCACCGTGAGTGAAACGCTCGGTGAAATCGCGGATTAACGTTAAATATATGACGAGCCGCGAGCGATGCAGCTATAACTTATCTACCTACAACCTATATTACCCTCGTATTTTGATCCGGTCAGTCCGTTCTTTTACTCCGCCGTCTTCTTCTTCTTCTTCTTCTTCTTCTGGCCCACCAGGTGAATTAAGTGCATAGTAGGCTACCGCCACCTACTGCACCGGAGTTGTAACTACAAGGTACATTCACAGACAGAGTCCCATTGCTTTTATGAGCGGTCGAGCGAGTCAAAAGCCGAAAAATCCATTTGTGGCGGACGTAATTCTTTCGTGGCGGGCCGCCACAAATAAATGAATGTGTGGGAAACACTGCTATATGATTAACACAAGATAATAGTACTAAAGCAAGCATACACATACATACATACATTCATTCAACCATGCAAAACCCAACAGTAGTCTACCCCACATGAGGCATTAAAGATAAGTGGTTAATAGGTAAGTTTTCAGTTTCTTTTTGAAGTTGGAGAATGGATACAGCATCTTGAGGCTCTCATTAAGCCGGTTCCAAATCTTTGGTCCCCTGCATACAACACTTCGAGCGGTACAATCCAGTAAACGATGTTTACCTGATATCAGATCTAAGTTACGAGTGTTATGGGCATGCTGGGGATGGTAGATAGGAACCAAGCTACAGAGCCTAAGATTCAGCCTGTAAATGACTTGATAGGTTAAACAAGCATTTTGATAAATATTGAACTCTTGTCAGTCTTAAGAGATGATTTTCTTTTGCATGGATTCTAATTTGTGAAGGTAGATAGGCCCTTTGCAGCAAATGCCTGAAGTTTGACCATGTGATGTCTGTTGTTGTCAAATGCATAAACCAAATCAGATCCAGGGGCTTAAAGCACCGATGTTTCCGTGCTTTTTTAGAGGAAAGTTCAGGGGAGATGAGTGGAAAAAGCAGACAAACTTGGACAATTTTTGAGAGAATTGCCTCCCAGCTTCCCTGAGCTTTTCCGAATGTGCAAGCCAACCATGTGCCTTTTTGGGAGCACATACTTGTGCGAAAAGCTCTTCTCCACCTTGAACTTCAATAAGTCCAAGTACAGGTCCAGAATTACTGATGATCATCTTCAAGCCATACTGAGGGTCTCAACTGCTTCTTCTCTCCAGACAAATGTAGCTCAGTTATGCGAGAGGAAGCGCTGCCAGGTGTCTAGCAGCAAGAAGTAGGCAAGAGAAGCCATGTTCAAGCCATGTCCAGGTTCACAGATTTATTTATTGTTACTTCTCACATAGTACGTATGTGTATACATTGGTGCTGACTGGAGAAATCAAATTATTATTGTTATTACTTATGACTGATTTATTTACTGAATTCTCATTTTGTTCATTTATATTTTGATTTTATTTTGTGTTGAAAATAAAAATAAAGACATTTAAAAATATTTTTTTTAAGAAATCTTTTCTTGCGGCCCAGCCTCACCCAGACTCTGCATCCAGTGGCCCCCAGGCAAATTGAGTTTGAGACCCCTGCTGTAATATGATTGTTCATATTTTTCAGTCAGTACAAATTGGTGTTGTATCGCTTTTACAGCTAATATCGAAGCACCCCAATGTGTTACTACGCTAGCAAAAGAGTTCCTCAGTGTTCTCTCTTACAATAACAATGTCGCTACAGCTTGATTATTATACAGGTTACGGAACGTGAATGAAGTATTGCTGACGGTTTTTGAATGCATTTTTAAAGTGATTTAGTGGTAGAATTGATTGTGGCCATTAGCTGAATTGCTAGCCAGCTAGAATAAGCCGACTTTTATATGTTAGAAGGCGGGGAAAAAAACAATAAAACTTTTGTCTGCTTGTCTCTCATAATGATTGTGAACGATGGGCAAACTTCCACTGCCCTTTTTTTGGAATTTTACCTGTCATTTATAATCCTTACGTTAAACAAGAGCACATATGTTTTTCTTTTTTTATGCATTCTAATTTCTAATATATGGAAAGTACTAGGTGCCTAACAACGAAGGTGATGGGAGTAATCGATTGTACCCCTAAAGCCCTCTAAAAAGCCTCCAAAAACTGCAAACAATACCCCATTTACATGTTGTGTGACCTGACCAAGTATTAGCAATACTTTTATTTTAAGCACCAACACAGAGGAACTACTTTTGGTGTCATGATGACAGAGCAGCTCAGTATGTCAATAGCTGCATAAGATAGTTTCCCCTCTTAGTTTATAAAAGTTCATTCTAGATTATAATTAATTCCTCTCACCTGGATAGTAGGAGGTTGTGGACATAAACCGAGAAGATGGTCAACTTTGACATTCAAAAAGACGCTTGTTTGTGCACACTTTTTTTTTAACCAGCACGATTACGATTAATTTGTTATCTGAACGTGAAGCTATAAACATCCCATCAGTCGGCATCCCAGTGAAAGCAGACGTTGTACAGTAAGTGATTGTTTTGTTATGTTCATACTTTGTATTTCTTGCTCAGCACTTAGCAATAGTCAATGGCAGGGGTGTCAAACGTACCGCCCGCGAACAGGTTTTGAGTTCGCTAAGTATAAAAATGAGCCGAAATTTTTGAAAGAAAGAAATTGCTGTTCTAAATGTGTCCACTTCATGTCGCAATATAATTCTTTGTGTCTTTGTAGATGATGCTACATATGTAAAAAAAAAAAAAAATAATTATATGATGTTAGTGCACCAGTCGAGGAAAAAGAGTAAACTACATAAATAATAGGGGTGTGGGAAAAAATGTATTCGCAATTCTCACGTTGTGCGATTCAGAATCGATTCTCATTTTTAAAAAATCGATTTTTTAAAATGTATTTATTTATTTTATTTTATTTTTTTAAACATTTTTAATTTATTTTTTTATTAATCAATCTAACAAAACAATAGCAATACCATAACAATGCAATCCAATTCCAAGACCAAACCCGACCCAGCAACACTCAGAACTGCAATAAACAGAGCAATTGAGAGGAGACACAAACACGACACAGAACAAACCAAAAGTAGTGAAACAAAAATGAATATTATCAACAACAGTATCAATATTAGTTACAATTTCAACATAGCAGTGATTAAAAACCCCTCATTGACATTATCATAAGACATTAATAAAAAATAAAAAAAAAAGAACAATAGTGTCACAGTGGCTTACAATTGCATCACATCTCATAAGCTTGACAACACACTGTGTCCAATATTTTCACAAAGATAAAATAAGTCATATTTTTGGTTCATTTAATAGTTAAAACAAATTTACATTATTGTAATCAGTTGATAAAACATTGTCCTTTACAATTATAAAAGCTTTTTACAAAAATCTACTACTCTGCTTGCATGTCAGCAGACTGGGGTAGATCCGGCTGAAATCCTATGTATTGAATGTATAGAGAATCGTTTTGAATCAGGGAAAAAACGTTTTTGAATCGAGAATCGTGTTGAATTGGAAAAAAAATCGATTTTGAATCGAATCGTGACCCCAAGAATCAATATTGACTCGAATCGTGGGACACCCAAAGATTCACAGCCCTAATAAATAACATACTGTAATTTGATTTTGCTAATATTTTTTTTATCTTGATAGATTGAAAATTAACACCAATGATGAACATAATCACATAATTTATTCAGAAAGTATAAATAACAACAAATAATGATAGAATACTATTAACCGCAACACGTAAGTGTAAAAAAACAACAACATTATGATTTGTGCATTTTCAGAATGTGTTTGTTCTATTTTTAAACAAAGAAAACAATCTGAAGTTGTCTTTATTTTTACGTTATCGTGCCGTGATTTTACCAGTCCGGCCCACTTGTGAGTAGATTATTCTCCATGTGGCCCCCCTCTATGGTGCAATCAGTGATTTATTGCTCATTTTTTGGTGTTTCATTGCGTTTTCCTTTCGTGTGTAGAAAAGGCAACTGGTTTCATCAGCTGTGCTCTCTTTTAATGTCTTTAATGTCCTTTGATGTTTCCCTCTTTGTTTTCACGTGTTTTACTCTATTTTTGTGGAATTTTTGAATAATTTCTTATCCTAAATGTACAGGGAGGGAAAAACGTTCTATTTACAAGTGGGGCAAAAACTGACCATAAAGAGTCTTGGATATGGATGATACTCAAAACCGGTTTTCCCGGTTGTTCGATAAGAAAAGAACCGAGTCCTCGGACTCAAATCCCTTTTTGAGAACCGGTACCCGTTATCGAGACCACTATAGCAAAGAAAAAGAGTTGGTTCTTTATTCGAATCCCTGGGAACGAATCCCGTCCCGACCAGAAATGCCCCTTGAGACATCACAAGAAATGACGTCACGTAGCTCAGTCATTAGGCGCAGATAGGGAAAGCAGGAAAAACAATGGACCGGAAAAAGCGCTCCAAGGTGTAATAAAGTTCCAAACAAAAAGGTATAATCCAATGAATAACTTTACTGAGAGATTTGAGCAGGGTACAAACACATGACAAACACTTTTACGACCAACCGGAAACATAGCAACCAGGCTAGCAACGCACCTCCTTTACGGCAGCTGTCGCAACGTTCTTAATGCAACCGCAGCACATACAAATATATATACAACATCTGCCTTTTTTAACTTTTGTTTTTCTTTCCTTGTAAACAAAACAAAATCACACTGTATATGTGTTGTCTGTCTAATTATAAATAATGCAGACGAGGCGTGTTGGCTGAGTTCTTGACGTTTACTTTCACAGCATGCTCATAACCTCATTCTTAGCTGCCAGGTGGCGACATGCAACAACACTTTTCGGGGCTACCGCGCATGCTCGTCACTCCCGTTGCATGCTGGGTAGTGTAGTTGTTATATTCCCTAGCTCATAACATCACATCTTTCCCCCTATAAAGAAATAATGTTAACTCAATAAAGTGTATTTCTTTTTTTAGCTTTAACTTTTCATTTTTTTTAGCATTGTAACCACATTTGCAAACAACTTTTCTCTTCATAGAATTTTCTTTCAATAAAGAAATAAAGTGCAAAAATGTCAAAGCATCATAACAAACAGTTATGTCAAATAGCAGCAGAAGTGCACTTTTTGGAGAGCTGTATTATTTTAAGTTTTGTGCCCAAGGGACTAATTTTATTTAACACTATAGTATTATTTATACACCTATAGGGGTCGGCAACCCAAAATGTCGAAAGAGCCATATTGGACCAAAAATACAAAAACACATATGTCTGGAGCCGCAAAAACTTAAAAGCCATATTACATACAGATAGTGCGTCATGAGATATAAATTGAATTAAGATGACTTAAAGGAAACTAAATGAGCTCAAATATAGCTACAAATGAGGCATAATGATGCAATATGTACATATAGCTAGCCTAAATAGCATGTTAGCATCGATTAGCTTGCAGTCATGCAGTGACCAAATATGCCTTATTAGCACTCCACACAAGTCAATAACATCAACAAAACTCACCTTTGTGGATTCATGCACAACGTTTAAAGCTTGGTGGACAAAATGAGACAGAAAAAGAAGTGGCATAAAACACGTCCTAGAAAGTCGGAGAAGGTTATACATGTACGGTGAGTTCAAGGACCGCCAAAATTAGTAGGACAAAACGGCGCTCGCCAAATACTCGAATCAGTGAAGAATGTTTATTATAAACAGTGTGCTTTATAACAATTAGGGAGGTTTGTGTCATGTTTTTCCTCCTACAGAAACCATATTAAAACAAAAAATATATATTTTTCCCCTCATCTTTTTCCATTTTTCATACATTTTTGAAAAAGCTCCAGAGAGCCACTAGGGCGGCTCTAGAGCCGTGGGTTGCCGACCCCTGACCTATAGTGATCACAGAGACAGGTTGTTTTTGTGTTACTGTATATATTTGTTTTTCTGAAAAATCCCACTTAATATACTTTGGGTAACAACAGTCGATATTTATTTATTTTATTTTATTTTTTTTGGGTGGGGTAACAGTCAATATTTATTTATTTATTAGATTTTATTTTCTGTGATGAGGTGGCGACTTGTCCAGGGTGTACCCCGCCTTCCGCCCGATTGTAGCTGAGATAGGCTCCATGCAGCGCCCCCCGCGACCCCTAAGGGAATAAGCGGTAGAAAATGGATGGATGGATAGATTTTATTTTTTTCTTATATAATAAAAGTGAGCTTTTGTTAAACCAAATATTGTGTTTTTTTCCATATACAACAACCTATCTGGACTCGATAAGAGAATCGATAAGGAATCGGTTCGATAAGAGGATTCGATAATAGGCTCGAACTCGATCATTTCTTATCAAACATCATCCCTAGTCTTGGAAGTCCATCTCTACGCTTTTAAAAGGGGAGGGGGGGGGCACTCCAGGCGCGCATTACTGGTCGACACAAGACGCGGAGCAGCGCCACGCGTGGAGAGGAACCCTCACCAAAGAAGCACACTGCCGTGGGATTCCTGCTGCAGTCCATTCAATACTAACAGCACGACAGGCGCCATGGCAGCACTATCTGGGGGAGAGATGTGCATCAAGTACCTGATGTTCGCCTTCAACCTCATCTTCTGGGTGAGTGCGTTAGGTTTGTTGCTGGCGTGCAATGCGGGGGGGAGGGGCGTCCTTCGCGTTGGCGGCCGTGCGTGAGCGGCTTACTACGGTAGGGACGTCCCGTTGAAATGCGCGAACGGTGCCGGACTGTCACCGAAGGACGAGTTCATACACTGTTTTTTTTGTTTTTTGTTTTTTTTAACATCACCGGACCGCCACTAGCAGCCCAGTCCCAGTGCGTGTGGAGGCTCCCCGGGCTGCTGATAAGCCTCCCCGGTGGCCGAGTGACCCACTTCCGCAACACAACTAAGCACACACACACCCACACTACCTAAATGCACCACGGTGGACACTCACGGTGGAAAATGTAAACAACATTTTCACGGATTTATTTACCGTGTGTGTGTTTGTGAGCTACTCAGAGTTATTATTAGATGTGGGTGGATCGATACTAGCATCGACGCCGATGCTAGTATCGGATTGAGACCCGCGCGATGAGATCATTGTGTGATTTTTAATCGAAGTGAAGTAAATTATATATTATATAGCGCTTTTCTCTAGTGACTCAAAGCGTAGTTAAACCCAATATCCAAGTTACATTTAAACCAGGGTGGGTGGCACTGGGAGCAGGTGGGTTTTGATTGATTGATTGAGACTTTTATTAGTAGGTTGCACAGTGAAGTACATATTCCGTACAATTGACCACGAAATGGTAACTTGTTTAAGTCGGGGTAAAGTGTCTTGCCCAGGGGCGCCGCTAGGGATTTTGGGCCCCTGAAAAGAATCTTTACAGGGCCCCCAACACAGTGTCATTATTTTTTCTGTATTATAATTTCATCATCATTAGGGGCCTCTCTGAGCCCCCCTCCATCATGGGCCCCTAGAATCCGTCTCCTTTACCCCCCCTTTTCGGCGCCCCTGGTCTTGCCCAAGGACACAACGGCAGTGACTAGGATGGCGGAAGCAGGGATCAAACCTGGAACCCTTAAGTTGCTGGCACGGCCACTCTACCAACCGTAATGTCACATTACCAATATTGCATTTACATATTCATATATAATTCTAACTTAATTAGGTTCTTTTTCTTTTTCCCAAACACCCATTTTTGTTGACGTGCTGTTCATATCGTCACATTACTAATATTGCATTTACATATTCATATATAATTCTAACTGTTTTGGGGGGCTGTCAAACTTAGCGCGTTAACGCATTTGATTAATCACCAAAAATACACTATATTGCCAAAAGTATTTTTTATTACAATATGATGTGGGTCCACCTTTTGCAGCTATTACAGCTTCAACTCTTCTGGGAAGGCTGTCCACAAGGTTGCGAAGTGTGTTTATAGGAATTTTTGACCATTCTTCCAAAAGCGCATTGGTGAGGTCACACACTGATGTTGGTCGTGAAGGCCTGGCTTTCAGTCTCCGTTCTAATTCATCACAAAGGTGTTATATCGGGTTCAGGTCAGGACTCTGTGCAGGCCAGTCAAGTTCATCCACACCAGACTCTGTCATCCACATCTTTATGGACCTTACTTTGTGCACTGGCGCACAGTCATGTTGGAAGAGGAAGGGGCCCGCTGCAGGAGTTGGGCTTGGGCCCTTAGTTCCAGTGGAAGGAAATTTGAATGCTCCAGGATACCAAAACATTTTGGACAATTCCATGCTCCCAACCTTGTGGGAACAGTTTGGAGCGGGCCCCTTCCTCTTCCAACATGACTGTGCAACAGTGCACAAAGCAAGGTCCATAAAGACATGGATGACAGAGTCTGGTGTGGATGAACTTGACTGGCCTGCACAGAGTCCTGACCTGAACCCGATAGAACACCTTTGGGATGAATTAGAACGGAGACTGAGAGCCAGGCCTTCTCGACCAACATCAGTGTGCGACCTCACCAATGCGCTTTTGGAAGAATGGTCGAAAATTCCTATAAACACACTCCGCAACCTTGTGGACAGCCTTCCCAGAAGAGTTGAAGCTGTAATAGCTGCAAAAGGTGGACCGATATCATATTGAACCCATAGGGTTCAATATGATGTCGGTCCAAATACTTTTGGCAATATAGTGTATTGCATTAATCATGTACACGCTTAGATGAATCATGTGACTTATTTTGACCGTACAACCTCATTTACCTTAACCCGGGGGTCGGCAACCCGCGGCTCTAGAGCCGCATGCGGCTCCTTAGCGCCGCCCTCGTGGCTTCCTGGAGCTTTTTCAAAAATATATGAAATGGTAAAAATATATTTTTAGTTTTAATATGATTTCTTTAGGAGGATAATCATTACACAAACCTTCCTAATTGTTAGAAATCCCGCTGTTTATATTAAACATCCTTCACTGATGAGAGTATCTGGCAAGCGCGGTTTTGTCCTTCTAACTTTGCCACTCCTTCTTTGTGTCATTTTGTCCACCAAAATTGTTATGTTATGCGTGGATGCACACAGGTGAACTTTGTTGATGTTATTGACTTGTGGGAGTGCTAATCAGGCATGGCTGCAAGCTAATCAATGCTAACATGCTATCAAGGCTAACTGTATGTACATATTGCATCATGACTCGTTTGTAGGTATATTTATGCTAATATAATTTCCTGCATTTCTGATAGTTGTTTGTGTGCCGTTATAGACCACACCAAACGTTACCCAGCTTTTAATGGTTTCATCGAGCCTATTTGGGTGATGTTCGGCGGGACAAATTAAAAGCTGAAAGTGGCCCGTGGTCCGCCAGTTGAATAGACCTGGCCTAAAACGTTTGTGTCTTATTTACAATAGATGCAATTACTCTACTATGATTACAGGGAAGAATGTTCTAGTGCCATATTGTAATCCCAGTGGACATTTTTGTCATTTTTTGTGCAAGTGAATAATCACCTGTGATTAATCATGATTATTCCAAAATGTGAATAATCTGATAAAAATATTAATTATTTGACAGCCCTAGTTTTTTTCTTTATTTTGCTCAAAACAATGTATATGTAATAAATTAGGAAACAATTAATTATTTTAGTTATTTTTTCTACATTTTTAAATTCAAGTAAAAAGAAAAATCATAAAATTATTGGCTGATCCTGCGAAATTTGATTAAAAAGAATCGATATCAGGAATACCTAGAATTACTTGATATCAAAATCGATTCCAAAATTTGCAGTATCGCCCACCCCTACTGGTTATAACCATATATATGGCTTTAGTCCCATGCAGGCTATTTATAACCCACCAAGCTTGAGGGGTGTGTTCTACTGTGTTTGTTTATCATTTGTGTATAACAGTGGCCTGTGTGGCTTCACTAGGACGTTTTGACCTTTAATGGTGTTTCTAACTTTTGCAGCTATAGTTAGAAATGAGCACAACAATGCATTCCCAAGGGGAAGACATGCATTGTGTGTGTGTATGTGTGTGTATGTGTGTGTGTAAGAAGAAATGCACTCTTGAAAATAAATAATGCTTAAGTATATACTAGATTAAAAAATGTGCACCATCGCCTCAATGTTGGGTACTCCTGCACATAAAGGTGAGGAAAATTTTTTTTTTTTTGATGCATCACAATTGGAATGTGGATGATTCTGACTCAATGGACAAAGTATCGAATATTTATGTAATGTTAAATAAAGTAATACAGACCGTTATTTGGAACAAACTACCACACAGGCTCTTCAATCCACAACGATATTTTAAGTTAACTACGATGAGTATGTTCGTTGTGTATGATATGTATTTTATTGGACTTTATTCTAGCTGCTGTGAAAATTGTTAATTCTTCGGGGAGGTGGCCTTACAAGACTTTAGGGTCTTCTTAACTTTTCCCACACTCTGGTTTTGCTTGACGTTGTATCCCAGCAGGCACAAGACATTGAAACAACGTTGAGAACTTGTTGAATTAGGTCCTGACGTTGAGCAACTCAAACATAACGTTGATACAACATGCTTTTTGACGACGTTTAATCAATGTCAGGTTCTTATGTTTATTTGACCATTGAATTTTGGTGATATATCAACCAATTTTCTTCAACACAAATACAACATACTTTTTTATGAAATATATTTAATGTCTAGTTGTGACGTTGATTTGACCATTGAATTTTGGTCATTTTCCAACCAACAACAACATTGATCCAATGTTAGACATCAACGTTGTCTCAATTTACAAATACAGCTATTTGGCAACGTTGTTTCAAAGTCACTTTTAAAAGACATGTATGTATGATCAACGTTGTATCAATGTCTTGTGCCTGTTGGGACAATAATTGTGGTTTTTGTGTGTAAAAATTAACAAAAGCAAACCCCAAAAGGATAATACTAAAATAAAACGACTATTATAGAGCGCACCTGGATATAATCGACACCCACAACATTTTAGAATATATATATTTTTTCCATATACAAGCCACACCGGAGTATAAGCCACATATATATTTGGTGTAAAATGTGTTATTTATACAAACATATTTTGTAAATGTTTATTTACATACCAAAACTGTATACAGTATGTAACATGACAGTAAAACGGATGATCAAACAAAACAGAAGTCATTGTAGCTGCATAAGCTAGCTCTCCAATCAGCTTAACAGACTCAATAACTCCACGGCGACGTTTTGGTGAATTTACCGAGGAAGTTGTGAAACTGACACAATACAAAAAGAATGCCATTGTAAGTTAATAATACTAACACAGATACTTGTAGACATGTTAGCATATTAGCTAATGCTAATGACGATAGCTTAATTACATCACGATAGCGCAGACAAACATGCATGAAAACACTCCTACAGACATCACACAAGAGACGGTTTAGCAAGGATGAATAGTTTTAGTCAAATTGTGAAACTTGCAAACGTTGCTTGGATTGACAAATAAAGGATCCTCTCGAGCAGAAACGCTATGGACAGTTTTACTTTTGGTTTAAGGCAAAACAGGACATACACATTTTCAACCTGCAGCACCTACAGTGAGCAAACTCGGCCAAAAGATGGCGCCATAACACAAACAAGAAGACACGATTCCAATCCTCTGTTTGGGTTTAAATTAAAACTATTGAACACAAAGTATTACGGCAATTAGCGGGGGAAAAAATCCATAATTTAGCCACACCGTTTTATAAGCCGCAGGATTCAAACTGTAGGAAAAAAGTAGCGGCCTGTAGTCCGGAATTTACAATACTCATGTAGTGTATAAGGAAGTGATGACAGCGAGTCAAAGCAAAACATTTCCTTAAAACCACCAAAAAGAAGTTAGCCACTCATTTAGAAAAATGAGAAAATAAAATTGTTTACTTACTCACCTATAACTCTGATGACATGTGTATTGCTTTCCTACCACGCAATTACCATTTCCGCTTATATGGTCATCATCACAACTTTCCTCATTGCCATCACAGGTACATTTCTGTAAAGAGCACAAAAGCCAAATAAAGAGCCTCTGTATATCAGTGGAATACAGTATTCTTTGCATTTGTTAAATAAACACCCTAAAACCCACACAATGTAGGCCAAGATACTGTAAGCTAAGAAGTTAAGCAGATTAATTGTAATCATTATTTTTTCTTTTAGCAGTGCCCCTAATCCTCCTCTGCAATGTGTTTTAATATGTCATAGTATACTCTCAATGTAGGCTGCAAATGGACAACTCCTATATTCGACTTGGAGCCCGGGGGCTAAATCCGGCCTGGGAATGACACCATATACCGGCCCCCCCGAGATCTGTTCAAAACTTTGGAGAGAAACACTTTTGCAGCAAATTCTTACACACAGTAGAGTGCTCCTGTTGTATAGAGGAACTTGGACCACTGTAAACACTTTGGCAGATCCTTGCACTGACATTTTAACCTTGCTAGTAAACGTAGAACACTGGGGTCCAAACTTGTGATTTACAAAACGTTCCTCAAAGCACCTCTTTAAGTCCTCTCCATTTTTGCAATCACACGTTTTTTTGTAATGTGATTTATGTAACTAAGGTGTTGCTGTAACTTGTTTATTTCAGATGCAGTCAGTAGTTGTTAGACTTCTTTAGTTATATTAGTAGTTGTTAAAGCAGGTCTGGGGCAATCATTTTGACTCGGGGGGCCAAATTTAGAGAAAAAATGTGTCTGGGGGCCGGTATATCTATTTTTAGGAACACTAATACAAAACCTCACGATAATGTCTGATTGAATGCTAAAAATGTTTTGACAGACCACCTTAAAAAACGGAATTTAATTTTACTTCTTTTTACTGAACAAGACACCCAGAATGTACAAACCCCGTTTCCATATGAGTTGGGAAATTGTGTTAAAAATAAATATAAACGGAATACAATGATTTGCAAATCCGTTTCAACCCATATTCAGTTGAATGCACTACAAAGACAAGATATTTGATGTTCAAACTCATAAACTTTATTTTTTTTTCCGCAAATTATAATTAACTTAGAATTTCATGGCTGCAACACGTGTCAAAGTAGTTGGGAAAGGGCATGTTCACCACTGTGTTACATGGCCTTTCCTTTTAACAACACTCAGTAAACGTTTGGGAACTGAGGAGACACATTTTTTAAGCTTCTCAGGTGAAATTCTTTCCCATTCTTGCTTGATGTACAGCTTAAGTTGTTCAACAGTCCGGGGGTCTCCGTTGTGGTATTTTAGGCTTCATAATGCGCCACACATTTTCAATGGGAGACAGGTTTGGACTACAGGCAGGCCAGTCTAGTATCCGCACTCTTTTACTATGAAGCCACACTGTTATAACACATGGCTTGGCATTGTCTTGCTGAAATAAGCAGGGGCGTCCATGGTAACGTTGCTTGGATGGCAACATATGTTGCTCCAAAACCTGTATGTACCTTTCAGCATTAATGGCGCCTTCACAGATGTGTAAGTTACCCATGTCTTGGGCACTAATACACCCCCATACCATCACAGATGCTGGCTTTTCAACTTTGCGCCTATAACAATCCGGATGGTCCTTTTCCTCTTTGGTCCGGAGGACACGACGTCCACAGTTTCCAAAAACAATTGGAAATGTGGACTCGTCAGACCACAGAACACTTTTCCACTTTGTATCAGTCCATCTTAGATGAGCTCAGGCCCAGCGAAGCCGACGGCGTTTCTGGGTGTTGTTGATAAACGGTTTTCGCCTTGCATAGGAGAGTTTTAACTTGCACTTACAGATGTAGCGACCAACTGTAGTTACTGACAGTGGGTTTCTGAAGTGTTCCTGAGCCCATGTGGTGATATCCTTTACACACGGATGTCGCTTGTTGATGCAGTACAGCCTGAGGGATCGAAGGTCACGGGATAAGCTGCTTACGTGCAGTGATTTCTCCAGATTCTCTGAACCCTTTGATGATATTACGGACCGTAGATAGTGAAATCCCTAAATTCCTTGCAATAGCTGCTTGAGAAAGATTTTTCTTAAACTGTTCAACAATTTGCTCACGCATTTGTTGACAAAGTGGTGTACCTCACCCCATCCTTGTTTGTGAACGACTGAGCATTTCATGGAATCTACTTTTATACCCAATCATGGCACCCACCTGTTCCCAATTTGCCTGTTCACCTGTGGGATGTTCCAAATAAGTGTTTGATGAGCATTCTTCAACTTTATCAGTATTTATTGCCACCTTTCCCAACTTCTTTGTCACGTGTTGCGGCCATCAAATTCCAAAGTTAATGATTATTTGCAAAAAAAAATGTTTATCAGTTTGAACATCAAATATGTTGTCTTTGTAGCATATTCAACTGAATATGGGTTGAAAATGATTTGCAAATCATTGTATTCCGTCTATATTTACATCCAACACAATTTCCCAACTCCTATGGAAACTGGGTTTGTACATGAAAATAAAGAATGTGGGATGTACGATTTTCTATGAACGATAAAAGACGGAATATTAACAACATATGAACGTCACACCCCCTCTTGATCGACATATTTTACCACAAAGCGAAACGCAACAAAAATGCTACAAACCCAGCGAAATATGAACGTGAAGGGTAAAAAAAAACCCACCTACAATCTGATTTATCTGATACATCACTAAGCTTTAGAACTTTGTTGTAAAAATCTCTTTCCGTGTCTGTCCCTGACACCCGCATTTCAAGCTCCGGAAACACTCTGTGGAAACACTCCCCACCCACACTGCTTGGTGCCTCGTCTGAGCTGCTGTGACTTAGATTACCATAGTAACTAATTAGATTACCATAGTAACTAATTAGATGACCATAGTAACTAGTACATCATGCAAAAGTGCAAAATCCAACCATTTAAATACTTTGTTTAGTTCAAGACTTACGGTAATTTGAAAACATCACTGCACATCATAATGGCAGCTACAGTTTTCATCTTAAAAATATAAAAAAAATATTTGGGAATGTCCGGCGGGCCAGAGTGAAAAGCTTAATGCGGCCCCTGGGCCTTGATTTGACACCTTTAAGCAGAATAGAATGCCTTTGAAATCACCAACTTTGGACTCTGTTCTGCTTAAAGAGATACATACACAATGAGCTCACCCTGCTTGTTATTTATTACTCTCACACACATGTTTTATTATTAATGCTGTCATAAAGTGCCAGCCTGTAGAGAGAGTAAAGGAGGAGAATGTGTGTGCGCTAGGCACACACGTCAAGTTAACTTTCAGTTTCGATTACTGCGAAGTCGTTGCAACCTGTATGGACAAAAGCACGAGAAGACGGGCGACCATTTTAGAGAATGCTTTGACCTAGGGCTGGGCGATATGGCCTTTTTTTAATATCTCGATATTTTTAGGCCATATCGCGATACACCATATATATCTCGATATTTTGCCTTAGCCTTGAATGAACACTTGATGCATATAATCACACCAGTATGATGATTCTATGTGTCTATATTAAAACATTCTTCTTCATACTGCATTAATATATGCTCATTTTAAACTTTCATGCAGAGAGGGAAATCACAACTAAGTCAATTTACCAAAACTGTATTTATTAAACAGTTATTAAGCAGTGGCACAAACATTCATGTCATTTCCAAAACAGAAAGTGCAAAATTATCAGACATTTTAAAACAAGCTATTAGTGCACTTTTGTGCATGATGTCTCTAAGATGACAAATCAAAACAACACTAAATTAAAGTGCACTTTTTATACAGAACGCCACTACAATAGTTTAAAACAAATAAAGTGCACTTTTGTATATGATGTCACACAAGATATTTCAATAAGTGTCAAATAAAAATTAGCTGCTTAATAGGAAATCAAATTGTGTACGTCCTTCGCTATGTGGTAATTTCCTGCGGTCGTTATCTCTTTTGTTGTTGACAATTTTTTTCATACGGTGTTGATCTGGAAATGTTTGCCTCCGCATTTTGATGGTGTGGGCGTGTGGCACCGAACGGAGATGTTGACATGCGGAGTAAGCACTCTACATTCTCTAGCAGGTGACTTTTCAAATGATACTACATATTAGAAGTAATGCTACTTTTTGTAGCAAATGCTTTTTCCCCACACTTGACAAATTACTGTTGTCTGTTCGACATATTCCCACTTGAAGCCAAACCACCGCCAGACGATGGACCCCGTGCTGTTTTTCTTGGGAATTAATTCTTCTTTCATTTGTTACCAGATTCGCGCCTTCTTTATCTCGTATTACCACTAGCTTCACAGCTAACTTTAGCTATGCTGCTACCTCTCTGCTCCAAGAGGGCGTACACGTATGTGACGTGTGTAAGAAGGTGCGCTCGCTGTCTGTGAGAAGGACAGACAAGAAAGAGTGGGAAGAGCCTGCAGTGTAATGTCCGCAGCTAAAAGCAACTGCGTGAGAACGTATACTCGAATATCACGATATAGTCATTTTCTATATCGCACAGAGACAAACCCGCGATATATCGCGTATATCGATATATCGCCCAGCCCTACTTTGACCTTTAGATAGCTCGGTTCACTCTCGCTCAGCGCTGGTATTTCCATTGTTTGTACTTACTCCTGTTGTTAAACTTCCGTTCTAGTCATTTATCATCATTTTAGACAGCCTGGGGTGGAGGGTGGAGTCCTAATAATGTGTTCCTCAAGGTCACATTTTAGGTCCTCTCGTTTTCATTATTTTATTATTCCAACTGGTGGCGGTAGAGTTCAGTTCAAAGGAGACTCACATTTTTGCAGAAGGTCCTTAAAAAACTGGTGTGATGTGATAGATGATATTGGACTAACTGTTTTTCCAGCAAGTCCTTAAAAACAGCAGACTGCTCCTCTAAGTCTTAACAAAATAAATAGACCAAAATCGAATGTCAACTGTAGAGGATGCTGGTTCTCTGGAATATACTAAATTAGATTTATAGTAGGAGAAAAAATCTGTAGTTTTTGGGAAATGTGGCCCCCCAAAACAATTTTGTTGAATAGCCCTGTCCTGGATTCTCTTACATGACGTCATTTGGGCGACTTTGTAAGTGATACATTTGGTTGAACTAAACAACTTCGAAGGATCCACCTTATGTAGTTGGTTCCACCTTCACAGCATGCCTTTATGCTGCTGTAGTGGCTGCTGGTTGCAGGAGCTCTGCAATCTTGTGGCCTTGGTGGGTTTTTTTGCCTTTTAGTGTGAGGCCATTTCAGGACTGCACAAAAGGGGTGGTACTTTCATGAATTCTGCTGAGCCTTTTTTGTGAAATTTTGGATCTGCCTTGGGGAGCCTTTTGGCCATGTTTGCACCGGGGACCAGCTGCTGGCTCTCTGCCTCACCGCGTGGAGAGACCGGCGGCGAGATTAGCGTTGAGCGTCGGGATGGAGGAGCTTTACGGAGCTCTGGCTGAATGAGCATGTATCGGACACTTTGGTCTTTCTAGACACCTGCTGCTGTTTTGCACGCACCACCAATACTCCATCAGTGTTGACGCTAGGAATTTTCAAAATTTCATAAAAATAGGGTCCCACAGTAAATTTTTGGGGTCCCACTTTTTTGTAACCGTTTTGAAAACAAGTGACAAATGTATGCATTATCTTGTTATATCTCACATTCTATATTGTGTTTTCGAAAAAGGTTGTCATAAACCTTACTTAATTCATTAAAAAAGTAATACAAAAACCCCCACATTTTTATGCATATGTAAATGTATTCAGTTATAAACATTAATTCACTTTCTTCTTTCATTCATGGATCTAAACTTTACCGCTACCGGTATTTTCTTCTATATTTTTATTGTAATATTTTCAGAATGGGTTTGTTCTCTTTTTGGCCAAAGAAAACAATCAGAAGTTGTCTTAATTTCTTTGTTTTAATGCCATGATTTTAATAGTCCGGTCCGCGTGTGCACAGATTTTCCTCCATGCGGCCCCTGAGCTAAAATTAGTTTGCCACTCCTGTTCAAGACCGATTCACACTCATCCGCGCATAGGCCTAGGGCTAGTGGGCAGTCTAGGACGAAGTCCGCTCTCTTGGTTGCTTTGTTGGGTCTGTTCCTGTCTCTGGCGGGGGAGCACTGCAGAGGCCACTGTGGGGTACAGTGACCTGCTTAGTGGCCTTGTGGTTAGAGTGTCCGTAAGTCGTGAGTTCAAACCCCGACCGAGTTATACCAAAGACTATAAAAATGGAACCCATTACCTCCCTGCTTGGCACTCAGCATCAAGGGTTGGAATTGGGGGTTAAATCGCCAAAAAATTATTCCCGGGCGCGACCACCGCTGCCATACTTGCCAACCTTGAGACCTCCGATTTCGGGAGGTGGGGGAGGGGGTGGGCGTGGTCGGGGTGGGACGGGGGCGTGGTCGGGGGCGTGGCTAAAAGGGGAGGAGTATATTTACAGCTAGAATTCACCAAGTCAAGTATTTCATATATATATATATATATATATATATATATATATATATATATATATATATATATATATATATATAAGAAATACTAAATAATTACTTACTAAATAAGTCAAGTATTTCATATATATATATATATATATATATATATATATGTATTTTATTATATATATACATATATATATATATATATATATATATGTATTTTATTATATATATATATATATATATATATATATATATATATATATATATATATATATATAAAATAAATACTTGAATTTCAGTGTTCATTTATTTACACATATACACACACATAACACTCATCTACTCATTGTTGAGTTAAGGGTTGAATTGTCCATCCTTGTTTTATTCTCTGTCACTATTTTTCGAACCATGCTGAACACCCTCTCTGATGATGCATTGATGTGTGGCACGCACAAAAGTGCTTTCATCAAATGCACTAGATGGCAGTATTGTCCTGTTTAAGAGTGTCACAACATTGCTGTTTATGGCAGACGAACTGCTTTACGGTATACAAAAACGTGACTGCTGTTGTTGTGTGTTGTTGCCGCGCTGGGAGGACGTTAATGAAACTGCCTAACAATAAACCCACATAAGAAACCAAGAACTCGCCCTCCATCATTCTACAGTTATAACGTGATTGGGCAGGTAAGCTGTTTATATTGTCCATGAGGACCTGAGTCCGCCTGAATTTCGGGAGATTTTTGGGAGAAAATTTGTCCCGGGAGGTTTTCGGGAGAGGCGCTGAATTTCGGGAGTCTCCCGGAAAATCCGGGAGGGTTGGCAAGTATGACCGCTGCTGCTCACTGCTCCCTTCACCTCCCAGGGAGTGAACAAAGGGATGGGTCAAATGCAGAGGACAAATTTCACCACTCCTAGTGTGTGTGTGTGACGATCATTGGTACTTTAACTTTAACCTAAGTGGGTGTTGAAATTGTGGTTTTTTTCCGTTTTGTTGTTTATGCATGGTGCAGTCGCAATGTGCGCAATATTAATTATTTATTGCTAATTTTTTATATATCGTTGCGTTTTACTTTGTAGCTGGATGTAGAAATGGCGCCGCTGAAGAGGCAGCTGGTTGCATCAGCTCTGTCCTCATTAATGTCTTTTATGTCCTTTATGTTCTTTAATGTTTCCTTCTTGTTTTCATGTCTTTTTCCCTGATTTTTGTGGCCCTTTTGTATCCGCACTGCAATCACATAATTTCCCCATTGTGGGATGAATAAAGTCTGTCCTATCGTATCCTAAAAATAATTATTCAGGGGGAACAGAACAGAGTCTAACCCACCCCTGATTGACGGACTAATTGCTTATGGGGATGTGTTTCAATACTTAAACCAGACAGACAGACACAAGGAGAGTAAATACGCCACTTGGCAGCCATATAAGAAGACAGTAGGTGTCAGCATGTTCCAACAGAGGCCGCCTGTGTTGCTATCAGATGCCAACATACCTGGCTGAGTGCCTGTGAGAGTTGTAACACACAATCTGTGCAAATATGAGCATGGAACATTAAGAGCAAGGGAAATAGGCGGCAACCCTGACGTTCTTGCCACTCCCCAAGTGGAAAACTATGTTTCAGAAGGCGTGACATTTACAGAGCTTTCACTTTCAAAAGCGTCATTTTTGTTTGTTTGTGAGCTTACAGGACGACCGCGCTTCTTCAGGAATTTAAGGGCGGCCAACAAATTGTCGTCAGCATGACTGGGGGGATTAAGTGCATCAAATATCTCATGTTCATATTTAACTTGTTCTTCTGGGTAAGTGTACTTTGCTTTTCCGGTTGTGTGTGTGTGTGTGTGTGTGTGTGTGTGTGTGTGTGTGTGTGTGTGTGTGTGTGTGTGTGTGTGTGTGTGTGTGTGTGACAGAAAGGGGGGAGGGTTATTGTTGTGCGTCGCGCTGGAGAAAAGAAAGATGTTAAATAAAGTCAATACATGTGAGGATCTTCCAAGCCAAGTTCAACAGCCACTCAACGCTTTAAAGTGTGTGCCAGTGTGTGTGCGTACTCCTAACAAAATGGTGTCGTGCATGGATGACTGTCAAGTGGAGGAAATGCCGCAACGACATAAAATGGCACTATATTCACACCAGCAAGAGCTACAGTACTTCATCCAATACAAAAGTTGTATGGAATTGATGCCTTCAGAGCAGCATTACCAGAATTGTTACCATGGTTTGCTGTGGCGTAGACCTGCATTCTCCTGAGAGATGTTTCTCATAGTTACACAAATGTTCGCTCATTTTGTGCAGTTGTAGCTAACGTGAGTGTAGTGTGTCTTTTTCACGGTGCAGGCCATGCCTTGTACCCGACCGAGTGTGTGCAATTCATGTGAGCTAGCGTGGTGCTACGCCCCCCTCGGAAGAAAAACATATTTAGCACCCCTCACTCTCCGCCATGACAATAAATCAGACCTGAGCAAATTAAGGCCCTGGGGCCGCTGCGGCCCTTTAAATTTTTCAATCTGGCCCGCCGGACATTTCCAAATAATTTTTTTAGATGTTTAAGATGGAAACTGATGTGATGTTTTCAAATGACCGTAAGTCTTGAACTATACAAAGTATTTCAATGGTTGGAATCTGCGCTTTTGCATGATATACTAGTTACTATGGTAATCTAATTAGTTACTATGGTAATCTATGTCACAGCAGCTCAAACGAGGCACCAAGCAGCGTTTCCACAGAGTGTTTCCAGAGCCTGAAATGCGGGTGTCGTGGACAGACGCGGAAGGAGATTTTTACAACAAAGTTCTAAAGCTTAGTGATATATCAGATCATAGGTGGGGTTTTTCTTTTACCCTTCACGTTCATATTTCGCTGTGTTTGTTGCATTTTTGTTGTGTTTCGCTTGATTGTAAAATATGTCTATCGAGAGGGGGTGTGACGTTCATATGTTGTCAATATTCAGTGTTTTATAGTTCATAGTTAATACTGTAAATCTCACATTTTTCATTTTCATGTGCATTCTGGGTGTCTCATTCAGAAAAAAAAAAAAAATTCCGGTTTTGTATTAGTGTTCCTAAAAATAAGACCCAAGCACACATACTGTACAGCAGATTTTCACAGCTTACATATATATAGTGTATATATGTATGTAAGTATATATATATATATATATATATATATATATATATATATATATATATATATATATATATATATATATATATATATATATATATATATATATATACACACACACACACATATATATATATATGTGTATACGTATATATATATATATATATACACATATACGTATATATATATATATATATATATATATATATACATATACGTATATATATATATATATATATATATATATATATATATATATACGTATATATACATATATATATACACCAATATATATATATATATATATACGTGTATATATATATATATATATATATATATATATATATATACACATATATATACTATTATTAATTTTGTTTTAGTCTGTAACAGAAAATATTAAAAATAAATAATAAAGAAATGTAAAAAATACATACATAATTCTTATTTAAAGTATACCATTTTTTTGACCGACTTGAACCATTTTATACTAAAAAATAGAATAAACTTAATCAAGAATAATAAATTCAAAAGCACAATATATAAAACACTTTGACCTATAAAACAAAAAATTCATCAAACTATTTATACTGATTTAGTTTTTATCAAAATGAAGAAGTCGGGGATAATGGCTAGAACGAGCATGTTTTGTAGTGCACAGCTTTTCGAAGTGGGGTTTGAAGCCTAATACTGCATGATACTTTTAAAGCATGTCCCCCAGGATCACACATGCACCCCCTGGCATTGCACCGTAACCCCACGCCCCACACACCCTACCACCTGCCCCACAATTTGAGAACTGTGCTACCAGAACTGATATCCGGGTGTTTGTGTCTCATTCAGCTTGCAGGCACTGCTGTGTTCGCCATTGGTCTGTGGTTGAGATTAGACCCGAAGACCAAAGGCCTGTTTGAAGGATCAGACGCTCCATATGTGTTTTACACTGGTAAGAGGCTCAGCAGTGTTTTACTAAGGATTATTAGGTTGTGAGTGCATTGTTAATTAATATGCAGCGTGTTTTTGTATGTACATGTACTATTATGTTGCACTTGATGGCGATAGCGTTGGTAAAAGGAATTATGTTCTTTGTTGACAGTGGAATGTGTGCGAAGTGGCATATCGTCGTTGGTTACAGTACAATTACAGATACTAAAATATTAATACATGTCTTTGTTGATACGCCAAGCAGAAATAAAGGCCCAAGATGTGGCAACCATGTTAATTTTAGTAATTAGGGATGTCCTATCTAATGGCTACTGATCTGTTACATCTGATTTTCGAGAAAAAGTACTTGATCACAAGTCAGCTTAGTCTCCCGGCTGACAAGCGACTAGCAGCTAATTGTGTGTCTCCATACATAGTGTGGAGCTGCTTCTAAGCTAATAATAATCACCTTCATTACGGCAAATAAGCTCAATTTCTTACTATCTTAAGTAGGGCTGGCAAAATTAATGAGTTAACTCATGCGATTAATCACAAAATATTATGGCATTATTCAGTAACACACAATTTATTTTGACCGCACCGTACGATCAGTGATCAGATCAATGCATACGTCACTTCCAAAAATGAGTGAGGAGTCTCTGACTGGTGTGCTCGCTGACAAATTTCACTCCAAATTACAGCCTGAAAGAACTTTAGATAAAACTGTTACCAAGTTTTGTACAAATAAAAGACAGGCATTAAAGTAAAACATTTAAAAACATTCCTGTATGACATTCTGACAATAAAATTGCATTTGAGTACAAATATTAGGGTCTTTTTTAAAGCAAACTTCAATTATGCAAGCGAGTAATCACCTGTGATTAATCATAATTAATCCAAACATCAACGTGTAATCAAGCAGATTTGAAAAATATTATCTTAAGTATCATTATCATGTAACATTATCACTGGAGGACGAGGCTAAACATGTTACACACAGAGAGCAAGCCATGAGCAGGCATGCTAATAGCTAAGCTAACCGTTAGGATAGCTTTTAACAACATCAAGTGCCTTGTAAAGTTTCAAGGGTGTAGATCAGTGTTGTTCAACCACTGTGCCGCGGCACACTAGTGTGCCGTGAGATACAGTCTGGTGTGCCGTGGGAGATTATCTAATTTCACCTATTTGGGTTAAAAATCTTTTTTGCAAACCAGTAATTATAGTCTGCAAATGATGTGTTGTTGTTGAGTGTATATAAACAAAAGGTGAGTGCCCCTAAGAAAAGGCATTAAAGCGTAGGGAAGGCTATGCACTGAACTGGCTACAAAGTAAACAAAAACAGAATGCTGGACGACAGCACAGACTTACTGTGGAGCAAAGGCAATGTACATCCGAACATGACATGACAATCAACAATGTCCTCACAAAGACGGATACAAACAACTGTAATATTCTTGATTGCTAAAACAAAGTAGATGCGGGAAATATCGCTTAAAGGAAGACATGAAGCTGCTACAGGAAAATACCAAAAATAAAAAGAGAAAAAGCCACCAAAATAGGAGCGCAAGACAAGAACTAAAACACTACGCACAGGAAAACAGCAAAAACCTCAAAATAAGTCAGGGTGTGATGTGACAGGTTGTGACAGTACACCTACTTTGAGACAAGAGCTATAGTGATGCATGCTTGGTTATGCTTTAAAGTCATATCCAACAATTGCGACAACGACTTTTTACTGTCAACTGTTTTTTGTTTTTTAATGATTCCCGCTGGTGGTGTGCCTCCGCATTTTTTCAACGCAAAAAATGTGCCTTGGCTGAAAAAAGGTTGAAAAACACTGGTGTAGATAGAACCACGTTACAACAGAAAGTGCGCAGATACTAACAGGAAATTTTCACGTAGAGTAATAAGAGTTAGAGAGAGGATATTACAGGCCTGGACCGATATTTTCGATAAGTCAATTAACCGACGATAAATGAAAATTGAATTTGGTAAGTCTTCCAGCGTCGATCATTTTGCCATGTGCGTGTTTCAAGAGCATTCGGGCTTTTAGTCACTTTTCGCGGCATTTGTACCATAACAGAAAGAAAAGAAAGGGGTGAATTATCTTGTCCTCATTAAGTGTCTTTGGCTCTTTGTAAAGCGACGTGGCGGCCGCTGGCCGGCTACACTGCAAAAAGTCAGTGTTCAAAAACAAGGGAAAAAATATATAAAAATTAAGGGTATTTTACTTGAACTAAGCAAAATTATCTGCCAATAGAACAAGACTTTCCAAAACAAGTAAAATTAGAACCCAAAAATACCTTAAAATAAGTATATTCTCACTAATAACAAGTGCACTTTTCTTGGTAGAAAAAAAAAGAGAGACCTTTTTGCTCATTATGTTGAAAAAAATTCTTAAATTAAGTAAATGCTAGTGTTATTATCTTGACATAATGATATGCGCTCGGCATCATAATTGAAATTATTACTTTAAAAAAGTAGTTTTATACTTGTGAGTGTTGATGACACAGCTTTGCATCAGTTGATAATCTAGTTTCAAGCATGTTTTACTCAATATAGGTCATCAAATCTCAGCAACAAGCTGTAATATCTTACTGAGATCATTTAGGACCAAAACACTTAAAACAAGTAAAACACTAACATAAAATCTGCTTAGTGAGAAGAATTATCTTATCAGACAGAAAATAAGCAAATATCACCCTTATTTGAGATATTTCATCTTACTTAGATTTCAGTTTTTGCAGTGTAGCATCACACAGTGCAACTAGTTAGCATGTAGCAGCTAACATGGACAAAATGAACACACAACCAAATGCCACCGCACCAATGTGGCAATATTTCAGTTCAAACATTTGGAACAAGGTGAGCCAATTAAGACCGAGAAGCCAGTGTGCCGAATGTGCACGACTACAACAACGCACACTTGAAATACAAGCACTCGACAGTCCAAACTCACTTCGCATTGGGTGAAGAAGGCGACAGACAGGTCAGTGTAAACAAAACCGTGCAAAATAGTGTGCGCTAACAGACATACATCGCCAAAGACATGCTGCCATTTAACACTGTTATAAAACTAGCATTTTTAAAAGTGCTGTCATGTTGTCATGTCATGTCGGAATCTGCAAAACTTAATTTTAGTAGTTAATACATTTGTTTAAACTGCAGTGTTTATAACGTTAAAGTACCACTGATAGTCACACACACACTAGGTGTGGTGAAATTAACCTCTGCATTTGACCCATCACCTTGTTCCACCCCCTGGGAGGTGAGGGGAGCAGTGAGCAGCAGTGATTTAACCCCCAATTCCAACCCTTGATGCTGAGTGGTAATGGGAGGTAATGGGTAACATTTTTATAGTCTTTGGTATGACTCGGCCGGGGTATTGTTACTCTGCACTTTTGTAAGCAATGTACAACTTGACCTCTGCCTACATGTTCAATATTGAAGTGCAACTTTATTTGTCAATGCTTTATTTAGCTATTTTATTTATTGTTATGATTGTGTATATTTGAGCCCCCCCACACCCATCCCCTCCTTAAGATATATTTTTTAATTAATTAATTTTATTATATCAGTGCAAAATTTTGCTAACAGACAAAGTATGTTGTAATGTTAATATTTGTTTGTTCTGTTTAACTTGGAGATTTAAACCTTTTCATTTCGATTAAGTTGAAATACACAAGAAATACAAGTTTATTGCATTTGAAAGGAAATACCTGCATTATTATTATGTATTATCATTGAATCTATCCGTTGTGGTGAAGAAGGAGCTGAGCCAGAAGGCAAAGCTCTCGATTTACCGGTCGATCTACGTTTCCATCCTCACCTATCGTCATGAGCTTTGGGTCATGATCGAAAGGACAAGATCAAGGGTACAAGCGGCCGAAATGAGTTTCCTCCGCCGGGTAGCGGGGCTCTCCCTTAGAGATAGGGTGAGAAGCTCTGTTATCCGGGGGGAGCTCAAAGTAAAGCCGCTGCTCCTCCACATCGAGGGGAGCCAGATGAGGTGATTCGGGCATCTGGTCAGGATGCCACCCGAACGCCTCCCTCGGGAGGTGTTTCGGGCACGTCCGACCGGTAGGAGGCCACGGGGAAAACCCAGGACACGTTGGGAAGACTATGTCTCCCGGCTGGCCTGGGAACGCCTCGGGATCCCCCGGGAGGAGCTGGACGAAGTGGCAGGGGAGAGGGAAGTCTGGGCTTCCCTGCTTAGGCTGCTGCCCCCGCGACCTGACCTCGGATAAAGTTAAAAAGTTAAAGTACCAATGATTGTCACACACACACTAGGTGTGGCGAAATTATTCTCTGCATTTGACCCATCACCCTTGATCACCCCCTGGGAGGTGAGGGGAGCAGTGGGCAGCAGCGGTGGCCGCGCCCGGGAATCATTTTTGGTGATTGATAAGCGTAAGAAGATGGATGGATGGATGGATGGATCATTCAATCAATGGTTAATTTGGTCTCGTAAAATTAATGGCAGTAATATCGTTTATCGGCAATAACTTGTAGGTCAATATATCGTCAAGCAAAATTTGTTATCGGCCCAGGCCTTCCGTTGGTGTGTCAGCATTCTCGCAGTCATTACACAGTAGTAGAAGAGGGAGTATTCATCCACAAATTGGTGGTGTATCAGTTATACATTAGAGTGATTAGGTACATTTTTAGTTTCTCAAAATATTTTTTTATGTTAATGTTTACAAACTCGAGGTATAATTCCGTGGAAAGACAACCAAATGATTTAAATGAGTAGTAGATATTACTTTTTTGTTGTGTTCTTCTATTGTTCTGATTGGAACATCCCTATTAGAAATCAAATATGGTTCATATAAAAAGCTGCACATTGTATATTTTAAATTGCACAAATTGGGAATATTTTGGATTTAATGAGACAAACAACAGCATTTGTTTTTCCCAGGATACTGAACTGCAATAGACATAAGTTCCCTGAGACTGTAGGACAAAATAATAATGTTTGTTTATGTTTAGGTGTTTACATCCTGATTGGAGCTGGAGCACTGATGATGGTCGTGGGATTTCTTGGATGTTGTGGTGCCATCCAGGAGTCTCCCTGCATGCTGGGACTGGTATGTATCTACTCCATAGTGTCTTGTTAGCCTACTTTAGCGAATGTGGTACTGAAACCCCCAGGCCTGTCGGTTTTCATCAATGTTTACTCAAAAGAGGGCCAAGGCCAGCGAGCTGGCTTACGTGTTCCTATTGTTCACTTCCTGTGTGGCTCACTCCCGCCTCCGTCCGACTTTAATCGTCTTGTACTAAATCTCCAAGTAGGAAGGTTCTCGGTACCGTAAATTAGGTTCAGTTTCACTCAAACGACCTTCCTCGTTCATGCGTGCCATGCACACAAGCGTGTGCACGTGTCTGATGATTCTAACTCCCTTTTTTCTTCCTGTAGTTTTTCTTCTTCCTGCTTATAATCTTCGCCATTGAAGTCGCTGCTGGCATCTGGGGATTTTCCAACCAGAGCAAGGTAACACCCTGTGGTAAAGTCTGCACACATTCCAAGTTCTCATGCCACTAGAGCGAATTTGCCAAAATAAAAGGCAAAAGCTAAAATAAAAGATCAATGGGAATGTACTAATCATTTGTCTGCTGGTGTGGCAGGTGGTGGATGACATTACTACATTCTACATTCAGACCTACAACAACTACAAGACCACGGGTGATGAGCGTCTCAGGGAGACCCTGCGAGTGATTCAAACTGGCGTGAGTTTTATTCCAATACATTTAAATTTGGTACAAGTACTCCAAAGCAGGGGTGTCCAAACCCCGGCCCACAGGCCAAATGTGGCCCGCCGACATCTTAATTTTGTCCCGCGAGGCGACAGCATGAATTCATTTTCAATAAACAACCTGGCTGTGCATTCATATTAAATTTAAATACCAAGGGGTCTGACAGGTGGCAAATTCTCATCATCTTGTGTTCAATGTGAGAAACTAAGGTCAGTGACCATGATGTGTAATTGATCTACTTCACAAGCACAGCATGTACTTTTTATGACCCAATCCAAACAACCTGTCGTAGTCATGGTGCAGAAAAAATGAATCAACCAGCACCAAAAGTCAACACACATGGTCACACATACCACAACCTGCTCACAGAACTTTGTGGATATTATTAAAAAAAAAACGTCCCATCACCATAAAAAATTCTAAATTACACCCATTTAAATCCATTGCTAGGCATGCCGGGAAAGATGCAAAACACTCTCTCCACACTTATCTATGTTTTACTTTTAGCTGCTTGATATTTCTGATTGATTACAAAGTTTTAAAGAGGTTGTCACGGAAGAAAACAAGGTCGGAGTTTCACATACTCTTATTATTCAGTTATAATAATTGTTAATTATATATCCATTATTTTAATAAACACACACACGTGTGTGTGTGTATGTATATATATATATATATATATATATATATATATATATATATATATATATATATATATATATATATATATATTGTATGTATATACAGTATATATATAAACACAAATATATATGTACGTATACATATATATTTGTATATGTATACAAAGTGTTGCAGTCCTAATATGTACATATACATACACGCACATATATATGTATATACATATTTATCTGTATGTATATATATATTAATGTTCATGTATGTATATATATACACAGGTAAAAGCCGGTAAATTAGAATATTTTGAAAAACTTGATTTATTTCAGTAATTGCATTCAAAAGGTGTAACTTGTACATTATATTTATTCATTGCACACAGACTGATGCATTCAAATGTTTATTTCATTTAATTTTGATGATTTGAAGTGGCAACAAATGAAAATCCAAAATTCCGTGTGTCACAAAATTAGAATATTACTTAAGGCTAATACAAAAAAGGGATTTTTAGAAATGTTGGCCAACTGAAAAGTATGAAAATGAAAAATATGAGCATGTACAATACTCAATACTTGGTTGGAGCTCCTTTTGCCTCAATTACTGCGTTAATGCGGCGTGGCATGGAGTCGATGAGTTTCTGGCACTGCTCAGGTGTTATGAGAGCCCAGGTTGCTCTGATAGTGGCCTTCAACTCTTCTGCGTTTTTGGGTCTGGCATTCTGCATCTTCCTTTTCACAATACCCCACAGATTTTCTATGGGGCTAAGGTCAGGGGAGTTGGCGGGCCAATTTAGAACAGAAATACCATGGTCCGTAAACCAGGCACGGGTAGATTTTGCGCTGTGTGCAGGCGCCGAGTCCTGTTGGAACTTGAAATCTCCATCTCCATAGAGCAGGTCAGCAGCAGGAAGCATGAAGTGCTCTAAAACTTGCTGGTAGACGGCTGCGTTGACCCTGGATCTCAGGAAACAGAGTGGACCGACACCAGCAGATGACATGGCACCCCAAACCATCACTGATGGTGGAAACTTTACACTAGACTTCAGGCAACGTGGATCCTGTGCCTCTCCTGTCTTCCTCCAGACTCTGGGACCTTGATTTCCAAAGGAAATGCAAACCAAACCAACCCAAACCAAATATTCTAATTTACTGGCTTTTACCTGTATATATGCGTATGCTATCATATATATGTGTATATATATAATATATATAATATATATATATATTATATATATATATATATATGTATATATATATATATGTTTGGCCCGACTCATAAATGTGTTTAAAATGTGTCATACATAATTTTTTTTACTTTTAACACTCAAATCTCAAGATCAACTACAGGTCTATTTTTATGTATTTTTTTGTGTTGTTTTATGCCTTTTTTGTCGTAGAAAACAGTTTGTATGTCATACACGCAAAATATGCAATATTTTCCCCCCAAAAAATGTTCAAAGTGTGAAATTATTGGAGCCTTAAATAGGTTAATAATTCATTTAAATATTGATTTTGATTCATTATTATTTTTTGAGCAACAACAGTTTTAAAGAAAAAAACGTTGTGTTATTAGTGTTTATTGCATTATATTTATTGCAACTAGTTCTTGTTACGTTTCACCTGTATGCTCTATTATGCAATTGTTTAATATTTTTGTTTTGTCATAGTATTTTTTAGAATGTGCCGTGGGTCGTTAAAAATTAGCTTTGCGCCGCAAATAGACACCTCTGCACTAAACTTGTTTTCCCTGAAATAATTTTGCATTGTCATTCTAACCAAAATAAAGTTATAATACAAGCAAGAACTACAATCCTAATCAATCCAACATGTTGGTATAGCTCTATTGCTGAGAGATAATGACCTGGTGGAGCAGGAAGTCTCACAGCGGGGGGTCATCGATTTTCAAGAGGTCATGATCCACACTTCTAAGCTATAAATCCCAATACGACATAAGACATTTGATTTGTATGCATAGGGTGTAATAACTCGTGTTGCCTGGCAACACCACTGAGAAGACAGCATCAACAAATGAAATAAAATGAATATGCTTTTTTTCTATTTTATGGTCACAGCTGAGCTGTTGCGGTCCAACTGGCACGGTAATGAACGCTGCCGAAGACACCTGTCCTCGAGGAGAGCTGCTTGAGGAGCTGATTACCAAGGTATGATCAGAACGGTGTGCTTCAAATCATGAGATCCACAGTGAAAAGATTGAACACTTGCTTAGTATGCTTTAACACTGCGAGAGATTGGCATAATTACATGTCAAAACACATAATGATGGTGTATGTTGGTTGTCACACACATTCCTCCAGCCTTCTCGCCACGGTTTCTATGGCAACAATGGTTTTACTGGAACGTGTATTCCGCCTGTTTGTGTCCCGTGTGTCACCATTGGCTGGGAAAAAGCTGAAATAAGTGTATTTGTGTGTGCTGCAGAGCTGCCCTGACGCCATTGATGAGGTGTTCAACTCTAAACTGCACATCATAGGAGGAGTGGGCATCACTATCGGGGTCGTTATGGTAACGCTTCACGGATTGTTGACATAACTCAAATGGGGAGGTATGCAACTCATTCGATATCTCTTGCAGGTGTTTGGGATGATCTTTAGCATGCTCCTGTGCTGCGCCATCAGGAGGTCTCGGGAGGTGGTGTGACACCCGCTAAGAACGCATCAAGGAGGCCTCGTTAATGTTGCATGATGTCATTCCTAAAGTCACATGGCTCCCCACTGCCAATAGAATCACTGCTTGCTTGTTCAAGAGGGTCTGTGTGGTTGTCAGGCCCAGCTATAAAATGGTGCCACCTATGCCTCAGTGAGAATGTGAGCGAGAAATGTATCACTTTAAAGAGAACTTGCTCTTTTTGGGAATTTGGCCTATTGTTCACAACCATTATGTTAGACAAGAACACATATGTTTTTCTTTTAATGCTAGCAAAAGTCAGCTAACAATGACCATAATAATTTATTCGGCCTATATAGCGCTGTAAAAAACTTCCATCATCGTTTTATATACACACTATAAGTACAAATGTCATTTATAATTCCTTGTAATATTTATGTATTTTGCTTATTTTAAGCATACATTAGCAGCATACTAAGCATCATGTAGCAGTATTGCTAAGTACTGAACAAAATTTACAAACTTTGAGCATGATAAAACTATAACTTACTGAACAATGTCTGCTCTCACTGGGATGCACACTGATGTGACGTTTATAGATTCCCGTTTGAATGAAGAATTAATCGTAATCCTCAAAAAGGGATTAAAAAAAAAAGGGCCGCGAACAAGCGTCATTTCCTGTCTTTCTCGCCATCTCGCCAAGTTTGACTCAGATTTTAAATTCGAAAAACAAATCAGCAGCGTCGTTCAAAAAAGCTTTTATCAATTACGCCAAATAGCGAAAGTGAAACCGCTTTTATCAAGACATGATCTTGAGAAATTAATCCACGCTTTTATCTCGACTCGTCTTGATTACTGTAATGCCCTGTATGTTGGCATTAGCCAGGCCTCCCTCGCCCGCCTGCAGCTCGTGCAGAACTCTGCTGCTCGTCTGCTAACACAGACCCGCAGACGTGAGCACATCACCCCTATTTTAGCGTCCCTTCACTGGCTCCCTGTGCGTTACCGAATACATTTTAAACTCCTTTTATTTGTTTTTAAATGTCTAAACAACCTCGCGCCAACCTATCTCTCCGACCTCCTTCAGCCTTACTGCCCCACCCGATCCTTAAGATCAGCCGATCAGCTGCTGTTGACGGTCCCTGACACAAGGCTGAAGCTTAGAGGTGACAGAGCTTTCGCCGTTGCTGCTCCCAAGCTCTGGAACGACCTACCCCTGAGTGTTAGACAAGCCTCCTCTCTTCCTGTTTTTAAATCTCTCTTAAAAACATACTTTTATTCCATGGCTTTTAACACTGAGTGATATCCATCCTGCAATGGCGCCCCATAATACACCTGCTGTGATCCTGTTTTTATGTTTTTATGTTTTTATTAATTCTATTTTAATTATTTATTTTTTATCATGTTCTGTTTGTGTTGTGTTGTGTTTGCTCGGTACTCGTTTTATCTTTTAACCTGCTCATTGTACAGCACTTTGGCTACCCCTGTGGTAAATTTTAAATGTGCTTTATAAATAAAGTTGATTTGATTTGATTTGATCTCCGGGTATAAGGTGACCTTCTAAACCTGACCAACTTATTGGTTTATGGCCACATCATTCTACTATCCAGGTGAGAGGCATGATTTATAATGTAGAATTAACTTTCACTAACTCATCAAAGCTAGTTAGCGCTCTGTAAACACGGTGCCGCAAAAAATAGTTTGTTTGTGTTCGGACTTATAATAACAATATCCCTAATACTTTAACATTCAGGTCACGAGATGTAAATGGAGTATTGTTGGCGGTTTTTAGATATATTTTAAAGGGCTTTATGGTCGAAATAGTGCACCTTCATTCGCTCCATCGTACTGGCCGTATTTTGGGACTTAAAATGCATTAAAAAAAGAAAAACCTGTGTTCTTGTCTTACATAAGGATTGTGAATGATAGGCAAAATGCCACAAAAAAGTAGATTTCCCCTTTGAAGGTCATTTGAATGAATCTAGTGCTTGCATAATGCAAATGATCTTTACAAAAGATCATCTTGTTGTTTATTGATCACTTGCTGTTGTTTATGGTGGGCCACCCTATTGGCAAGAGGAGTTAAGTACCACAGCCAAAAAAAAACACCTCTTCAAAAAAAGCCAAATACATGATTGAATTAATTTTTAACCAATGGAACACTAAGTTGTTAATATTTTTGTAATGTAGAATTTAATAGAGGCATCCCAGCTCACTTCTGACATGCATTTGTTCAACTGTTTTTCAATGCCTTCATGTTTTGTCACTTGTTATTGTTTTTCCTGTCATGTATATATATATATATATATATATATATATATATATATATATATATATATATATATATATATATATTCACATACATATAAATATATAATATATATAAATATATATATATATATATATATATATACATATATATATATATATATATATATATTCACATACATATATATGTACGTATGTGAATATATATATATATGTTATATATTTATATATATTACACTGTACATTTGGATGTATTACACTGTACATTTGGATGGGATTTTATGTATTTTCAAACGTCATTTTACACATCTTCAGTTGATTTATACTATACACGTGCGCACAAACACACACACACACAATTTCAAGAGCCAAATAAACCAGAATGGATTGAGTTGTTGTTCTGATCTGACTTGTTCCGAGTACTGCAATACATTTCATGAGCAACGATCAAGGAGGCGGGGCTATATTTGTTTTCTGGGTTAACCGTCATGTGTGTGACTCATGTTTGATTCAAAGCACAAGACGCAGCTATGGGCTGTTTTTGTATTTGTTAATGACTCGACTTGATAAAAAAAAAACTCCCTGTGATGACTGGACCTAGTGTGTGTCTGATTAAGCAAAGGGGAAGCATGCAGTGATTTGGTTGTTGACAGCCGGGTCCTGGCCCACTCTCCTTCTGGCCCTTGCCCTCAGACTCCCACGACAGATAACGCTGATTATAAAGAGAAATGCGTACATTTATGACAATGTGTTGTTCTCTATTTGTTTTGTGCCGGTTAGGGAGAAAAAGGGCAAGAAAAATGAGATAAGGAAGAGAAGTGTTGAAAAAACACAAGCCATGATGAGAACTTTAAAAAGAAGACGGGCCAAAATAAACATAACCACCAAAACAAAAGGAAGTTCACATTCTGTACAGTAGATTAATGAGTTGCTTGACATTTGAATATAATTTTCCTTTGAAAGGTCAACACAGCATGTATAACTACCCAGTATACAAATATATATATTTTTAAAAAGGACAGCAGACAGTGTGCAGTAGGGGTGTGGGAAAAAAATCGATTTGAATTCAAATCGTGATTCTCACGTGCGATTCAGAATCGATTCTCATTTTAAAAAAATCGATTTTTATTTTTTTAATTATTTTATTATTTTAATTTATCAATCCAACAAAACAATACACAGCAACACCATAACAATGCAATCCAATTCCAAACCCAAACCCGACCCAGCAACACTCAGAACTGCAATAAACAGAGCAATTGAGAGGAGACACAAACACGACACAGAACAAACCAAAAGTAGTGAAACAAAAATGAATATTATCAACAACAGTATCAATATTAGTTACAATTTCAACATAGCAGTGATTAAAAATCCCTCATCGACATTATCATTAGACATTTATAAAAAAATTTAAAAATGAACAATAGTGTCACAGTGGCTTACACTTGCATCGCATCTCATAAGCTTGACAACACACTGTGTCCAATATTTTCACAAAGATAAAGTCATATTTTTGGTTCATTTAATAGTTAAAACAAATTTACATTATTGCAATCAGTTGATAAAACATTGTCCTTTACAATAATAAAAGCTTTTTACAAAAATCTACTACTCTGCTTGCATGTCAGCAGACTGGGGTAGATCCTGCTGAAATCCTATGTATTGAATGAATAGAGAATCGTTTTGAATCGGGAAAAAATCATTTTTGAATTGAGAATCGTGTTGAATTGAAAAAAAAATCGATTTTGAATCGAATCGTGACCCCAAGAATCGATATTGAATCGAATCGTGGGACACCCAAAGATTCACAGCCCTAGTGTGCAGGTAAAAGTATATTCAAGCAAAAGATATGGTGCAGCTGGGAAGTGCACTGGAAGCATAGGTAAAGCTATGCAGGAACAAAGTTAAACAGAACACAAGCACACTAAACAAACTATGAAGTTCAATGATCCAGCACTGAAAGAGGAAAACTAGGTGGACCTAAATAGAACAAAAAATGAACAGGTGTGCAGAAAGTGAAGATGCTTCAAAACAGAGACCAAACCGGAAAACCAACAAAAACAAGTGATTCTAAACACAGGAAAATAACATAGTTCAAACGGTTTATGGACCCTGATAAAATTAAGCATTTTCAAAGTATAAAAATGGCTAAATAAACTAAAAATATCAATACAACTAGAAGAGACCAAACCAATCAGAGCATAATATACAGTGCCGTGGGCGCTGATTGGCTTAGCTTCAAACAGCATTACTATATTGAAATAAATGAGCATAAGGTATATGGGTGTTATTTCATGGGATCGCATAATGTTAAAAAATTCAGAAGGTTGTAGAAAGGTTTTATTTTGTGGCTATAAAAAATATTTGATTTATAATAAATCATTCCTACTCTGCTGTATTCATTTACGACGGTCAAGCCCCAAACAGCCGTAAACGAGGAATTACTGTAGAAGAATAATAGTCCGACAGAAGAGTCTACAGAAATACTTTTTGCTTTTCCTTTTATAAACACAAGTCTAGGTCTGGTAAAACTGCCCCAAAAACTAATACAATAACAAGAATATTGAGGCTCTCCCTCCCTCATACATAACATGGCATTAAAGAGACAGTAACGCTAAATGTTGCTCGCTGCATTTCCGAGAAAAAAGAAGTGGAAAATAACCCAAAACAGAATGATCTGATGTCAGCTGACAAGACGCCTGAAGAAAATGTCAGTGGCTAGAATGCTTAGAGAGTGGATTTAGTCCCAAAATTATTTTTAAAAAGGGACAGTCTTTACACATAGTAAGATAAACAATACATCAGTGGTTCTTAACCACTGGGCTCTGTTTTAAGATTGTTGGGTATATCCGTTTCTCAGCTGTGGTCGGTATGGGCTGCAGCGATACTCAGCTGTAATACACTTTTCCACCACTTGTGGCAGTAATGACAATTTCAAACAGAAGAAGCCTGGAGCTAAAGTCAGAGAAGTTTCTTCAGCACAAACATAATGACTACAGTGGGGAAAGTGTATTTTCATTTGCACTTACATTTTATTGACAGTTTAGTCGCGAAACATATTTATTATTAATTTAGGTTATTTATTTTAGCACAACATAATTGCATGTAAATGTATTTATTGTCAGTTATTTATTGGGTCTTTCTTAGGCAGTATATTTGGTTTGTACTTATTTTTCAAATCAGCCTGACCTAAGCCTAAGGTTTACGTGTTAAATAAATAACCATCTTAGTGATTAACATATGGTTTCATATCATTTGACAAGGTTGAAAACTGTAAGTAGGTTAGATTTAATTATTTAATATGCTTAAAATCAAGAGTAAGATTACTAATTCAGTGTTAATATTTGAGTGGGCCTTGACGTCAAAAAGGCTAAGAGCCCCTGATATACATGTGTTTGTCACACATTAGCTACTATATTGCTAATATTTAGTAGTGTCATTATTTATGGAGAAAAAACACATTAAAACACGTTACCACTAATGGACGCCTGCAATTCTCTGCTGTTTTGCTACTACGAGGAGAAAATCTAAAGGCCATTCAAATAAATGTACTCTGTGATGAACAAAGATGTAAAGTGAAGTGAAGGTAATTATATTTATATAGCGCTTTTTTCGACTGACTCAAGCGCTTTACATTGAGAAACCCATTATAGCTACATTTACACCACACTGGGAGCAAGGTGGGTGAAGTGTCTTGCCCAAGGACACAAAGAACAGTGACTAAAATGGCGAATGCTGGATTCTAACCAGGAACACTCAAGTTTCTGGACGGCTGCTCTACTTTCTGAGCCACGCTGCCCCCAAAGATAAAATGGTTAACTGCATCAAGTGCAAAATATTCAAATTGTTACCTGAGTAAACACTTTCCAGTCCTTAGTCTTCATCGTCTGAGGAATACGTGGGTTTGGATGGTTTGGGATTTAAGTGAGAGTGTACATGCAGCACAGTGTCCACTCGGAGGAGACTTTGGACACACTGCAGTACAGCCATAATTAGAGAGTATTTACAGGAGACAGATTCAAGACCGGATAACATTTTCAAATTGATCGACGATGAAGAATACATACTCGGCTCTTCTTGTACTTTGCCAAACTCTGGCTTGCAAAAAAGTCTCTCCAGGTGGGAAACCTCCAATTTCTTTAAGACTTGTGTCTGAACCAGCAGTAAACGTCTTGGATTGTCCGAGTAAATATGGCGAGGAAGACACAGCAAAGCCTCTGCCAAGACCTGGCATACAATGGGGACACCTGTATCAGTGGGATTAGAAATAGCGCGGGTTCGGCCATGTTGTAAGAGGGCGTGATGTAAGAGAAACTCAAAAGTTCCTCCAGTAGGTATGACGCAACCTGACAAAATAGTGGATGGAGATGTTCCTGGTTGCACAGATATTCTTGTAGCTGCATCCAAAGGCTCCCACGTTGTACGCAGCATGCGGATAGCATCCTGAATTGCACCTGCATATTGATCTGTTTGCCCTTCTGCCAGGCCGCAGATCACAACACTACTTGGTTGGACCATCTTGTCATTGGACTCGGGGAAAGCCACATGAACATATCTGTGGGAGAAAAAAAAAGTTCTTATGAAACAACCAAGATAAGGACAACACTGTTATATTATTAGAAAATGTTTTCAAACCTATGTGCTCCTAGAAGTATTGGTCGGCAAAATGTTAAAGAAGCAACGTGCTCAGGCTGAATTCCCTGACAGTCTGAGACAGGTGTGGTCCCACTCAGGTGTATAAAGAGAGCCAGTTCATCTTCACTGATACACTCCACGACACACATCTCTGCTTGTGTAGCTAAAGCCAGGACAGCATCAGACTGTTTCACTGAAGACAGAAGAACAGAGACTCCAAAAGTCTGAAGGTTTGCAAACATACACTCCAGTGAGCTTTCAGCCCAGGCGCTAAAGCACAAAATACTCCTGTCATGATCCTCCATCGTTTGTTTCCCGAGCTCCAGCACATCTTCTGCGTACACCAACTTTGGTTGCAGGGGTATGGTAAAAATAACCGCCTTAACCGGAAGAAGGGGAATGTTATTGTGGGGTGTTGCAAAGTCCCTGTGGATGACTTGTCCCTCAACCAAGCGAGAACAACTGACAGGCAAGCCTAACACAGCCGTATGCAAGGCAGGGAAGTTGTCGTTCAGAAACTCCAGTGATAAAAAAGTAAAACATCTCCAGTTGGTGAGCAGTTTGCGAATGAGTTCACCCATTAGGTCACAGTGGCTACAACCCAAGCGTGTACGGAAAAAAGATACGAGCAACTTTTGAACGTTGTCACAGTCGGTTAGAGCGTTGGCAGATAAATCATTGGCCAAAAGACAGAATCCATAAGGAACCACTGCAACAGTGATGAAATCCTCCAGTTTCTCCAATGCGAATCCCAGCATTTGGTCGGCCAAGCGTGTTGCAGTGGCAGACTCTGCTGCTGCCCTAGACTTATAATTATGTGATACATTTGGCTCCTTAGAGACTGCGATATGGATGGTTCGTAATAATGATGCCACCAGAAGCATAAAGGATTTTGAACCATCCCCCGTTTTCCCGCTGTGCTTGCGGATACACTCCACCACCGCCCTGCAGTGAAATAGGCATTACATAATCACACACGAGACAATAGGAACATTTATGAAAGATCATGCCTGTGTTACCTGGCTAGTGGGTGCTCCAGTCGAAGTGCAGTGAGAATACGTGTGCCGCTGCGGCTCAACATTGCTTGTCCAGTGTCTCGGGTGAAGAGCACCTGTCCTCCTTCAGGGCCGAAGCTGCGGAGGACGACAGCTTCCAGCGCGCACACGGTTTGCAGGACATGGTTCAGGTGAAGACGCTGCACTCGTTGCATCACTGTACACTTGGCTCAGGAGGTATAGAGCAGGTCGTCCAGTAACTGGAGCATTGGCCATTCAAACCTCGCTCCTTCCATCCATCTAAGTCACTCTTCCATTGTGTCTTTGGGAAAGTTGCCTTCAGTGTCGCCTTTACTGGTGTATAAATGTGTGGTCAGAGAGGCTGTTAGCACGCATTGGTGGCCACCTTTTCCTCAGGGCGGATGTAGTTACAGATGTAGCTACAGATGTAGCTTTTCACCACAAGTGTGTTGCTGTGGAGCGAAAACAATAAGTGTGAAGTAATCTCAGTATCTAGAAATTGGAAAAGACAATCCATTTGTATTATTATTATCATAACACTGGAAAGGAAAAGCCCTGCCGGCCATTCATAGTTTAAAAAACAAATGTACAGACTGTAGGGTTGTCGACCGTCCCTTAAAAAACGGAACTCTGTCCTGTTTTTGAAGACAAAAGTACGCGTTTTGTATAGCGCTATAACATATGCACTTTGCCTTGTATTTTTATACCGGGAGAATAAAAAATAGTCCGTAAAATTTCAATAAATTCCATTAAATACAGCTTTGACAAAAGTTTGCTGCAGGCCAAGGTTTAACCAATCAATGCCAGCGTGTCCGATCGCTGCCCTGTCAAACCCATTGCAATTCGACTTTTCTGACATTTGCTTGTCTTGCCTTGGCTGCTGATTTGCCAAGCTTCTGGCAATCAGGCTACATTTTTTTTTCCAAAAAAGAAGCAAATTGGGAAATTCGGAGATCACTTTTTTCTGAGCTACATGATGTGGCTATCACATCTAGGAGGTACGTGCTAACTTTTTTAGAAGTGTCATTTCGCAACTCTGCTCTCTTGTTGTTGTTAAAATAATGACATCTTGTCCCCAAAACACTAGTTGTGTATTTACATTAATTAAATTATGGAATGGATTAAGCAAAGCAATCAAACAATGTACTAATATGATCCACTTCAAGAAACTCTTCAAACTTAAAGTGTTTACAAAGTACAAAGAACAAGAACCATGACAAACATTCTCAATTTATTTCATCCATCCATTCATTCATTCATTCATTCTCAAAATAAACTTACTTATCTCATCATATGAAATATGACTTACTTCACCAATTATTATTATTAAATTATTATTATTTATTTATTTTTATTGTGATTACTTATGGAGTATATTGTGAATAAATTGTGAACAGGAAGTGAACAAAAAGTTTTAGCAACTGTTATGTAAAAGAAAAGGGGTAGGATTAAATAAGCGCTGCTTCTTCCTACTCCATTTCGAACATGTTGAAAAGAGAAACTGGAAATTGTGATGTATCATGTTATATGCTTGCATGTTCGAAATAAACTCAAACTCAAACTCAAACATTAACATAGTTTGTTTAGCTTTATGATAGTGACACTACACTTTATGATAGTGACACTACAGGGGCCTCCAACAGTTAGCTGGTGATAGGGTAACTCACCAAATGGTTAAATTATATTTTCTGCAACTTAATAGTTTTATAGGTGTTACATTTTCACATTATGCTTCTATTCAATGACAAATGTTTACAATATAGCATAAAGACTATGGCCACAGGTGATTTAATTTACTTGTAGCCACTGCCAGTCATATAATCTCACCTCTCCTTTCTTTTGGTTAAAGTAGTTCTCACACAAATGAAAGTTGGAGACCCCTTCACTATCATAACGATGTACACTAAATGCATACTGTTAGACAAGAGGGAAGTGGCGTGGCGCAGTGGAAGAATGGCCGTGCGCGACCCGAGGGTCCCTGGTTCAATCCCCACCTAGTACCAACCTCGTCATGTCCGTTGTGTCCTGAGCAAGACACTTCACCCTTGCTCCTGATGGGTGCTGGTTAGCGCCTTGCATGGCAGCTCCCTCCATCAGTGTGTGAATGTGTGTGTGAATGGGTAAATGTGGAGGTAGTGTCAAAGCGCTTTGAGTACCTTGAAGGTAGAAAAGCGCTATACAAGTACAACCCATTTATTTATCATTTAAGTCTGTTTAAGAATGTTTATTTTGTTTCTCTTAGGTTAAGCAGAAATCATTTCTATTTAGGATTATTTTTATTTTCTTCAGTTCATTTTGTTACTTTGCACAAAAACATTGATTATCAAAAAAATACTTTCCCATGTATTTGTATTATTACTACAGAACTTGCACATCTAATTGTGTCTCAAAATATGTGTGTAGATTGTCATGGTCATAAAAAGATCCAAAGCAAATGGACTCTTCTGAATGAGTGTCCAGTTGTTTCTGTAGAAATTAGTCAGGCACTATATGTAAACTTTACTGAACCAACTGCGCATGCTCCAAACATACATACACAACTACGGATGACCATAAGGGACAGCCACTACATCTACCCTTCTCCGATGTACAACAAAGAATGAACAATCATTGCAATGTATTTATAAATAAGCATCACCATTAATTAATGAATCAACCTAACACCCTATAGAGGCATTATGTATGAGAATTGCATAACAAATTCCTTACCATCCTCATTTCTCCCTAAGAAAGAAAAAACACAACAAAAAAATAAATAAAAAAATAAAAACTTTACTGAACCAACTGCGCATGCTCCAAACATACATACACAACTACGAATGCCCATAAGAGACAGCCACTACAGTTTCCATTCAGCCTTTGCGGCTAGTATAAAACTCATTTCACACAAATATAAGATAGGCTCCAGCACCCCCCGCGACCCCGAAAGGGACAAGCGGTAGGAAAAATGGATGGATGGATGGATAAGTAAAATTTAAAAAAAATCAGGTAGATTAGCCCTAGAAGTTGGCAATCCTACACATATGCAGACAATAAATATACTACTAAAACGTAGCAATGTTATTAAATGTTGTACTAATCGAACAATATATCAACCGTGTTCATAAACGATTCAAACAAGCACATTTCAGCAACAAGTCGCTTATGAGACGAGCTAAGAGCAAAGTAAAAGCTGTTAGCATCTGCTAGCATTGTCATTGCAACAGTGATTCTCGCTAGCTACTTTTGCTACATTTTTGGTCCTGTCAGGGCACAAAAAGAGACGCGTTCTATCGGTCTAAAAGACACATGCAGGGACATTTATTCCACGGAGGAAAACTAAACAGAAAACTCACCATTATGCACTCGAAAGCTTCCCTCTGTATCCTGGAGACGGGGCTTCTTTGCTTGTCGTGGCGCGTGCGCAGAGACTCTACCGCCATCTAGCGTCTGGCGGTATGAGTTGTCATTCAATTCTTCTGTAAATATGCCAGGCACTTGGCTGTGGGAATATAATGTACATTTTTTTGTGATTTGTATTTAATAATGTATTATAATACTAAAATAAAACATTTTAATTTTCTTTATGGGACTATCAAAATTAAAATTACCAAACATTTTGGCATTGATCATATACACATAGATTAATCATGCAATTTATTTTGACCGTACAAACAGCACGGTGGTTCAGGGGTTAGTACATGTGCTTCATTTTTTTTTTTTGTCCTGTCCAGCTTCTCAGGCAAATCATATAGTTGATGTAGATGCCCATATCGGCTGTTCAGATTTACTTTACAAAAGAGAAGTGTAGGATACTTCTCTTGTTGCCTTATTTGTATTTGACTTTATTAAATGCATTTATACTACCATTTGGTGCAGCCGGGCCGGAGCAGGAGGGGATAGAAAGAGAGAAAAAAGGAAGACAGAGGGGGAAATTGTGGGGAGAAGAGGGGGATTAGACAGAGAGACAAAAACAACAACAGCAAACACAACAACAACAGCAACAACAATAGAGCAACATATACATTCACTGTACAAACATACATATACACATCCTGTACATATACACTCACTGTACAAACACACATATACACATACTGTACATATAAATTCACTGTAAAAACACATATACACATTCTGTACATATACAAGTACATATGCATACATACACTCATGCACATAATCACGTTTCATCAAACATATATTAATGTTGTTGCCCTTGGGTAAACTGGGTATAACACATGGCACACTGACAAAGCTTAACCTATTGTTACTATAACAATCTACAAGGTTAAGGTAGGTTGCTTCTCTTTCTTCCCCTCCATTTTTCTGCATTCTTTCGTATCTCAAGTTATCATTACGTATATGTATTGTTGCATTTGAACAACTGTATTGTTGATAATAAAGGTAAAGTATTGGTATTGTTCATTATCAATAGCGCTATTTCTATTGGTATTTGTATTGCTCCATTTGTAGTGTACCGGGTAATAATGCTCATTGTCATTTCTGTATTATTTTTTATTTTCGCTAACTGCTTATTTGCTATTACTTTTACCATCATATTTGTACATGTCGTATTTGCTGATGTTGTACACGTGCTTCATAGTACGAAGGTCCTGAGTAGTCCTGAGTTCAATCTTTCTGTGTGGAGTTTGCATGTTCTCCCTGTGACTGCGTGGGTTCCCTCCGGGTACTCCGGCTTCCTCCCACCTCCAAAGACATGCACCTGGGGATAAGTTGATTGGTAACACTAAATTTGCCCTAGTGTGTGAATGTGAGTGTGAATGTTGTCTGTCTATCTGTGTTGGCCCTGTTATGAGGTGGCGACTTGTCCAGGGTGTACGCCGCCTTCCGCCCGAATGCAGCTGAGATAGGCTTCAGCACCCCCCGCGACCCCAAAAGGGACAAGCGGTAGAAAATGGATGGATGGATGGACTATCAAAATTAAAATTACTAAACATTTTGGCATTGATCATATACACATAGATTCATCTTGCAATTTGTTTTGACCGTACAAACTCTTTTACCTTAACCCCTGGGTCGGCAACCTTCAGCATACAAAGAGCCAAGTGAGCCAATTTCCTCCAAAATAAAACCCACCTCTGTTTGATTCCTAAAATTACGATAACACCACTTATAATTTCGTTCCACTTATGCTATAGAATTTATGAAATCAAACACTTGACAAAATATGACTCACAATTTATTTCTGGGTATAACAAAGCAAATCAGTAAATTATTTTGAACACGAGAAAAAAAATACACTGGTTTTTCTCTTATTAATTAATTTAAAAAAAAACTCACTCCAATATACTGAAGGTATACAACTGCGGCATATTTAATTTGACTAAAAAGGGAAAACAACAAACTTTTCATAAATGAAAGCAAATTAAAAAAAATGTAAATAAATAAAATGTTCCTCTTTTTTGATCCGTCCTTTGCTAGCTGGCCGAGGGTTGACCGCTAAAAACAATACAATTGCTTGGCAGCAAGAGATGACGCTTAGGGGCTCATACATTTTGATCGACAATATATTAAAATATGTTTTATTTTCATATGACAATATCCTAGAACTCTCCAAAATAACAACTGTTAAATTACAATAAGCTAACTAAATAAAGTACAATTTAATAAATTAAGTCAGGGGTGCCCAAACTTTTTGATTCGGTGGCCGCACTGGGTTAAAAAAATTTGGCCGAGGGCCGGGCTGTGTGTATGTGTATATATATATATATATATATATATATATATATATATATATATATATATATATATATATATATATATATATAATCTGAGTGCAATTATGTCACGTTATCCATGGGAAAATGCATTTTTAGACAATATGATTGACCTGAGCGGCTAGGAAACACAGAGGGTAACAAGCGGTAGAAAAGGGATTGGAAAGGACAGATTAAAAAAAATAAATATATATATATATATATATATATATATATATATATATATATATATATATATATATATATATATATATATATATATATATTTCGAGTGCGATTATGTCACGTTATCCATGGGAAAATGCATTTTTAGACAATATGATTGACCTGAGCGGCTAGGAAACAAAGGGTAACAAGCGGTAGAAAATGGATTGGAAAGGACAGATTTAAAAAAAAAAAAATATATATATATATCTTTGGACTTACCGGGGGCCGGATTTTAGACGCTGGCGGGCCGGATCCAGCCCGAGGGCCGTAGTTTGGGGACCACTGAATTAAGTAGCCATTATTTGTTGACATCTTGTTTAAAAGCCAAAGGGAGCCACGGCGGAGGCATGAAAGAGCTGCATGCGGCTCCAGATCCGTGGGTTGTAAACCCCTGCCCTAACCGTTACAGTGTCAGTGATCAGGTCAATACATACGAAAATCAGTGAGCTTGCTGGCACATTTCTCTCCAAAATACAGCCTGAAAGAACTTTAGATAAAACTGTTCGCAAGTTTTGTGCAAATAAATAACACACATTCAAGTAAAACATTTAAAACGTTTCTGGATGACATTCTGACAATGAAATGGCATTTGTGTACAAATATTGGGGTCTTTACTTAAGCATATTTGAATTATGCAAGCGAGTAATCACCTGTGATTAATCATGATTAATCCAAATGCCAAAATGTGATTTAAAAATCTGATAAAAAAATATATGACAGGTCCTCGTTTGTATTTCTAGCTTGCTAGCCTAAAGTGCGTGTGTCCTATTCAAAACAGATACAATTACTCTGCTACGACGACAGGTAAGACTGTTCGAGTGCCAGACTTTAGTCCCAGTGGACATTTTTGTCTTTTTTTTTCGCTTTACCTTGCAACTTTCAAAAACATTCGCTCAAGGTGTCCCTTTGATAACAGATTCAGAAGGCCACAGATGTGCTTTGCGAAGCCTCGATGACATTGACCTTTGTCAAAAATGATGGAATTGCTCCTCGATACGCAGCGTGCAAAAAGTGCTCGGTAGGTGTACAGTATCCCTGCTCTTTTTCCTCAAGGTGAACAGAGGCCCGGGTCGGAACCTGAAACCACATCCTAAGTTTCTAAATGAGGCAACAACATCATCTATACATAGACAATATCAGGCAGCCCTGCAGGGAAATGCTCAATAACACACCCTCACGCACACACACTACTCTGAATGTTAATACCCGCTATTGCTGAACCCTCAGTATGCTAATGAACATTTTAAAAAGCAGTGTCACTACATTAATGAATATTTATTCGTGGCCCGGAGAGGGTGACAAGATGGGAAAGGAACATAAAAATAAAAAAAAGACCCAAATTAGGACACCTTGAGAGACAAGAGGACCAACATTTACATTTAAAGTATCTTAACCAGCTTCTCGTTATTTGAGATGCAGTATAACAAAAAAAAAAGGCCACGCATTTACACTCTTTCTTGCTACACGCTTTTCTGTCCTGTCCTGTCATCCCCTTTCCTCCTCCTCCTCCACCTCCTCTCTGAAGGGAAAAGCATCACTTGCTGTTTGGACAGCCGAATACTGGTAGGTCTGTTTATTATTTCCTTTCTCAGATGCAAATCTATTACAAGCAAGGACCACTTAGCTGCATGTAAAACATAAGGATGGTGTTGTGATTGTTTTACTTACGGCATGGTGAAAACTACACTGCAGATTATTTGCCACTTGCCAATATTTAACATTTTATTTCTAGAAATGTCCCCAGTTTTAAGAGCTATTTACTTTTTTTTAGTCATTGACTTTATATCATAATGTACATTTTTAGTAGGAATATTTAATTATATTTTGTCTGTTCTAGTTTTAAAATGTTAAAATTGAGAAAATAGCTATTTAAATAAGATATTTTGGTTTTCCCCACATAGAAAACCTTGTTTAAAGATTCCAAAACATCTCAAGGATGCCTAATTTAAGAATTGCAAGTTGAATAATGCTTGTTTTCAGAATAAAATACGTATTTGCTTAAGAGTCCTGCTAAATCTCAATTTATGATGTGTTATAAGTAAATTTAACTAGAATAGAATAGAATAGAATGGACTTTATTGTCATTATATTTGCATATAACGAGATTAAGGACTCCAACTTAAGGTGCGGTAGTGGGAACAAATATGGGGTAAAAGTAAATTAAATTACACAACAGGTAATAAAGAAAAAACAAACAATTGAAATAAACAGACTACTATCTAATAAAAACTAGATGCATGGACAGATAATTTCAGTAGTTTAAAAAAAAAAAAATTCCTGAAATTTCATCTTTTCATCCGAGATTTGGTCAGCTCTTTTTAGATATTTCATTTATTAGCTTCTTACTATAGTTAATGGAATTATGTTCAACGTTTGGACGAAGAAAACTATTAAAATTGAAAAAAAAAAAAAAAAAAAGACTTTTTTTGTATTGTGAGTTTGTGATGTAAATATTTGTTTAAGATAAAAAGTATGTTCTGAATAATACTCTGCATAATTCCTCATTTTTACCAGAAACGTTTTCAATAAATGTGGGATTTACAGCAGGCACCTCTGTGAAATAGTATGAGGTTTGTAAAATAACTATTTAGATATATTTATAACATTTTGAAATCACTAATTTAAAAAGTTGTTTATAGAATATTCAAATGTACTTAACTGCAACAACCGTCATTATTATTTCGAATAAAAGTCATATGCGTGTAGTTAGGGGCTGAACGGCTGTTAGGGCTGCAAACACTTTAGAGCAGCACACACACACACACACACACACACACACACACACACACACACACACACACACACACACACACACACACACACACACACACACACGCACACACGCACACACGCACATGTGTGACGCTTCCATCTTCTCCTTCACGTCAGCAGCTGGGTCACACACAGTGGAACAGGGTGTACAGCCTGCTGCGGGGTTAGTGCCTGGCCAGCAGAAAAATAAGTCATTTGAAACTGACGGTCATTTGAGAATATTATTGATCAATTGTTTTTTAGCTGGCATTTACAAGTGAGACTATTCGTTTAGTTTGGACAGGCAGAAACTGTCTTTGTTGTGTTTTGTTACATTTGCCATTTGTGAGGTAATTATCTGGTTACTAGGACTACGTAAAAATACACACAATTCTGAATGAGGGTTCAGGGAAGAAGCAATAAAAGTATCATCATATCCCTCGCTGAGCCGCTCTCTTATAGCTTTGCCTTCTTACAGGATTCAGTATGTTACCTTTTGCCGTCATTATAATGCAGCACTGAATTACTGCAACTTTGATGACTTTGTGGATTTTTGTATTGTGTAAAATGTAAATACATGCAGTAGGAAGAAGTGTGTCTATTAAATGATATGTGCATGTGTGTGTCTTTGTGTGTGTGTGTTGTGTGTGCATGAGCAACAGTACTGAGTGAGGCCAATGAAGTGGAGCACGCTTGAGCACAAATCAGAGTACTCACACTCGGGTTGTCTTCCCAGCCGGCACAATACATTGAAACAACGTTGAGAACTTGTTGAATTAGCTTCTGACGTTGAACAACTCAAACATAACACTGAAACAACATGCTTTTTGACGACTTTTAAACAATGTTGGGTTCTGCATGAAGTCGATTTGACCATTGAATTTTGGTCTTTTCCTAACCAATATTCTACAACACAAATACAACGTTGAAACAACATGCTTTATGACGACGATTATTCAATGTCAGATTGTGACGTTGATTTGACCATTGAAATGTGGCCAGTTTCCAACCGGCAACGTAGAGCCAACGTTGGACATCAACGTTGTCTCAATTTACAAATACAACTATTTTGCAATGTTTTTTCAAAGTCAGTTTTAAAGGACGTGTACGTATAATCAACGTTGTATCAATGTCTTGTGCCTGCTAGGTTAGGTCTTGTTCACACTGCAGATCAATTCCGATTTTTTGGCCTATATGTGACCTGTATTTTCATGTCAATGTGAACAGTACAATTCCGAATTGTTCTAATCAGACCTAGGCACCTTTCTTATATGGATATAAATCGGATATGTATGTGATGTGTCCTCAATGTGAACGCTACTGTCATACTTGCCAACCTTGAGACCTCCGATTTCGGGAGGTGGGGGGTGGAGGGCGTGGTCGGGGGTGGGGCGGGGCGTGGTTGGGGCGGGGCGTGGTTGGGGCGGGGGGCGTGGTTAAGAGGGGAGAAGTATATTTACAGCTAGAATTCACCAACTCGAGTTTTTCATATATATATATATATATATATATATATATATATATATATATATATATATATATATATATATATGTATGAAATACTTGACATTCAGTGAATTCTAGCTATATATATATATATATATTTATTTATTTTATTTTATATATATAAATAAAAGAAATACATGAATTTCAGTGTTCATTTATTTACACATATACACACACATGACACTCATCTACTCATTGTTGTACTTAAAAGTACAATGCAATACAATTCCGGGGCAATGGCACCTATCAAATACACTGTAATGAAAACACAGTTGTTCTACTAACTGTACTGTGTGTTATGAGAGTAGAGTATGTGTGTATGTGGCCCTTTAATAGGTGACAGCATGTGAGGTGAGTGACATCAGTGAGTGTGTGGGCGAGAGAAGAGAGGGAGCGGTAGCATGAGTGCGGGGAGGGACTAGTTGATTTTGTGTTGGATTGGCTGTGTGCAAGCAATCAATAAAGCAAGATTTGCAACTAATCGCTGGACTCATCATTCACCCTAAAGTCGTCCGCTGTGGAGACCCACTGCCGGGTAAGGTGAAGGGTGTTGCCCGGAGCATACATCGGCCCTGGAGAAGTGTCTCCCCTGCGCTCTTCGACTATGGTCTCGTTCTTCTGCTTCGTCTCCTGGTGTGCGCACACTGGACTCAGGTCCGCATGGAGCTGGAGGGGGCGTGGCCTCCAGCTCCGGCTGAATTCCGGAAGATTTTCGGGAGAAAATTTCTTCCGGGAGGTTTTCGGGAGAGGCGCTGAATTTCGGGAGTCTCCCGGAAAATCCGGGAGGGTTGGCAAGTATGGCTACTGTGCTCAGGTCGCATTCATCCGACCAGAACATCATCACAAAGCGATAAGCGTCATATTTATATGCATGCCCAAACAGATGGTCACAAAATAATTAGTAGTCAACAGAGTACAAAATTAATGTTTTAGGAACTCACGTGAAACTTACACCACTCCTGTCTCCGACTGCTCGCCCACAGTCACGCTCTCACTAGTTGGCATAGCGACTGTCCCAGTTCATAGCTTATAGC
>NC_084576.2:14337500-14437500 GCF_033978685.3 Nerophis lumbriciformis
AACAAAAACCTAATTTGTTATAAATAAATGATAAATAAATGGGTTGTACTTGTATAGCGCTTTTCTACCTTCAAGGTACTCAAAGCGCTTTGACACTACTTCCACATTTACCCATTCACACACACATTCACACACTGATGGAGGGAGCTGCCATGCAAGGCGCTAACCAGCACCCATCAGGAGCAAGGGTGAAGTGTCTTGCTCAGGACACAACGGACATGACGAGGTTGGTACTAGGTGGGGATTGAACCAGCGACCCTCGGGTCGCGCACGCCCATTCTTCCACTGCGCCACGCCGTCCCTTGTTCTATTTTTTCCCACAGGAATGTATATGGGTCTGTACTTAAATTGCTTCTGATTCTGCGTTCTATCAGGACTATATACAGCATGACGGGTAACCACCAAGATGCGGTCCCCATCACGCCGACAAGCTCCACCCAATCGCCAAACACCACAGATAACCAAACTCATTCTGCAGGCCAAAGTGCCGACAGGTTCATGAGTGAGCAGCGCAGAACCCACCGTGAGTTAACTCAACTTCCCAACACTGCTGTTTGTATACAAAAATACATTTAGAATACAACAGAATTGTGTGTACAGTGGTACCTCGTTTTTCATACACCCTGATCTACTACGATTCAATTTCAGGCGATTTTTGCCAAAAAAACATGTCTCAGTTTTACACGGTCTCAGTTTTAGAACGATTATACTCAATCTCTGGGATTTTGTTACATAGTGCGGCTGCAAATTAAAGCCAAATAAAGTTGTAGAATAAAGTAATAGTAAAATCAAAGTCAATAGGAAATTTAAGAGTCTGTGTTTCCAGAGTGTCACTGAACGCACCAGAAGGCTATGATAAGTCTGGCCAATCAAATATGGTCGCTTACTGCCTGTCCTCAGTAGTAAGGATGGGATTTATGGCTCTTTGAAGGGAGCTGGATCTTGAGGAGCCGTTCCTTTTAAAGAGCCGTTCAGAAGAATGGCTTGTTGCTATAGTTAGAAGTTTTTGTTTTTTTATCAAGGAAACAATCACTATTACTATCCATCCATGCATCCATCCATCCATCCATCCATCCATCCATTGTCTACCAGTAACTGGTAATAGTGATGGAGTTATACGATAATTTACACAAATATTACCCAAAAGGGACAAGCGGTAGAAAATGGATGGATGGGTAGATTACTCTATTGGTGGGAATTATTCTGAAATATTGGGTATAATTTTACTTTTTGTTGTGTTTTCATTGTAAACATTCCATAAGGGGGCCCCATATTTCCATGCTTTGGCAGTGACATCACTAGTATGAATTTTCCCTCACCTAAACAAATGTGTAGCATTTTAACAATACAGAAAACAATCCACATCTAGGCAAGAATAAGACGCATTAATAGATATGAAAAATATAAAACCACAAAAAAAATTGGGACGTAATAAAAAATGTGAGTACAGAATTGTACTACCATGCCTGGTGTGTGTACGCTTGAACTGCTACCCTTTAGGATAATAAACCTGAAAAAGGAATAAAAATAAAAATAAATGAAAACATCCATCTATCCATTTTCTACCGGTTGTCCCTTTCGGGATTGCGGGGGGGTGCTGAAGCATATCTCAGCTGCATTCGGGCGGAAGGCAGTGTACACCCTGGACAAGTCGCCACCTCATATTACATTTAAAAAATAAAAAATAATAATAAAAACTAAATATATTTTTTATTAGGGCTGTCAAACGATTAAAATATTTAATCGTGATTAATCGAATTGTTCATAGTTAACTCAAAATTAATCACGATTAATCGCAGAAAGATATAATTTTTCCTCATTAATAAGTGTGTCATTGACAGATACTTTCTAAGTTTTTAATACCATGACTGCTTTGATGAAATGTTTTAAAACATTATGCTTTTTTAAACAGCGCAACATAAAAAGGATATAAACACAGACGTGCTAGTGTCTTACCAGAGTTTGTATTTTGTAGGAATACAGAATTTGTATACTTGCTTTAGGAGTACTTGCATTTAAAGGAGAGGAGCTCCATTTCTATGTTTAGATAGTAGTAACACAAAACATTAGTAACACAAAATGTGGATTGTTATGATCATGCTTTGATTGTCAAAGATGTTAGGTGATATTTTTTCTAACTGAATAAATGTTTCGGATATCCTGTACTTTACATGTTGTACAAGTTATTAGCATTCATATCTCCGCATGACAATGTTTTAACCTTCTCCACCTACTTATTAATATAATGTAATATTCAGCCTGTTCAACATTCTGTAATTTTGGACTATCAATCAGAACAGGATATAAAAGAATATACCATAGCGATGGTATAATTGTGCAGTGAACTGTAATTACCCGATGCGGGTTGCACAGGGCAGTGGCAGGCATGCATGCAGTATTACACTGAGTCTCAGTGGTAGAGAAGAAGAAGACGAGATTGTTTAAAGACTGTCTTCCTTGCCGCTGTCATTACAATACACTTAATTTCAATCTGCCAGAAAACATTTATTTAGGTAAAAATATCACAGAATAACAGAATAGCATGATCGTATTGTAAGACGATTTTTCATTGTTTTGGTGGTTAGGCCGGATGTGAAGCGTATCACTACTATTGTGAAGCCGCCAACTGGACGCGTGTGATTGGTATGAGAAAAGACTTGACATGTCTATGATAAAAGTGACTTTAGACTACCGTCTTTGTTTCTGCTGAGCTTTTATTCCATTTTACTAAAGCAGTTCGAGTAATAATCTACATTTTATGTTAGGAATGCACTCAATGCGTGCCAGCAGCGTTCGATCCAATGATGTCGTCTCATGGCGATTGAAGGTCAAATTGTCTTGCATTGTCCGAAAAACGACTCGCCATGGCTTTGGACCTGAAATTTACATAAGGTCCCCCTTTCTCTGTGCAGTTCTGGATGCTATTACACCGTTCCCCAAGCTATGGAACGGGTTGAGGGTCAAAAACGGTAATCCCGCCGTTAAAGGAACTTATAGTTAACGCAATAAATTTGACAGCCCTAATTTTTATATGTTAAACAAATATAAATATATACCTTTTTAAATACAAAGAATTAGAGATGTCCGATAATATCGGCCTGCTGATATTATCGGCCGATAAATGCGTTAAAATGTAATATCGGAAATTATCGGTATCGTTTTTTTAAATTATTGGTATGGTTTTTTTAATTTTATTTTTTTATTTTATTAAATCAACATAAAAACACAATATACACTTACAATTAGTGCACCAACCCAAAAAACCTTCCTCCCCCATTTACACTCATTCACACAAAAGGGTTGTTTCTTTCTGTTGTTAATATTCTGGTTCCTACATTATATATCAATATATATCAATACAGTCTGCAAGGGATACAGTCCGTAAGCACACATGATTGTGCGTGCTGCTGGTCCACTAATAGTACTAACCTTTAACAGTTAATCTTACTAATTTTCATTAATTACTAGTTTCAATGTAACTGTTTTTATATTGTTTTACTTTCTTTTTTATTCAAGAAAATGTTTTTAATTTATTTATCTTATTTTATTTTATAAATTTTTTTTAAAAGTACCTTATCTTCACCATACCTGGTTGTCCAAATTAGGCATAATAATGTGTAAATTACACGACTGTATATATCGGTTGATATCGGTATCGGTTGATATCGGTATCTGTAAATAAAGAGTTGGACAATATCGGAATATCGGATATCGGCAAAAAGCCATTATCGGACATTCCTAAAAATAATATATATATATGTCATCATCAAGAGAGATAAATAAAGGTAAAAATTATGTCAAATGTTCATTTAGCCATATTATTCGTCATGTACTTTGCATGATTTTTTTTATGTAAAACTATAATTATTATTTATAAAATGTGTTTTGCGTCAATAATTTAATCTACATGTTTCCTGTGGCAAAAATCGTTTTAGTTTTCATACAATTCAGTTTTAAATTTGAGATACTTCTGATATAGCCGCTCGATAGTCACCAAGAAAAATGAAAATAAATCCGGATTAGACTACAGTTGATGGAAAAAAAATAGCGTTTTTAATGTATGCAATTTGTTTTGCAGCGTCATCGTGGGTTGTTGCCGCCCTCTGTGTTGTGAGTTTGTGCGTGCTGCTCTCCTTTGGCGTGTGCGCGTGGAAGAAATGCTTGAAAAAGGACAAGAAAAAGGGGAAGGAGAAGAGCAAAGGAGGGGGCGTTGACACTGAAATGGATGGAGGTTACAAAGAGGTACACACCTCCTGCAGCCTTGTGCTTGTAATGTATCTGGGCCATGTTGGACTCGTCACTTTGTGTTCACATAAAGGCATGCTGCACATCACTTATGGGGGGTTACACCGTCCTCAGGCGAGAATGCGTAAACCTGACAGGGCGCCTATTTAAGCTGCGTGATGATGAGAGTTGAGCAAGAGCAGATCCACAAGCTGGCACAGAGTCACTGATTCTATGACTTTTAATGTGTGTGTGTGTGTGTGTGTGTGTGTGTGTGTGTGTGTGTGTGTGTGTGTGTGTGTGTGTGTGTGTGTGTGTGTGTGTGCAGCCGCTAAAAGTTGAAAGCAAGAAGGAAACAGAGTTGTCAGACACAGAGCCAAAGGAGGATGACAAGCTTGGCAGACTACACTTCACATTAGACTACAACTTCACTGATAACATGGTGAGATGTCAAATGTCACACCGCAACAATAACGGCAATATAATATTTTGGGTTTTTACGCGACGTTTTCTCTCTTCTCGTTTTCTAGCTAGTAGTCGGCATCTTGCAGGCCGCGGGGCTTCCTGCCATGGATGTGGGCGGGAGCTCGGACCCTTACGTAAAAGTCTATCTTCTTCCCGACAAAAAGAAAAAGTTTGAAACCAAAGTTCACAGGAAGACTCTCGAACCCAACTTCAACGAGACTTTCACATTTAAGGTCATTTCTTTTGAAATACTGCAATTTGTAAGAAAATATAGGAGAACCTATAGTATTAAACACAATCTGTTAAAGGAGACATATGATGACACGTGTCATCTAAATCAGTGTTTCTTAACCATAGGGCCCCAGAGCGCCCCATAGTGCGTCCCCGCCAAAAAATCTGTTTCCCATCTGTGGTTTGTATGGGCTACAGCTGCACTAAGTTGTAATACTCTTTTCCACCACTTGTGGCAGTAATAACAATCTCAAACAAACAGAACAAGTCTGGAGCTAAAGTCGTAGAAAAGTTTCTTAAACGCCAAAATTATGACTAAAGTGGTGATGCTATATTTTCATTTGCACTTGAATTTTATTGACAGCTTATTTAGGAAAGGTATATGTTATTGTTATTCATTATTAATGTAGCTAGAACATACTTGCCAACCCTCCCGGATTTTCCGGGAGACTCCCGAAATTCAGCGCCTCTCCCGAAAACCTCCCGGTACAAATTTTCTCCCGAAAATCTCCCGAAATTCAGGCGGACCTGAGTGACGTGTCGACAGCCTGTTTTCACGTCCGCTTTCCCACAATATAAACAGCGTGCCTGCCCAATGACGTTATGACTGTAGAATGATGGAGGGCGAGTTCTTGGTTTCTTATGTGGGTTTATTGTTAGGCAGTTTCATTAACGTCCTCCCAGCGCGGCAACAACACACAACAACAGCAGTCACATTTTCGTCTACTGTAAAGCGGTTCGTCTGCCGTAAACAGCAATGTTGTGACACTCTTAAACAGGACAATACTGCCATCTACTGTACATGCATATGTGACAATAACATCTAGGGCTTTTAGAGAGTGCAGTGCACAACTGCGCACACAACAAGGAGACGAAGCAGAATGCATCATCAGAGAGGGTGTTCAGCATGGTTAGAAAAATAGTGACAGAGAATAGAACAAGGATGGACAATTCAACCCTTCCACACCCCCCCAACCACGCCCCCCCACCCCCCACCTCCCGAAATCGGAGGTCTCAAGGTTGGCAAGTATGAGCTAGAATGTATTTATCTTAGCACGGTGTAATTGTATGCAAATGTATTTTTCATCGGTTTTCATGAGTCCCTTCTTTTGCAGTATATTTACTAAGTATTTAATTTTGTAATCATCCTGACCTAAGCCTTGATAATAATCTTTGTGATTAACACATGCTTTCATATCATTTGACAAGGTTTACCTGATTAAACTGTAAGTAGGTTAGATATAATTATTGAATAGGATTAAAATAAAGAGTAAGATGACTAATTCAGTGTTAATATTTAAGTAATATTTAGGCCCCAAGGTCAAAAAGGTCAAAGAGGTGAAGAACTCCTGGTCTAAATAATATGTATTGGATATGCTTTGGTGTACATTTTGCTCAAAAGTCACATTTCTAACCTACGTAGTTTGTTTGTGGAGGCGTTCCCAGTTTGCAAATGAAACCACGCCCCCACACTATCAAAAAGCATCATAATTTATCTTTTAAAAATGTACAGTTTAAACATCCATCCATCCATCCATCCATTTTCTACCGCTTATTCCCTTTGGGGTCGCTGGAGCCTATCTCAGCTACAATCGGGCGGAAGGCGTGGTACACCCTGGACAAGTCGCCACCTCATCACAGGGTCAACACAGATAGACAGACAACATTCACACTCACATTCACACACTAGGGCAGTGGTTCTTAACCTGAGTTCGATCGAACCCTAGGGGTTCGGTGAGTCGGGCTCAGGGGTTCGGCGGAGGTCAAGACACACTCGACACATCGTGTAAATAAAACCTTCTCCCTAACGGCGTATTACGGATATGGCAACAGCAGAAGTCAGACTGATTTGCAGGTGTGTAATTTGTTGTGAGTTTATGCACTGTGTTGGTTTTGTTCTTTGAACAAGGTGATGTTCATGCACAGTTCATTTTGTGCACCAGTATAAAAACATGGTAACACTTTAGTATGGGGAACATATTCACCATTAATTAGTTCCTTATTAACATGCCAATTAGTAACATATTGGCTCTTAACTAGTCATTATTAAGTACTTATTAATGCCTTATTCGGCATGACCTTATTATAACCCTAACCCTCTAACCCTGGCCCTAACCCTCTAACCCTAACCCAAAACAAAATAACTCTAAATTTAGTCTTTGTTACTTAGAATATGTTCCCCTAGTGTCCAAAAAACATATAACTTTGTCTTGAATTTGAAAAAAAATGTTTTTTTAATTTTTCACTAAAGAAGAGTTCGGTGAATGCGCATATGAAACTGGTGGGGTTCGGTACCTCCAACAAGGTTAAGAACCACTGCACTAGGGCCAATTTAGTGTTGCCAATCAACCTATCTCCAGGTGCATGTCTTTAGAAGTGGGAGGAAGCCAGAGTACCCGGAGGGAACCCACGCAGTCACGGGGAGGACAAACTCCACACGGAAAGATCCCGAGCCCAGGATCGAACCCAGGACCTTCGTATTGTGAGGCAGACGCACTAATTCTCTGCCACTGTGCTGCCCTGTTTAAACATATATCTTGATATTTCTTTTCTCAGACATGGTCAAAAATAAACTTCATAAACATTATATACAGTAGATTCACCCGGTTACATCATTAAGTAGACCTGCACACTGTCAGATTGATTGTTTTAAAAAGTTTTGCTTTTAACAGCATTCATGTCACTGCATGTCGAGCGTGTTATTGTGCGCATGCCACGATTGAATGAAAATAATACATTATCGTACCTTTTTTGTTTGTTTGTTTCCTCACAGCCTGCAGAAGAGGGCGGTGGAGCTTCTTCCCCTTCTATTGGGAGCTTCACTTAATGTCCAAATAAGTAAAAAAAAAGACTAAATTCATCATAAGTCACCTCTAATATTAACTGCCTAACAAGCGCAAAAAAAGAAGAGAACCGTGGCATAATAGCTCAGTTAGAGCTCTTGTTATTACCAAATCTGTGTTATTTGTGTTTTATGTTGCACGATTGAACCAAGAAAAATTCCTAGTTTGTGAACCCGTTCTCAAACAATGGCAATAAAAACTATTTTGATTCTGATTCTGATAATAAAAGTGAGAACAACTTTGATTATGCAGCACACAGGGATTTGGGGAGGGAGCATAGTAGACTTCATGCATTGGCCTTTTTTAAACATTCTTATGTGACATGCAAGTGTAAAAAGAAGATAACCTGCAGGTATTTGTTAAATGATAACAAAATGCATCTGACTTCCGGTCATATTATACTCAGCAGCCACGACAGATGTGTGTAGCCCACTGCTTTCTGGTTCTATGGTTATCATCACACTACTGTACAACTTTACCACCATTTGGATTTAAAAGTGTAAGTTTTCCTCATACAAATGTGTATGTGTGTACGGTGTGCGTGTGCAGGTACCGTACACTGAGCTGGGCGGGAAGACGCTGGTGATGACGGTGTACGACTTTGACCGTTTCTCCAAACATGACGCCATCGGCGCTGTGAAGATACCGATGAGCAGCGTGGACTTCAGCCAGTCGCTGCAGGAGTGGAGGGACCTGCAGAAGGCGGAGAAAGAGGAGGTGGGCGTGTGCTTAATACAAAGGAAAATGTTGTGTATAGTTTAGAGATCGACCGACTCTCGGCCCCGATATTTGGCATTTTGAGGTATACCTTTTTTTTTTTTTTTTAGAACTGCAACAAAACTACATCAGCAGATACAATAATATGATACCAGTATTTAGTATTAAAATAGTTAAGTAGATAGTAATAACCATAGGAGCTGTAATTTAGCTGAGTAAAAAGAACCTTAGGATGATAAATTAATACAGAACCAATAAAAACTGAGCTTAATTACATTTGTAAAGGAAGATGTTTTGATACAATTTTTGTGTCTCCATGGAAACTAAAGTCAAACCTGTCTATAGTGACCACTCAAGGGAAACGAAGAAAGTGACCGCTATAAACAGATGGCCACTATACGCAGGTTGGCCGCCATTTTGAATTGACCTTCAAACAATTACGTATACACGTACAGTACAGGCCAAAAGTTTGGACACACCTTCTCATTTCAATGCGTTTTCTTTATTTTCATGACTATTTACATTGTAGATTGTCACTGAAGGCATCAAAACTACGAATGAACACATGTGGAGTTATGTACTTAACAAAAAAAGGTGAAATAACTGAAAACATGTTTTGTATTCTAGTTTCTTCAAAATAGGCACCCTTTGCTCTGATTACTGCTTTGCACACTCTTGGCATTCTCTCGATGAGCTTCAAACACACCTGTGAAGTGAAAACCATTTCAGGTGACTGCCTCTTGAAGCTCATGGAGAGAATGCCAAGAGTGTGCAAAGCAGTAATCAGAGCAAAGGGTGGCTATTTTGAAGAAACTAGAATATAAAACGTGTTTTCAGTTATTTCACCTTTTTTGTTAAGTACATAAAGTACATCAGTGACAATCTACAATGTAAATAGTCATGAAAATAAAGAAAACACATTGAATAATAAGGTGTGTCAAAACCTTTGGTCTGTACTTTACGTGCGCATGTATCCGGAATTGTAGCAAACTGTTTCTAAAATACAGTTTTGCAAGCTTTCTAAGCTTAAACAGTGATATTGAATTTGAGCCTGCTCATTGTTGCTCACGAGAATAGGATGCTGTTTTCCATTCATGACAGACTTTTGGGGGATTAGCTAACTGCGCAAAGCTTAGGGGAGCTTCGATGAGACTTGCCGGGTTCCGGCGCGGCTGCATGGTCTGGCTGCTCGAGACCCCCCGGTAGGGATCCCATTGCGGCCACCGCAAATCCGCAAATTTCACGGACTGCAATATGGCAAATTTTGATATCTGTGGCCGCTATACAGAGTCAAAAAACTGTTTTGAGATGCAAAATGAGTGGCCTCTGGCCGCGTTTAACAGGTGGCTACTTTTTCTGTGGGGGAAATTTTTGTGGCCGCTATCGGCAAGTGACCACCATAGACAGCCTAGCAGGCACAAGACATTGATACAACGTTGATTATACATACCTGTCTTTTAAAACTGACTTTGAAACAACGTTGCAAAAAAGTTGTATTTGTAAACTGAGACAATGTTGATGTCCAACGTTGGATCAACGTTGGTTGGGAAATGACCACGTTTCAATGGTCAAATCAACATACTTGCCAACCCTCCCGGATTTTCCGGGAGACTCCCGAAATTCAGCGCCTCTCCCGAAAACCTCCCGGGACAAATTTTCTCCCGAAAATCTCCCAAAATTCAGGCGGAGCTGGAGGCCACGCTAGGGAGAGATGGAAGATTCCAGACTCTAGTGCATTTGCTGAAAGCACTTTTGTGCGTGCCACACAGCAATGCATCATCAGAGAGGGTGTTCAGCATAGTTAGAAAAATAGTGACAGAGAATAGAACAAGGATGAACAATTCAACCCTTAACTCAACAATGAGTAGATGAGTGTTATGTGTGTGTATATGTGTAAATAAATGAACACTGAAATTCAAGTATTTATTTTATATATATATATATATATATATATATATATATATATATATATATATATATATATATATAATAAAATGAATATATATATATAGCTAGAATTCACTGAGTCAAGTATTTCTTATATATATATATATATATATGAAATAATACTTGAATTGGTGAATTCCAGCTGTAAATATACTCCTCTCCTCTTAACCACGCCCCCGCCCCAACCACGCCCCGCCCCACCCCCGACCACGCCCCCCGCACCTCCCGAAATCGGAGGTCTCAAGGTTGGCAAGTTTGCAAATCAATGTGAGAACCCAACATTGATTAAACGTCGTCAAAAAGATGTTTCAACGTAGTATTTGTGGTACAGAATATTGGTTGATAAATGACCAAAATTCAATGGTCAAATCAACGTCAGAACCCAACATTGATTAAACGTCGTCAAAAAGCATGTTATTTCAACGTTACGTTTGAGTTGCTCAACGTCAGGACCTAATTCAACAAGTTCTCAACGTTGTTTTCATGTATTCTGCCTGCTGGGAGGTGGCGGCTGACACAGGTTTTACTGCACAGAACAGCCTTCTACGTTTGAGACTTTCCAACTCAAACTCTCTTTTTATGATGGAAGAGCGAATACTTGCCAGAGAAACACAAGATTGTGTCTTCCTTTCTAACAGAGCGAGCGTCTCGGGGACATTTGTTTGTCCTTGAGGTATGTGCCGACAGCAGGGAAACTGACTGTGGTGATTCTGGAGGCCAAAAACTTAAAGAAAATGGATGTGGGCGGATTATCAGGTAAGCCAAATAACAAAGTCAAGACTTCATCCCTAGATGGTTCACTTGTTTCGATAGGGAATTGTCAAAAGAAGCCGAGGGGAAGCGACTGATTATGATTCATGTTGAACGGTCTCTTTTTAGACCCTTACGTGAAGATCCACTTGATACAGAATGGGAAAAGACTGAAGAAAAAGAAAACGACAACCAAGAAGAACACATTGAACCCTTACTACAACGAGTCGTTCAGCTTTGAAGTGCCAAGTGAACAGATAGAGGTACGCAAGTCCGCATACTGTTGCTGAATCAGTGCTTCTCAATACATTTCAGTCATGCCCCCGCCCCTACATTGAAATATGATTGAGAACCTGATATTTTTTTCTATTTATCGCTACAAACCACTTGATGAGTTGCTGGCACCAGCACCTACATGCCACCTAGCGGGAATTATATGTATTGTTTTCTCACGCCCCCCAACCCTCCCTTTTTGAGCCTGTTGATTAACTCGAGCAGTGCTGCCACCTAGCTGGAGGCTTGTGTGTCGTTCGAGAATGAAAAAAGACGCCAACACTGGAAGTCGCTTGACTCTCAAGTGCCCCAACCCCTTCTGAAATGCCCATTAAAGGTGGTATACGTCTGCTGCATGCTTGAAAACATAGCAAAACGCCACAGGTGAAAGCATGATAACATGAATGTACGGTAAATGAGTGTCTCCATGGTGAAAGCCACGTAGTACACGCAAAAACCTCATTCAAATATGACGTTCTATGTCACTTTTGCACTCGTTATCAATTGTTCATGCAGTCTTAGTAGATCACACACAACACGCCCACTAACTGTACACGCTATTTTATAGTTTGCACGTGGTATTTGGACTTAGTAGATCAGGCACACACTAGTATATGTTCTGATGTAAAACTTGACTATATCTTCATTTCCAGAAGGTGCAAGTAGCAGTGACTGTGTTGGACTATGACAAGATTGGAAAAAACGACGCCATCGGTAAAGTGCTGCTGGGTATGAGCGGCACCGGCACCGAGCAACGCCACTGGGAGGACATGCTCGCAAACCCCAGGCGGCCAATCGCGCAGTGGCACAGCATTCAACCGGCGGACGACATCAATGCGCTTATTTCCAATAAGAAATAAATGAAAAAAAAAATGAAAAAAAAAATATATATATTATATATATATATATATATATATATATATATACACACACACACACACACACACACACACACACACACACACACACACACACACACACACACACACACACACACACACACACACAGTGTATACATACATTTATATGTAAGTATATATATTTATACATATACAGTACATATTCATGTACATATATACACACACACACACACACACACACACATATATATATATATATATATATATATATATATACACACACACACATATATATTATATATAATATGTAAAAATCAGTTCAAGGGTCAAGTTGTAACTTTTATGAACTGTACAGGCAATGTTTTAAAAAAACAAATTTTAGCATTATTAAGTGTCATAGAAGTGCATAAAAAAAGTTAACCTCTGTATAGTGAAACCATATGCAACAAAATGAAACTACACACTTAAATGACGCCCGCATCACATTTTTTAACTGTCATACACGTGTAAAAAGGAGAACTTTCTGCTTTATCCATATTGTACTGAGCAGCCAGGACAGAGACACATGTACCACTTTTGTGGCTATGCAATACGCTCCATTGTATCTGGTTTTGTGGTATTTGTCACAGTTTTCCTTTTTGTCATTACCAAAAAAGTAAAATATGTATATTTAATCATTTTACATGCTTATTAATGTGAAGTCTCATGAGGTATGCTGAAGTCTTGCAAGATATGCAGATAATAGCTCGATAACAGCTGTTGACATCTGAGTTTTTAGGCATATTTTTCATTAAAATGACGGTCACCTTACAAAACTTACAACCTGAGAAGTGGGTTGAATTTTTCTCTTCCATTGTATTAAATCCAAGATTCCCTCACTCCTATTAAAGGGGAACTGCACTTTTTTTTGGAATTTTGCCTATTGTTCAGAATTATTATAAAAGACATGACGACGGATGGATTTTTTTAATGCATTCTAAATATTAAATAAACGTAAAAAAAAGTGTTGCCACTTTCCTCTTATAGCATCTGATAAAGAACCATTCAAAAAGCGCCAACAATATTCAATTTACATTTTGTGACTTGAATATTAACTAAGTATAAGTGATATTGTCATTATAAGCGCTAACGCAGACTAACTATTTATAGCGGCAACGTAATAATTTCCGTGTGTCCCTATGTTTACATCATCCAGTGGTCTGCTGTTTCCTCGCTTCGATGCTCCCTGTAAGTTTATTCTTGATCATAAATCATGCATCTCACCTGAAAAGTAGATGGCTGAGGAAATAATCTGACAAGTTGGGACACTTTGACAGCCATTTAGGACATGAAACTGACGAGAACGACACAAAAAGCGCTTGTTCCCGCCACCACCCCAGCCCGTTTCTTTGCGAGGATTATCAGACAGTCTTCATCTAAATGGGAATATATGAACATCCTAGCAGTCGGCATCCTAATGACAGAAGACTATATACAGTAAGTGATGTTGTATTATGTTTGTTGGCTTTTATAAAGTCTGCAGTGAGTAATAATCAGTGAAGAAGAAGAAAAAAAAAAGCAAGTGTTGTGATGCGTTTTTAAAAGTAATGCACGGCGTATGCTTAAAATGATCAAAATACGTAAATATTAAATGTTATTATAAATGTGCTCGTTGCTACATCACATATATACTTACATCATGTATATAATGTTGCTGTTGTATAGGGGAAGAAGACGGCACAGATAACAGGGATGTCGTTTAGCTCTATTCATTATATATAAATAAATAAATAAATGGGTTGTACTTGTATAGCGCTTTTCTACCTTCAAGGTACTCAAAGCGCTTTGACACTACTTCCACATTTACCCATTCACACACTGATGGAGGGAGCTGCCATGCAAGGCGCTAACCAGCACCCATCAGGAGCAAGGGTGAAGTGTCTTGCTCAGGACACAACGGACATAACGAGGTTGGTACTAGGTGGGGATTGAACCAGGGACCCTCGGGTCGCGCACGGCCATTCTTCCACTGCGCCACGCCGTCCCTAATATATATATATATATATTTACAAAGGTATGGAGTGTAAAACTACTCCACAGGTGTATGTGTGCGACTATGTGTGATGTGTGTGAATTAACTGTTGTGTGTTACCAGAGTGTTGAACAAGAGGCGGAAGTCCCGTAAGGTAAAGGCAGGGTCGAAGGTCCGTGAGACAGGCAGGCGTCAAAGTCCGTGTCCAGACGGGAGGTCGAGATCCAAGAGGCAGCCACGGAACCAGAGGGAATACGGGGAGACGAGACACACTGCTCGTAACGCGTGAACGGAGGAAATGCTGCTGGAACGACACGACACAGGACAACGCACTATGAACATGGAGGGGGAGAAAACTCAGAGAGAGAAAGAATCATAGAGCTTGACAGGTTTGGCTTACTGTACAGGACAGGTAGCTACGTTCTGGCACAGTATGCAGGTTTGCACTGGCTTATGAAGGCAGATCCTCTCATCAGCGACAGGTGTGTTGATTGCTGATGATGGATTGAATGCAGCTGCTTGCTGCAGCCGGAGTGACGCACGCCAGCATGCTCTAGGGGATGCGCCCAGCGCAGCGCACAGATGAATGCGCCCAGGCCGTGACATATAAAACGCTAATGAAGGTCTTTGGATGTTTTTTAGGGACTCTATAGGTAGAATTGATCGGCTTCCATAGGCTCCATTGTAAGCTGACTTTTGACCAAATATATTTAATATTTGGAATGCAAAAAAAAATCCATCCGTCATCATGTCTTTAATAATGATTGTGAACAATAGGCAAAATTCCCCTAAAAGTGCAGTTCCCCTTTATATGTTTTTTAGATATTTACTCATCTTATCCATGCAGTAACCAGGTATGAATCACATAACTCTGCTGAACCGCTTTTCCTTGATTTGCCTTTTCAAATGTGAAACAAAGGGTTCTAAAATATGTACAGACCTTCTAAATAAGGTACATTTAAAAAAAATCAAAACATTTATGGATGTGTTTTTCTCCATCGTCTCTGTTCACACACATGCATATCGCATATGTCATGTTCAAACTCATAAACTTTTTTTTTTTTTTTGCAAATAATAATTAACTTAGAATTTCATGGCTGCAACACATGCCAAAGTAGTTGGGAAAGGGCATGTTCACCACTGTGTTACATCACCTTTTCTTTTAACAACACTCAATAAACGATTGGGAACTGAGGAAACTAATTGTTGAAACTTTGAAAGTGGCATTCTTTCCCATTCTTGTTTTATGTAGAGCTTCAGTCGTTCAACAGTCCGGGGTCTCCGCTGTCGTATTTTACGCTTCATAATGCGCCACACATTTTCGATGGGAGACAGGTCTGGACTGCAGGCGGGCCAGGAAAGTACCCGCACTCTTTTTTTTACGAAACCACGCTGTTGTAACACGTGCTGAATGTGGCTTGGCATTGTCTTGCTGAAATAAGCAGGGGCGTCCATGAAAAAGACGGCGCTTAGATGGTAGCATATGTTGTTCCAAAACCTGTATGTACCTTTCAGCATTAATGGTGCCTTCACAGATGTGTAAGTCCATCACAGATGATGGCTTTTGAACTTTGCGTCGATAACAGTCTGGATGGTTCGCTTCCCCTTTGGTCCGGATGACACGACGTTGAATATTTCCAAAAACAATTTGAAATGTGGACTTGTCAGACCACAGAACACTTTTCCACTTCGCATCAGTCCATCTCAGAGGATCTCGGGCCCAGAGAAGCCGGCAGCGTTTCTGGATGTTGTTGATAATGGCTTTCGCTTTGCATAGTAGAGCTTTAACTTGCACTTACAGATGTAGCGATGAACTGTATTTAGTGACAGTGGTTTTCTGAAGTGTTCCTGAGCCCATGTGGTGATATCCTTTAGAGATTGATGTCGGTTTTTGATACAGTGCCGTCTGAGGGATCGAAGGTCACGGTCATTCAATGTTGGTTTCTGGCCATGCCGCTTACGTGGAGTGATTTCTCCAGATTCTCTGAACCTTTTGATGATATTATGGACCGTAGATGTTGAAATCCCTAAATGTCTTGCAATTGCACTTTGAGAAACGTTGTTCTTAAACTGTTTGACTATTTGCTCACGCAGTTGTGGACAAAGGGGTGTACCTTGCCCCATCCTTTCTTGTGAAAGACTGAGCATTTTTTGGGAAGCTGTTTTTATACCCAATCATGGCACCCACCTGTGGGATGTTCCAAATAAGTGTTTGATGAGCATTCCTCAAGTTTATCAGTATTTATTGCCACCTTTCCCAACTTCTTTGTCACGTGTTTATCAATTTGAACATCAAATATGTTGTCTTTGTAGCATATTCAACTGAATATGGGTTGAAAATGATTTGCAAATCATTGTATTCCGTTTATATTTACATCTAACACAATTTCCCAACTCATATGGAAACGGGGTTTGTAGTACATCACTGATATATGTAGTACATCTGCTACCTACTGGGTATTTAATGTGCATAAATGACTGTCTAGAAATACATACTTTTTCCCAGTGTTTTGACAACATGAAGCTGATGTTAAAGCTGTTTAATAAATATTTATAGTGCATATATATATATATTCCCTTTCTTCTGATTCTCTTTGTTCATGCGAAATGAAATATAATTAATAGAGTAAAACATTAATGATGTTTGATTTTCATTAATCAAAACTAGTCCGCAGCAACCCCCAAATAATCTAGTTTAAAAATATAATCGTTTGACAGCACTAAATGTGAGGACATTTCTGTATTTACTCGGTATCGCATCGATACAAAAGTTGTCAGTATCGCCCACCCCTATCATAGTGATGTGCGATACCACTGATTTTCTTTCTGATCCAACCGATACCCAGTACAATTCTGGTTGGTATCGGCGATACCGATCCAATACTTTCTGCAACTACACCTAATGTGTCTGCTAAAATTTTAAAAGTTGTGTATTTCAAATAATAACGTATCGCATAGCATAAAGAATACAATACAGAGTTATTTATTAATTCTAAACTCTAAATTATATAGAGGTATACGTGAACAACAATATAGCCACAACAGAAAAAGCAGGACATACTCATACAAAGTACACAAAAATTGTGTTTTAAACCATAAACAAAGGGAAGAAGTAAAATAATTAAAAGCAATAAAAAATGTAAGAAAATAAGAGCAAAAATTCGGAATGTAATGACAAAAAGATTACATTTTTAAACGAGTAATTAATAATGACAAAAATAGTAACCTGTAACACAAAGGGTTGTCTTTAAATATATATAATATATATTTATAGCATTTAAAAAAAAAAAAATTGTATTAAAAAATGTAGACTTTTTAATATGCGGCGATTGGTGCAAAAAGTTGAGACACCCCTTATCTAAAATACTAAAAGCTCTCAGAATAAAAAAATATATATAAATAAAGTTTAGTTAGTTAGTTAATTAAAAAATAAAATAATACTAAAACTCTAATAAACTATATTATTTTTATTTTATTCTTAAAGGAGAAATATATTTTTTAAATAGACATTTAGCCGCCTCTTCCACTAAATAAATATAATATAAAACTGCAAAACGTCATACAGCTTTTACATTTTTAAAAGTTTTCACCTTTTTACATTTTTACACCAATCTGTCCATGAGAAACGAAACTCTTTCAGTTCGTTTTACTTGCCCTCCTTGCGCACCAGGACTCAGCCTGTGCGCATTTATGTCCTCACAGACAGTCGGAAATTATAAAACTCTTTTTAAAAGTGCTAACTTTTCTCACACCGGGGTTAAAAAACAAACAAACTGAGTCAGCCAGAGCAAGGAGGCAGTAGAGCCGCGGGGTTCAGACGGTCTCTAGTCACTTGACGGCGACTTTTAATTGGCGGCAGCGGTAATAATGGCCGCCATGCCTTCACGTACTCTCGACGACACGTTCTTGTGGGGCTTAAAATCTAACAGTTAGGGGACGTTTGTATGTGAAACCGAGTGGAAGTGTCAAATAACTATACCTGGGCTGAGGGGGAGTGGACTGAGTGTCGTCACCAGCAGGTTACAGTCCTCTTCTGGACTCGAACCTGATCCACATTTTGGTGCCACGGCGAGGTCCAAATGTCCTCCTGAGACCTGCAGTGACATGCTCGGACTCTGACATGAGTTTCATGTGGACAGTGAGGAGGATTGTTGTCATGTTGTTGTCTCTCTCCCACCTTCTTCTTCTTCTGGAAGGTAAGTGAAACCCCCTCTAATCCCACATATTTATGTCACAAACTAAGAACATTAATATGCTACCAATACTAGCATTACAGCTGGAGTGATTGTGTTTCCTTGGAATTACTGTTTTTATTTATTTATTATTAATCAATCTGGTGTGTACAGGAGCCCAGAATCGACCTTCAGGTTCAGAAGCAAGAATACAAAGGTATGATCATTTTGAAAATACAATTATACACTTTTCAAACACAATCCAGTGAGTTCCTTCAGTGTATGATTTGGTCATTGAAATTTCATTTCATGAGTGGCAATTGCAAAAAACAACAACACACAATTGAATTTCATTTTGGGAATACAAAATATAAAATTGAATAAACAAAGCAATAACTAGACTAATTGGTCCGTGTAGGTACGTGTACATTTCGATCATTCTATTTCGAATTCGTAAATGCAAATCAAAAAACACATTTCGGACTATTTTTTCTACTTTCATTTTTGAAACAAAATTTGGACATCTACTGTATTTAATGACACGTTTTTAAAACGACAATAGGACTCCTGCTGAACAAAGGTGTTACCGTTATGCTAAAAACATGCTAAACGTGAAGGAAAAGCTAAAATACTGCTTCCGGTTTAAATTGTGTATTTTTAACACAGATGAACACGCATTTTGGATGAAATTTTTTTAAAATTTTTGTGTTTATCTTGAAACATTTAAATCCATCAAAGGAAAACAGCACAAAATCTAACTTGAACGTAAGGTACACGGACCTGTGTACCTTCCGTTCATTCTATTTCCAATTCTGAAACGCAAATCAAAAAACTAAGTTAGGGCCGTTTTTCGATTTATACTATATACGGCAGATTTTAAAACAAACAAAAAAGGGTTGATTTTCATTAAATTATTGCCATAAAATTAGATTTTGTGCTGTTTTCCTTTTATGAATTTTTATTTTTCCAGATAAACACAAAAATCCAATTCATGTTTATCCAAAATGCAAAAATGCGTGTTTATCTGTGTGATGACAAATTGAACCGGAAACAGTATTTTAGCTTAGTTTAGCATGTTTTTAGCATACCGCTAACACCTTTGTTCAGCAGGAGTCCTATTGTCGTTTTAAAAAAGTGTCATTAAATAGTTGTCCAACTTTTGTTTCAGAAATAAAAATAGAAAAAATGGCACAAAATTATTTTTTTGTTATTTGCTTTTGAGAATTCGAAATCGGACCCGTGTACCTTCCGTTCATTCTATTTCTAAAGTTGGACAACTATTTAATGACACTTTTTTAAAACGACAATAGGACTCCTGCTGAACAAAGGTGTTAGCGTTATGCTAAAAACATGCTAAACACGAAGGAAAAGCTAAAATACTGCTTCCGGTTTAAATTGTGGATTTTTCACACAGATACATGCATTTTTGCATTTTGGATGAACATTTTTTTCGATTTTTGTGTTTATCTGGAAACATTTCAAACCATCAAAGGAAAACAGCACCAAATCTAACTTGAACGGAAGGTACACAGACCTGTGTACCTTTTGTTCATTCTATTTCCAATTCTGAAACGCAAATCAAAAAACAAAGTTAGGGCCGTTTTTCGATTTGTACTATATATGGCAGATTTTAAAACAAACAAAAAAAGGGTTGATTTTCATTACATTCTTGCCATAAAATTAGATTTTTGTGTTTATCTGGAAACATTTCAAACCATCAAAGGAAAACAGCACAAAATCTAACTTGAACGTAAGGTACACGGACCTGTGTACCTTCCGTTGATTCTATTTCCAATTCTGAAACGCAAATCAAAGAACAAAGTGCATCTGCCTCACAATACGAAGGTCCTGAGTAGTCATGGGTTCAATCCCGGGCTCGGGATCTTTCTGTGTGGGGTTTGCATGTTCTCCCCGTGACTGCGTGGGTTCCCTCCGGGTACTCCGGCTTCCTCCCACTTCCAAAGACATGCACCTGGGGATAAGTTGATTGGCAACACTAAATTGGCCCTAGTGTGTGGATGTGAGTGTGAATGTTGTCTGTCTATCTGTGTTGGCCCTGCGATGAGGTGGCGACTTGTCCAGGGTGTACCCCGCCTTCCACCCGATTGTAGCTGAGATAGGCTCCAGCGCCCCCCGCGACCCCAAAGGGAATACGCGGTAGAAAATGGATGGATGGAAGGGCCGTTTTTCGATTTATACTATATATGGCAGATTTTAAAACAAACAAAGAAGGGTTGATTTTCATTAAATTCTTGCCATAAAATTAGATTTTGTGCTGTTTTCCCTTTATGGATTTTTATTTTTCCAGATAAACACAAAAATCTAATTCATGTTTATCCAAAATGCAAAAATGCGTGTTTATCTGTGTGATGACAAATTGAACCGGAAACAGTATTTTAGCTTTTCCTTCGCGTTTAGCATGTTTTTAGCATACCGCTAACACCTTTGTTCAGCAGGAGTCCTATTGTCGTTTTAAAAAAGTGTCATTAAATAGTTGTCCAACTTTTGTTACAGAAATAAAAATAGAAAAAATGGCACAAAATTATTTTTTTGTTATTTGCTTTTGAGAATTCGAAATCGGACCCGTGTACCTTCCGTTCATTCTATTTCTAAAGTTGGACAACTATTTAATGACACTTTTTTAAAACGACAATAGGACTCCTGCTGAACAAAGGTGATAGCGTTATGCTAAAAACATGCTAAACACGAAGGAAAAGCTAAAATACTGCTTCCGGTTTAAATTGTGGATTTTTCACACAGATATACATGCATTTTTGCATTTTGGATGAACATTTTTTTCGATTTTTGTGTTTATCTGAAACATTTCAAACCATCAAAGGAAAACAGCACCAAATCTAACTTGAACGGAAGGTACACAGACCTGTGTACCTTTTGTTCATTCTATTTCCAATTCTGAAACGCAAATCAAAAAACAAAGTTAGGGCCGTTTTTCGATTTGTACTATATATGGCAGATTTTAAAACAAACAAAAAAAGGGTTGATTTTCATTACATTCTTGCCATAAAATTAGATTTTGTGCTGTTTTCCTTTTATGAATTTTTATTTTTCCAGATAAACACAAAAATCCAATTCATGTTTATCCAAAATGCAAAAATGCGTGTTTATCTGTGTGATGACAAATTGAACCGGAAACAGTATTTTAGCTTTTCCTTCGCGTTTAGCATGTTTTTAGCATACCGCTAACACCTTTGTTCAGCAGGAGTCCTATTGTCGTTTTAAAAAAGTGTCATTAAATAGTTGTCCAACTTTTGTTTCAGAAATAAAAATAGAAAAAATGGCACAAAATTATTTTTTTGTTATTTGCTTTTGAGAATTCGAAATCGGACCCGTGTACCTTCCGTTCATTCTATTTCTAAAGTTGGACAACTATTTAATGACACTTTTTTAAAACGACAATAGGACTCCTGCTGAACAAAGGTGTTAGCGTTATGCTAAAAACATGCTAAACACGAAGGAAAAGCTAAAATACTGCTTCCGGTTTAAATTGTGGATTTTTCACACAGATATACATGCATTTTTGCATTTTGGATGAACATTTTTTTCGATTTTTGTGTTTATCTGAAACATTTCAAACCATCAAAGGAAAACAGCACCAAATCTAACTTGAACGGAAGGTACACAGACCTGTGTACCTTTTGTTCATTCTATTTCCAATTCTGAAACGCAAATCAAAAAACAAAGTTAGGGCCGTTTTTCGATTTGTACTATATATGGCAGATTTTAAAACAAACAAAAAAAGGGTTGATTTTCATTACATTCTTGCCATAAAATTAGATTTTTGTGTTTATCTGGAAACATTTCAAACCATCAAAGGAAAACAGCACAAAATCTAACTTGAACGTAAGGTACACGGACCTGTGTACCTTCCGTTGATTCTATTTCCAATTCTGAAACGCAAATCAAAAAACAAAGTGCATCTGCCTCACAATACGAAGGTCCTGAGTAGTCATGGGTTCAATCCCGGGCTCGGGATCTTTCTGTGTGGGGTTTGCATGTTCTCCCCGTGACTGCGTGGGTTCCCTCCGGGTACTCCGGCTTCCTCCCACTTCCAAAGACATGCACCTGGGGATAAGTTGATTGGCAACACTAAATTGGCCCTAGTGTGTGGATGTGAGTGTGAATGTTGTCTGTCTATCTGTGTTGGCCCTGCGATGAGGTGGCGACTTGTCCAGGGTGTACCCCGCCTTCCGCCCGATTGTAGCTGAGATAGGCTCCAGCGCCCCCCGCGACCCCAAAGGGAATAAGCGGTAGAAAATGGATGGATGGAAGGGCCGTTTTTCGATTTATACTATATATGGCAGATTTTAAAACAAACAAAGAAGGGTTGATTTTCATTAAATTCTTGCCATAAAATTAGATTTTGTGCTGTTTTCCCTTTATGGATTTTTATTTTTCCAGATAAACACAAAAATCTAATTCATGTTTATCCAAAATGCAAAAATGCGTGTTTATCTGTGTGATGACAAATTGAACCGGAAACAGTATTTTAGCTTTTCCTTCGCGTTTAGCATGTTTTTAGCATACCGCTAACACCTTTGTTCAGCAGGAGTCCTATTGTCGTTTTAAAAAAGTGTCATTAAATAGTTGTCCAACTTTTGTTTCAGAAATAAAAATAGAAAAAATGGCACAAAATTATTTTTTTGTTATTTGCTTTTGAGAATTCGAAATCGGACCGGTGTACCTTCCGTTCATTCTATTTCTAAAGTTGGACAACTATTTAATGACACTTTTTTAAAACGACAATAGGACTCCTGCTGAACAAAGGTGTTAGCGTTCTGCTAAAAACATGCTAAACACGAAGGAAAAGCTAAAATACTGCTTCCGGTTTAAATTGTGGATTTTTCACACAGATATACATGCATTTTTGCATTTTGGATGAACATTTTTTTCGATTTTTGTGTTTATCTGGAAACATTTCAAACCATCAAAGGAAAACAGCACCAAATCTAACTTGAACGGAAGGTACACAGAAATGTGTACCTTTTGTTCATTCTATTTCCAATTCTGAAACGCAAATCAAAAAACAAAGTTAGGGCCGTTTTTCGATTTGTACTATATATGGCAGATTTTAAAACAAACAAAAAAAGGGTTGATTTTCATTACATTCTTGCCATAAAATTAGATTTTTGTGTTTATCTGGAAACATTTCAAACCATCAAAGGAAAACAGCACAAAATCTAACTTGAACGTAAGGTACACGGACCTGTGTACCTTCCGTTGATTCTATTTCCAATTCTGAAACGCAAATCAAAAAACAAAGTTAGGGCCGTTTTTCGATTTATACTATATATGGCAGATTTTAAAACAAACAAAGAAGGGTTGATTTTCATTAAATTCTTGCCATAAAATTAGATTTTGTGCTGTTTTCCCTTTATGGATTTTTATTTTTCCAGATAAACACAAAAATCTAATTCATGTTTATCCAAAATGCAAAAATGCGTGTTTATCTGTGTGATGACAAATTGAACCGGAAACAGTATTTTAGCTTTTCCTTCGCGTTTAGCATGTTTTTAGCATACCGCTAACACCTTTGTTCAGCAGGAGTCCTATTGTCGTTTTAAAAAAGTGTCATTAAATAGTTGTCCAACTTTTGTTTCAGAAATAAAAATAGAAAAAATGGCACAAAATTATTTTTTTGTTATTTGCTTTTGAGAATTCGAAATCGGACCCGTGTACCTTCCGTTCATTCTATTTCTAAAGTTGGACAACTATTTAATGACACTTTTTTAAAACGACAATAGGACTCCTGCTGAACAAAGGTGTTAGCGTTCTGCTAAAAACATGCTAAACACGAAGGAAAAGCTAAAATACTGCTTCCGGTTTAAATTGTGGATTTTTCACACAGATATACATGCATTTTTGCATTTTGGATGAACATTTTTTTTGATTTTTGTGTTTATCTGGAAACATTTCAAACCATCAAAGGAAAACAGCACCAAATCTAACTTGAACGGAAGGTACACAGACCTGTGTACCTTTTGTTCATTCTATTTCCAATTCTGAAACGCAAATCAAAAAACAAAGTTAGGGCCGTTTTTCGATTTGTACTATATATGGCAGATTTTAAAACAAACAAAAAAAGGGTTGATTTTCATTAAATTCTTGCCATAAAATTAGATTTTGTGCTGTTTTCCTTTTATAGATTTTTATTTTTCCAGATAAACACAAAAATCCAATTCATGTTTATCCAAAATGCAAAAATGCATGTTTATCTGTGTGATGACAAATTGAACCGGAAGCAGTATTTTAGCTTTTCCCTTCGCATTTGGCATGTTTTTAGCATAACGCTAACACCTTTGTTCAGCAGGAGTCCTATTGTCGTTTTAAAAAGGTGTCATTAAATAGTTGTCCAACTTTTGTTTCAGAAATAAAAATAGAAAAAATGGCACAAAATTTGTTTTTGTTATTTGCATTTGAGAATTCGAAATCGGACCCGTGTACCTTCCGTTCATTCTATTTCTAAAGTTGGACAGCTATTTAATGCCATTTTTTTAAAACGACAATAGGACTCCTGCTGAACAAAGGTGTTACGGTTATGCTAAAAACATGCTAAACACGAAGGAAAAGCTAAAATACTGCTTCCGGTTTAAATTGTGGATTTTTCACACAGATGAACACGCATTTTTGCATTTTGGATGAATTTTTTTTTTGATTTTTGTGTTTATCTGGAAACAATTCAAACCATCAAAGGAAAACAGCACAAAATCTAACTTGAACGTAAGGTACACGGTCCTGTGTACCTTCCGTTGATTCTATTTCCAATTCTGAAACGCAAATAAAAAAACAAAGTTAGGGCCGTTTTTCGATTTATACTATATATGGCAGATTTTAAAACAAACAAAGAAGGGTTGATTTTCATTAAATTCTTGCCATAAAATTAGATTTTGTGCTGTTTTCCCTTTATGGATTTTTATTTTTCCAGATAAACACAAAAATCTAATTCATGTTCATCCAAAATGCAAAAATGCGTGTTTATCTGTGTGATGACAAATTGAACCGGAAACAGTATTTTAGCTTTTCCTTCGTGTTTAGCATGTTCTTAGCATACCGCTAACACCTTTGTTCAGCAGGAGTCCTATTGTCGTTTTAAAAAAGTGTCATTAAATAGTTGTCCAACTTTTGTTTCAGAAAAGAAAAAATGGCACAAAATTAGTTTTTTGATTTGCATTTGAGAATTAGAAACCGAATGAATGGGAGGTACACTGATCCGTGTACCTTCCGTTTATTCTATTTCTAAAGTTGGACAACTATTTAATGACACTTTTTACACGACAATAGGACTGCTGAACAAAGGTGTTACCGTTATGCTAAAAACATGCTAAACGCGTAGAAAAAAAGCTAAAAATACGGCTTCCGGTTCAACTTGTCATCACACAGATAAACACGCATTTTTACATTTTGGATGAACATATATTGGATTTTTGTGTTTATCTGGAAAAATAAAAATCCATATAAGGAAAACTTTTTAAGGTCAAGGCAAGTGTTGCCTTAAAGGAGGGCTCAGAAGAACTCGGCTGTCCTCATTGTCGGTTAACCTTTGATACACGCTTCCAAAATGGCTGCGCTCATGTTGTTTATACCGATTAACGTTGATTATGCGATGTCTTAAATAGTTGAAAATGTCAGAAAAAAATTAACGTCGGGGTGTATTTATCATTTTATTCGACGAAACAATTACATTACAATTGTCCATTATAGAGATGTCACAGAATGAACATTTCTTATCACGGTTATCATTATTATCGCTGTAATTTTAAATGGGCTCAAAATTTTCAAAAACTACTTATATTGAAATCCTTGAACCAGATTTTATTTTTTTTAAACACAAAAACATTCAAAATGTAAATATGTACCTCAAGTAGAAAGTTGAATGTGCATATGAAAGCAACGCAAGCATTATAAACAAAGTAATGTGGCACAAACAAAATAATACTATAAATAAATAAAAACAAATGTGAAAAATTCGCAAGATGGCACTGTTTTGGCATAAGACGGAACTGCACTTTTTGTCCATATAGATACAAATAGTGCTCTTATATGAGGTCAAGTTTTACACATAGGACTGGACGGTTATGGGCAAAATAATAATGAAGATAATTTTTATCAATATTGAAATAACGATTATTAATCATGATTATTCATTATGTTTGGTAAAACAGTGTCAGGGTGTGAACGTGACGCCATCATGTAATTTGTAATATCTAATAAAAATGCTCTAGATTCTAGATCTATACATTCAAAGACAAATATTTGTTTTTTTCTGTTCATTAATTGTATCAGCGTGTCAGATTTTTAATTACATGATGCCTTTATCTTTATTTTTATATTTTCATACAGAGAGGTATTTTTTAAAGTATGTACATTTACATGTACTAATGTGTGTACATGGCAGCATGGTAGAAGAGGGGTTAGTGCATGTGCCTCACAATACGAAGGTCCTGAGTAGTCCTGGGTTCAATCCCGGGCTCGGGATCTTTCTGTGTGGAGTTTGCATGTTCTCCCCGTGACTGCGTGGGTTCCCTCCGGGTACTCCGGCTTCCTCCCACCTCCAAAGACATGCACCTGGGGATAGGTTGATTGGCATCACTAAAAATTGGCCCTAGTGTGTGAATGTGAGTGTGAATGTTGTCTGTCTATCTGTGTTGGCCCTGTGGTGAGGTGGCGACTTGTCCAGGGTGTTCCCCGCCTTCCGCCCGAATGCAGCTGAGATAGGCTCCAGCACCCCCCGCAAACCCCAAAAGGGACAAGCGGTAGTAAATGGATGGATGGATGGATGAATGTGTGTACATGTACATGATGTATCAGGACAGATCCATTGAATAGGAATTAATTATACACCATAAAACATTAAAAAAATGCTGTGTCACATGAAGGGTTATTAAAGTAATTACTTTGTGGAATGAAAAAAAACACCAGTAACGTAAAAAACATGAAGTTTACTTTTTGATGTCAATATAAAAAGCATTATTAATAGATAATAATGCTCAGTTATGAGTCATTCAGACTGCCCAAAATAGGAATTACCGTATTTTTTGGAGTATAAGTCGCACCTGCCGAAAATGCATAATAAAGAAGGAAAAAACATATATAAATCGCACTGGAGCCCGGCCAAACTATGAAAAAAACTGCGACTTATAGTCCGAAAAATACGGTAATTCAACAATATGGTCATCATTGTGCGTTGCATCATTCTATATATACCTAATATTTAAGTCACATTTTGTTGCTAATTGATGGTGCCTAAATTTGAGAAACGCTCCTGAGTATGATGCCCTGCAGAACAACGTCACTTAAAATCTAAACAGCTCTTTTATTGGATCTCTGTCCAGTGAGTGTGAGTGTCTGTATTACTGGATTTTATTTTTGTGTGCTTTAATATCCTTTATTTAAGATTTTTATTGTCTCGTATAATGAAAAAATCACAACAACACTCAAGTTTAATCAAAAAGTAAGATGAGGACCACTTAATCATCAAAATCCCCTGTTTGAGACTGTGTGACAGACTTCTTCCTCTCCCTCTGTGTAAATGCTCTTAACTGAAGAGGATATCATACAAGTGGGCTTAAGCCTTTCCTCTCACCACTCATCCGCCCGTCAAATGTGTGCGTTTGTGTGTGCAGACGAGCAAATGCACTTCGGAGGAAACGGGATCTCCTGTGGGAAGAGGTTGGTACACTACACCGAAGAGAACCAGAGGAGGTCAGGGCACCCACAAGCGCAAAAAAACACCAAAGTGGCACACAAAGCTGTCTTTGTAAAGAACGTGACACACTCACCATTGCATCTACACTGCCATTGAAGCTTTTAAAGCAGTATTCCGTCAAATAGACCCCGCTGCTCTCGGAGGAGGGTTTGTCCCGCGGCGTTTTGCACAACTACACAGCCAGAGACTCCTCTTCAGGTATGCACTATTCCTTGTTCAACAGGTATAAAGATGGCAATGTCATGAGTGCCCACATGTTGGCTTGTATGGATATTTCCCCTAGAGTTTTGCAACTGCCTCAATGGCGGCTGGTGTCAGGAGGATGGCGTGTGTGACTGCGCTCAGTTCCAGGCCCTGGGAGACCGCTGCCAGATTAGTAAGTCAGGTGTGATACAAATGATCAATATGGCTAAGGAGGATAGACTACTTTAAAATGAAAGCCTACATCTCACAACACAGTAGCGACAGACATTTTATAGTGCATGCAGAGTTAGCTGCTCATGTCACTTTAAATGCAACTATTGTCATTTTGAGGAGTTATTAAATAATACACCAGGAAATTGCCTACACTTACCGTATTTTTCGGACTATAAGTCGCTCCTGAGTATACGTCGCAGCGGTCGAAAATGCACAATAAAGAAGGAAAAAAACATATATACGTCGCACTGGAGTATAAGTCACATTTTTAGGGGAAATTTATTTGATAAAAGCCAACACCAAGAATAGACATTTGAAAGGCAATTTAAAATAAATAAAGAATAGTGAACAACAGGCTGAATAAGTGTACGTTATATGAGGCATAAATAACCAACTGAGAACGTGCCTGGTATGTTAACGTAACATATTATGGTAAGAGTCATTCAAATAACTATAACATATAGAACATGCTATACATTTACCAAACAATCTGTCACTCCTAATCGCTGAATCCGATGAAATCTTCCACCCCGGTGTTGCCTCTGGTATTTATTTTTGAAAAATAAGAATTAGCGTGTCACTAAACATGAAGTACACGTTTGTTACTTATGGACTAAGTACATCATATAAAAAGATGATTCTTAGTTTTTATTCTAATTACCGGTAGGGTCCAATAAGCCCAAATAGCAAAGAGAAATAAAAAAAAGCATGTAAACAAACCTTAAGAGGTTTTAAAGCACCTCTTCCGGTGGGCGTTTCAGTGTTATAACTTCTTTGAGAATTAGTAGTGCAATTGCGTCATATTTGATCATTATACGCTACCGAGTGTCATTTGCTAACATTTTCTGTAGTGGGATTTTTAAAATAAATAATAATGTGCCTTGGCTCAAAAAAGGTTGAAAAACACTTGCCTAGAGGGCGCTAACTTTCCTATGTATTTTACACAGTATATCCCGGCCTCCCACGGCTCCTCCTACGTAATGATGTCATCACGTATATACGTAACACATGCTCGTGCATTAGCTTTAGGTGTTGTTAGCTAATAATAGCAATTTGGATAGCTAGCTTTAGCTGTCATTGAATGTATATTCGATCATAACAACAAAATGACTGCAAATTGTTTGTTGCTTCTTTTTGACTGCTTTTGTATGTGTGCACGTGCTCCTTGCGCATACGTGTTGCCGAGACCGGGTGAGAATTTATTCGGGGCCGCCAACATTTTTTTTACATAAACTTTGTAATTGTGAAAAATAGACACTTTTCAAACAAATGTGTTCTGTTAGACCAGTGGTTCTCAAATGGGGGTACTTGAAGGTATGCCAAGGGGTACGTGCGATTTTTTAAAAATATTTTAAAAATAGCAACAATTCAAAAATCCTTTATAAATATATTTATTGAATAATACTTCAACAAAATATGAATGTAAGTTCATAAACTGAACATCAAATCAAGTAGGCTATTCTATTCATTACAATGCAATAGTCAGTGTTGACAGCTAGATTTTTTGTGGATATGTCCCATAAATATTGATGTTAAAGATTTATTTTCTTGTGAAGAAATGTTTAGAATTAAGTTCATGAATCCAGAGTCATCTCTATTACAATCCCCAAAGAGGGCACTTTAAGTTGATGATTACTTCTATGTGTAGAAATATTTATTTATAATTGAATCACTTGTTTATTTTTCAACAAGTTTTTAGTTATTTTTGTATCTTTTTTTCCAAATAGTTCAAGAAAGACCACTACAAATGAACAATATTTTGCACTGTTATACAATTTAATAAATCAGAAACTGATGACTGATGACCTTCCCGGTAAGGTTTATGACCTTCCCGGTAAGGTTTATTCAGGTGTACTGGAGAGGAGGTTACACCGGATAGTCGAACCTCTGATTCAGGAGGAACAGTGTTGTTTTCGTCCTGGTCGTGGAACTGTGGACCAGCTCTATACTCTCGGCAGGGTCCTTGAGGGTGCATGGGAGTTTGCCCAACCAGTCTACATGTGCTTTGTGGACTTGGAGAAGGCATTCGACCGTGTCCCTCGGGAGGTCCTGTGGGGAGTGCTTAGAGAGTATGGGGTATCGGACTGTCTGATTGTGGCGGTCCGCTCCCTGTATGATCAGTGTCAGAGCTTGGTCCGCATTGCCGGCAGTAAGTCGGACACGTTTCCAGTGAGGGTTGGACTCCGCCAAGGCTGCCCTTTGTCATCGATTCTCTTCATAACTTTTATGGACAGAATTTCTAGGCGCAGTCAAGGCGTTGAGGGGATCCGGTTTGGTGGCTGCAGGATTAGGTCTCTGCTATTTGCAGATGATGTGGTCCTGATGGCTTCATCTGGCCAGGATCTTCAGCTCTCACTGGATCGGTTCGCAGCCAAGTGTGAAGCGACTGGGATGAGAATCAGCACCTCCAAGTCCGAGTCCATGGTTCTTGCCCGGAAAAGGGTGGAGTGCCATCTCCGGGTTGGGGAGGAGACCCTGCCCCAAGTGGAGGAGTTCAAGTACCTAGGAGTCTCGTTCACGAGTGGGGGAAGAGTGGATCGTGAGATCGACAGGCGGATCGGTGCGGCGTCTTCAGTAATGCGGACGCTGTATCGATCCGTTGTGGTGAAGAAGGAGCTGAGCCGGAAGGCAAAGCTCTCAATTTACCGGTCGATCTACGTTCCCATCCTCACCTATGGTCATGAGCTTTGGGTTATGACCGAAAGGACAAGATCACGGGTACAGGCGGCCGAAATGAGTTTCCTCCGCCGGGTGGCGGGGCTCTCCCTTAGAGATAGGGTGAGAAGCTCTGCCATCCGGGAGGAGCTCAAAGTAAAGCCGCTGCTCCTCCACATTGAGAGGAGCCAGATGAGGTGGTTCGGGCATCTGGTCAGGATGCCACCCAAACGCCTCCCTCTATGTCTCCCGGCTGGCCTGGGAACGCCTCGGGATCCCCCGGGAGGAGCTGGACGAAGTGGCTGGGGAGAGGAGAGTCTGGGCTTCCCTGCTTAGGCTGCTGCCCTCGTGACCCGACCTCGGATAAGCGGAAGAAGATGGATGGATGGATGGATGGATGGAGAAACTGATGACATAGTGCTGTATTTTACTTCTTTATCTCTTTTTTTCAACCAAAAATGCTTTGCTCTGATTAGGGGGTACTTGAATTAAAAACATTTTCACAGGGGGTACATCACTGAAAAAAGGTTGAGGACCACTGTGTTAGACCACTAAAGGTAATGTAAGCTAGCCGGTGGTGTTCTTGTTATATTTTTTTGCTTTGAAAAATGTCACTGTGAACAGCCCCTTTAAGAAACACTGTTTTAACTGCTTTACACAAGTTTTTTGCAAAAAAATTTTTCTTGAATTAATCTGCTTCTGCTTCTTCTTTTCCGCACATTATTCGTCACACACTCAGTGATTGGAAAAACAAAGTTTTGTTGATATTTAGCTATTAGCTAATGCTAGCAATTAAGACCGGATGTTTTGGTTAGACGTTATTGGGTTCACTGTGACTAGCAGTCATGGGGAGGCTCAAAACCCAAATTCCAGCTTGCAACCTACAACATAACTGTAGCGGTAAAGTCCTAAACTATTACTGCTACTGGTTGCCGAATATAAATGAAGCTAGTTTTGACATGTGCAGCCAGCTAATAATCCATCCATCCATCCATCCATCCATCTTCTTCCGCTTATCCGAGGTCGGGTCGCGGGGGCAGCAGCCTAAGCAGGGAAGCCCAGACTTCCCTCTCCCCAGCCACTTCGTCCAGCTCCTCCCGGGGGATCCCGAGGCGTTCCCAGGCCAGCCGGGAGACATAGTCTTCCCAACGTGTCCTGGGTCTTCCTCGTGGCCTCCTACCGGTCGGACATGCCCTAAACACCTCCTTAGGGAGGCGCTCGGGTGGCATCCTGACCAGATGCCCGAACCACCTCATCTGGCTCCTCTCGATGCGGAGGAGCAGCGGCTTTACTTTGAGCTCCCCCCGGATGACAGAGCTTCTCACCCTATCTCTAAGGGAGAGCCCCGCCACCCGGCGGAGGAAACTCATTTCGGCCGCTTGTACCCGTGATCTTGTCCTTTCGGTCATAACCCAAAGCTCATGACCATAGGTGAGGATGGGAACGTAGATCGACCGGTAAATTGAGAGCTTTGCCTTCCGGCTCAGCTCCTTCTTCACCACAACGGATCGATACAGCGTCCGCATTACTGAAGACGCCGCACCGATCCGCCTGTCGATCTCACGATCCACTCTTCCCTCACTCGTGAACAAGACTCCGAGGTACTTGAACTCCTCCACTTGGGGCAAGATCTCCTCCCCAACCCGGAGATGGCACTCCACCCTTTTCCGGGCGAGAACCATGGACTCGGACTTGGAGGTGCTGATTCTCATCCCAGTCGCTTCACACTCAGCTGCGAACCGATCCAGTGAGAGCTGAAGATCCTGGCCAGATGAAGCCATCAGGACCAAATCATCTGCAAAAAGCAGAGACCTAATCCTGCAGCCACCAAACCGGGTCCCCTCAACGCCTTGACTGCGCCTAGAAATTCTGTCCATAAAAGTTATGAACAGAATCGGTGACAAATGGCAGCCTTGGCGGAGTCCAACCCTCACCGGAAACGTGTCCGACTTACTGCCGGCAATGCGAACCAAGCTCTGACACTGATCATACAGGGAGCGGACCGCCACAATCAGACAGTCCGAAACCCCATACTCTCTGAGCACTCCCCACAGGACTTCCCGAGGGACACGGTCGAATGCCTTCTCCAAGTCCACAAAGCACATGTAGACTGGTTGGGCAAACTCCCATGCACCCTCAAGGACCCTGCTGAGAGTATAGAGCTGGTCCACAGTTCCACGACCAGGACGAAAACCACACTGTTCCTCCTGAATCCGAGGTTCGACTATCCGGCGTAGCCTCCTCTCCAGTACACCTGAATAGACCTTACCGGGAAGGCTGAGGAGTGTGATCCCACGATAGTTAGAACACACCCTCCGGTTCCCCTTTTTAAAGAGAGGAACCACCACCCCGGTCTGCCAATCCAGAGGTACTGCCCCCGATGTCCACGCGATGCTGCAGAGTCTTGTCAACCAAGACAGCCCTACAGCATCCAGAGCCTTAAGGAACTCCGGGCGGATCTCATCCACCCCCGGGGCCTTGCCACCGAGGAGCTTTTTAACTACCTCAGCAACCTCAGCCCCAGAAATAGGAGAGCCCACCACAGATTCCTCAGGCACTGCTTCCTCATAGGAAGACGTGTTGGTGGGATTGAGGAGGTCTTCGAAGTATTCCCTCCACCGATCCACAACTTCCGCAGTCGAGGTCAGCAGAACACCATCCGCACCATACACGGTGTTGGTAGTGCACTGCTTCCCCTTCCTGAGGCGGTGGATGGTGGTCCAGAATCGCTTCGAAGCCGTCCGGAAGTCGTTTTCCATGGCTTCCCCGAACTCCTCTCATGTCCGAGTTTTTGCCTCCGCGACCGCTGAAGCCGCACACCGCTTGGCCTGTCGGTACCTGTCCGCTGCCTCAGGAGTCCCATGAGCCAAAAGAACCCGATAGGACTCCTTCTTCAGCTTGACGGCATCCCTCACCGCCGGTGTCCACCAACGGGTTCTAGGATTACCGCCACGACAGGCACCAACTACCTTGCGGCCACAGCTCCAATCAGCCGCCTCGACAATAGAGGTGCGGAACATGGTCCACTCGGACTCAATGTCCAGCACCTCCCTCGTGACATGTTCAAAGTTCTTCCGGAGGTGGGAATTGAAACTCTCTCTGACAGGAGACTCTGCCAGACGTTCCCAGCAAACCCTCACAATGCGTTTGGGCCTGCCAGGTCTGTCCGGCATCCTCCCCCACCATCGCAGCCAACTCACCACCAGGTGGTGATCGGTAGAAAGCTCCGCCCCTCTCTTCACCCGAGTGTCCAAAACATGAGGCCGCAAATCCGATGACACAACTACAAAGTCGATCATAGAACTGCGGCCTAGGGTGTCCTGGTGCCAAGTGCACATATGGACACCCTTATGCTTGAACATGGTGTTCGTTATGGACAATCCATGACGGGCACAAAAGTCCAATAACAAAACACCACTTGGGTTCAGATCCGGGCGGCCATTCTTCCCAATCACGCCTCTCCAGGTTTCACTGTCGTTGCCAATATGAGCGTTGAAGTCCCCCAGTAGAACGAGGGAATCACCCGGGGGAGCACTCTCAAGTACTCCCTCGAGTGAATCCAAAAAGGGTGGGTACTCTGAGCTGCTGTTTGGCGCGTAAGCGCAAACAACAGTCAGGACCCGTCCCCCCACCCGAAGGCGGAGGGAAGCTACCCTCTCGTCCACCGGGTTGAACTCCAACATGCAGGCTCTGAGCCGGGGGGCAACAAGAATTGCCACCCCAGCCCGTCGCCTCTCACTGCTGGCAACGCCAGAGTGGAAGAGAGTCCAGCCCCTCTCGAGAGAACTGGTTCCAGAGCCCTTGCTGTGCGTCGAGGTGAGTCCGACTATATCCAACCGGAACTTCTCTACCTCGCGCACTAGCTCAGGCTCCTTCCCCCCCAGCGAGGTGATGTTCCACGTCCCAAGAGCTAGCTTCTGTAGCCGAGGATCGGACCGCCAAGTGCCCTGCCTTCGGCTACCGCCCAGCTCACATTGCACCCGACCTCTATGGCCCCTGCTATGGGTGGTGAGCCCATTGGAGGGGGGACCCACGTTGCCTCTTCGGGCTGTGCCCGGCCGGGCCCCATGGGGACAGGCCCGGCCACCAGGCGCTCGCCATCGTGCCCCAACTCCGGGCCTGGCTCCGGAGGGGGGCCCCGGTGACCCGCGTCCGGGCGAGGGAAATCTGAGTCTCGGTTCTTGCATTTCCATAGAAGTCTTCGAGCTGCTCTTTGTCTGATCCCTCACCTAGGACCTGTTTGTCTTGGGAGACCCTACCAGGGGGCATGGAAGCCCCCGGACAACATAGCTCCTAGGATCATTGGGACACGCAAACTCCTCTACCACGTTAAGGTGGCAGCTCAGAGAGGAGAGCTAATAATCGATGTCCAGAATTGTGTCCATGTTTAACAAAAATGTTTATCAACATACAGTCACATAAATAAAACTCACTTTGTAACAAAACGGAAAATAAGCGGGAGCAAACAAATACTAGCATGGCACAATCAAAAACTGTTGCGCCTCCACTCAGCAACACTTGAGCATGATGAAAGCCTCCTCCCCCCAAGTAGACTGTTTCTTGGCCTTGAGCCAACCCCTTAGTGACGTCATGAACTTGACAGACAGAAGTAGTATATGGCTCTAACAATAACAAAAGGCCAAAATACAGCTAGCATCCCGGACAACTCGTAAGCCGTAGTACTCGTATCCCGAGGTACCACTGTATGACTAAAGCTGGATTGGAAATCATAACCAAAGATGGCTTTCCACATTTTAAAGATAAGGATAATAACATCCTATGATTGATCAAGTCATTTACAAATGAATGTAATTTTATTTTACAAAACTGTGCTTTTACTAAGCAGATAAGATGATTCACTGTATCCATCACCCAAATCTGAATGTCAGCAAATTCAGCTGTGGGGTTTTCCTAAACCACAAGGGAAAAAAAACCTTTCACACATTGAATAAAAGATGACGACTAGAATTTGACTTCAAACATGTGTGCCTCCAACTGTGTTTAATTCATCAGTACCCAACCAGGGCCAAGATAGAGATGGGATTTGCAGGTCATGGGGTCAACACCACTATGAGACTTTTGATGGGATGTACTTTTACTTTCCTGGCACTTGCTCCTACATTCTGGCTCAGGATTGCCATTCTGCAACACCACAATACACAGTGTGGGTAAGACAATGTCAAATGACGCTAATCATTTTGCAGTTGTTGCTGTGTGACTCCTGCTTTGGTTGTGTCCAGATCCACAACAGCCGAGTGTGCGACGGGAGTGTATATTCCTGCCCAAGAGCGCTCAGTCTGCTTTTCCCAAACGAGGATGAGATCCACATATCTTCGTACCTTGTCTACCAGGGAGGACGCAGGTGTTTGCAGCGATAATTGCCTGTTCTGGGGAAGATTTTCAGCAATTAACGTGCCTTCTGTCTTTGTCTGAAACCAGGCTCAGTCTGCCTCACACGATTGGCGGGGTTTTTATCGAGCGTCTGGCCGATTACCTGCTGGTGAAAAGTGTTTTTGGCTTCTCACTGGCCTGGGATGGAGGATCAGGAGTCTACTTGAAGATGAGCGAGGAGCACAAGGGCGCCCCTTGTGGCTTGTGTGGGAATTTCAACAATATTGCCGGCGATGACCTCACCACTACTCGTGGTAAGGCTCGCCAAAACAGTTCCCTTGCCCTTTGTTAGCATCAAGTCATCCCAATTATTAACATTAGTCACTCAATACTCAAATGATCTACTGCAAGGGTTTCCAAACCTTTTGACTTGGGGGCCGCATTGGGATAAAAAAATTGGCCTGGGGCTGAAAGCCGACTGCATGCAAAGTAAGTATATATATGTATATATATATATGTATATGTATGTATATATATTGATATATATTATGTCTATAATGTATATGTGTGTGTTTACATATGTATATGTCAAAATATATATATATATATATATATATATATATATATATGTGTGTGTGTGTGTGTGTGTGTGTGTGTGTGTGTGTGTGTGTGTGTGTATATATATATATATGTATATGTATATTTATATGTATATGTGGAGGAGGGCGTGGCCTGCGGGCCTGGAGGGCAACCTCCACAATATACATATACATATGCACGGTAATCATGTAACCGTGCAGATACAAATAGTCCACAAAAAAAGGTAAAAACACATGAAAACAAGAGGGAAACATTGAAAAACACAAAGGACATGAAATTAAAAGACCACAGAGTGGCATAATTTCTACATACAGCTACAAAAGTATAGCAAAACAAAAAAAGAGCAATAGATAATACATAATGCGCACATACGATTGCACCATACATAGACAATCAACAAAACAACACGAAAATGCAATTTTAACACCCACATGCAGGCATGTGAAATTGCAGGACAAGTTAATATGATTAGCAGTGAAGTAGACGGCCGTCAATGTTGTGAATCTGACAGCGAACGATGGCAACAATAAGTCAGCTAGGTAGATGGTTAGCTAACTAGCAAGCTTGTTTCGGTGCTCCAAAATAAATAGAAGATAACAAGTTACGACCATGGTTGAGAGCACCGAAACAAGCTTGCTTGTTAGCTAAACATCTAGCTATCTTACTTGCTGTCACCTGCGTTTGCTCTCCGAGCCACGATCACTGTGCTGCTGGTCATATTTGGACAATAACTATCCGAACACTGTTAGTTCGCAACCAGTGATAGTTCTAAAGTATTTGAGTAGCCAGCGAGAAGGTGTATTTTTGACATGACAGATTGTAAACAGAGGTCACGGCACCGGAAGTATGTTACCGAGGAGGCGTGGCTACAGGATAGAGTTGCCAAATGGGAAACGTTTTTTGAGTTCTTTGCATATAGAATGTTACATGACATTTTAAATTGTAATAATCTTAGTAAGTTATCTACTAAAAAATTCTGTGGTACATTACCTGGAACATGTGTCTAAAAGACAGCCAAAAGAGGTTGGTAGATGATAATAAATCTAAAGGTAATATAGGGTGTAGAAATGCATCCAATTGTAGGAAATGTAGTCTTGATTTTCAAAATTTTATTTGGCAGCATTAGCAAATTTCCTCTTATTTTCTCAAATGTCCTCTTTTTTTCCTCAACGACTGCTGACACCTGTGCACATACACTGTGGTGGTTTTATTTATTCTGTGTGCGAATGTGTCACTATTGTGTGTTTCAGGCATTCGGACCAATGAGCCAGCAGTTTTTGCTAACAGCTGGGCGGTGGACCTGCCCCATGAAAGAGCCTGTCCCTCTGTAGACCTTGACTTCAGCGGACCGTGCGAGTCGGAATCAGACATGGATGTAAGAAACGACAGTCCCACATTGAAACAGAAGTCTCTTACGAACAGAAACATGATAAGGTTTACCTAGCTACCTACTCAATAGGGGATGAGGCATGCTGATTACTGTAGGTATGGGTACCGAGTTTGGTACTTTAATAGTTACCAACTGAATTCCGTCACGTGAAATTAAACGGTGTCATGTTTTGATATATTTGTTGCATGTGACGTGAGTTCCGGTTGCAGACTCAGCACCGACTCAGTCAGTTGGCGGACAAACAGGCGTATTTATAACGAACTCAGCTGCACTGCCTCTTGGTAATGCCAGCATAACAAGCATGCCTGATAGAATGTTATCCAATCTTATTGTTTCATTGTTTTTAGTCCAACTGTACTTTTTATTATTATTGTACATTTTTTGTATATGGCCTTGTTGTCCTGTTGTTTGGTGCAGTTCTGTTTTTATGTCTTTGGCATTAATTGCCGCAGGGGCGAAAGGTGGAAATTCGCCACAAGCTACAATCTTGCATATGTACACTTGTGTGTTCATCAATATGTTCTGTCCCCGTTTTAAAAAATAATGTCAAAGTCAAAGAAAGTGTTGAAAACGGCGCTAGCTCTAAGCTAATTTACAGTGGATAAGCCATAGCCATGCTACTGATTAGCATGAGTGATTTTACCTGACAATTTCAACACCACAAATTTGATTAAGATGCATGTTACCATCAAACAGCTTGTTGTACAATACTTACAGTACAAGCACTTTATAGGACTCAACAAAAGACACAACTGGCACATTCAATTTAATGGCAAATAATTATTCTTGACTACGGCAACACACGTAGGACAAACTGAAATGAATTCATACTTGCAAATGAGACTCCGAAGTGTAAGAAAACAGGGTATAACAATTGAGCAGCACAGTTATAATTCTCAGTTCATTGTTAAATGAAAACAAATTTTTTTATTATCCAACAAATTAACATTTTTTACCACATAAAGTACTGAAAAGCACTGTTGAGTACCAGTATCGATTCCAAGGTACCGGAAATTGGTACCCTATCGATTCAAATGTGAAAGGTACTCATCCCTAATGCTAATACAAGAACATTAGGTAATGGATTTAATTGAGTCAGGTGTTCATTTAATTTTTTGTCCCTGACTGATATTTCGGAATCAACATAGAGAACCCTTAGGCTACATTCACACGACAGGGTCGGATGTCAAATTCTGATTTTTTGTTGTCAAATCCGATCTTTTTATGTAGTCGTTTACATTACAAAAAAAAGGCAATGTCTAATGTGAACGCAAACTGACCCACATGCAGACATGACGTCATGACGTCACACATGTTGGTGTTTACAGAAGTTATCACGGCTTTAATTCTAGTCGCTCTCAATCCTGGCGCATTTGTCGCAATTTTGAGGATTTTATGCAATAAAATTTAACATTTTTTAAACTGAATTATAGAACATTAAGAAGGAGGGTCAAGTATTTTGGCTCTGGCAGTTCGGGACATTTTACTTTCATGTCTGCACCGAACAGCGTGTCGGCGAACAGTCGGAGCCATGAGTGGTGGAACATTGACCTGAGTTCCTAAAGAAAAAATATTTTCACCTGTTTTCTGCTCATCTGTCAACTATTTATTATGTAACCCTCTATTTGGTGAAGAATTATGACGTTAATTGTTTTTTTAATGACGTTTTGGTTGAATGAATGCAACTGCAGCACGGGAGCGTTTACACTGCAATCGCATCACCTATTTTCGATTTATTTCCACATACAAAAGAGGCCTGGAAAAATTCGAAATTGCACTGTTCACATTGACATAAAAAAATCCCATACAGGTCACATATGGGCAAAAAACAAAATTGACCTGCTGTGTGAACCTTAGTGTTATAAAAACAAATGAAAAACAAGGTTCTTTTTTTTTCTTGCCTATACCGAAATTGTTACGCTTAGGTGGTTTAGTTGTTTTTCTTCATTCTGAGTGGTATGGTTCTAAACCTGCTGCATGTGTAAACAGACTTCTGTTGTGAATCAGCATTACACTACAATATATACAAATATACCCTTTTTGCAGTTGTTTTATCCAATAAAAAACTAATTAGTATTGATAAAAACAAATAATTATTTGTGTGTTTCTCATGTACGCATATCCACTTAATAGCTGGAATGGACTACAGTACATTCTTAATAGTGAACTGGACTGTATAGTAAGCGCATGTAAAAATTGATTACAGTCGGTTTTAATGAGGGTTTTATTTTAAATAAAAACATAATAATGGAAATGTTGCTATATCTGCATCATTATGCTCTTCATGTTTCCAGGATGCCATCGAAAAATGCAGTGCCCTTCTCTTCTTCCCCTTTCTGTCCTGTCATGAGAATATTGATCCTCATCCATTTGTGGCCAGCTGTGTCTCTGACCTCTGTGTGTAAGTCAAAACTACCTCTGCCCTCAATAATTTGATGCTTTTTCTATTTTTAGTACAGATGCTCCGTTATATCGCAGATTTTGTAAAAAAAAAAAAAAGTACAGGCTGAGCCAATGCTAATTTATGCCTTTCAATGCTGACAATTTCTTTATTTTTGGTTCCCCGGATAGAGGCGACTGGCAGCTAAATGTGTGTTTTAATAGTTATCACCCCTATTATTATGGCAAATAAATCAATCAATCAATGAAAGTTTATTTACATAGCCCTAAATCACAAGTTTCTCAAAGGGCTGCACAAGCCACAATGACATCCTCGGCTCAGATCCCACATCAGAGCAAGGAAAACTCAACCCAATAGGCTACAAAGAAGTACATAAATAAACTACATACAAGTAAACTTATTACTGGAAGACGGTGCTAAACATGTTACACACCAAGTAAGGACAAGCAGACGCAGACAAAAAGGCTAATTGCTAAGCTAGCTAGTAACATCACAAGAAATAACTAAGTGCTTAGTAAAGTTTAGGAAGTGTACATGGAACAGCATTAAAGCAGAAAGTAAGCAACTATTAACTGGAAATTAACATGTAAATATTAATAGGAGTTTTATTAATAGGAGAGAGAGGATAATATAAAAGCAACTGTTGGTGTGTTAGTATAGTCGCAGTCTGTACTCGACACGCAAGAGGAGGGTGTATCAATCCAGAACTTGTTGGTGTGGATACCAAGGTAGGATCGATACTAGAGGAATTAGGTTGATTTTTGCTTGTTTTCTGTTGCTGTGTAAGATGCCACATGTAGAAGACAGGTATATATACCGTATTTTCCGCACTATAAGGCACATCTAAAAACCTCCAATTTCCTCAAAAGCTGACAGTGTGCCTTATATATGGACCAATATTGAGCCACAACAGGTCTCGCAACTACGGTAACTACGCCGACTTAATTTTCCCCTTTCTACGGCTGCTTACCGTATAAGAAGAAGCGCTTCTTCTTCTACGGGGGAAAATTAAGTCGGCGGCTGCTTACCGCAGTTTAGGTCTTGCAACTATGGGACTTCATTTTCCCCCGTAGAAGAAGAACTTTTTCTTCTACAGGGGAAAATGAAGTCCTGTAGTTGCGAGACCTAAACTTTATGTAAAGAACCAAAAATGGCTCCTATTAAGAGACACGCTTACGACGCAGAGTTTAAACTCAAGGCGATCAGTCACGCAGTAGACCACGGGAATAGAGCAGCAGCGAGAGAATTTAACATTAACGAATCAATGGTGCGGAAATTTAAGGAAGCAACATGATGACCTGCGCCAAGTAAAGAAGACAAAACAGAGTTTCCGAGGGAACAAAGCGAGATGGCTACAGTTGGAGGACAAACTCGAACAGTGGGTTATTGAACAGAGAGCAGTAAGTAGAAGTGTCAGTACAATCACTATTTGTTTTGTTGACATTCCCTTTAGCGCAGCTCCATCTAATGGATGCATAACGTAACCCCAGCCTCTACTGTAGCGTCTATTCTATGCGCCTTATAATGCGGTGCGCCTTATATATGAACAAAGTTTTCAAATAGGCCATTCATTGAAGGTGCGCCTTATAATCCGGTGCGCATTAAAGTGCGGAAAATACGGTATATAAAGATATATGTATATGTGTATTTATATATATATGTATATATATATCCATCCATCCATCCATCCATTTTCTACCGCTTGTACCGTTTGGGGTCGCGGGGGGTGCTGGAGCCTATCTCAGCTGCATTCGGGCGGAAGGCGGGGTACACCCTGGACAAGTCGCCACCTCATCGCAGGTCCAACACAGATAGACAGACAACATTTACACTCACATTCACACACTAGGGCCAATTTAGTGTTTCCAATCAACCTATCCCCAGGTGCATGTCTTTGGAGGTGGGAGGAAGCCGGAGTACCCGGAGGGAACCCACGCAGTCACGGGGAGAACATGCAAACTCCACACAGAAAGAACCCGAGCACAGGATCGAACCCATGACCTTCGTATTGTGAGGCAGACGCACTAACCCCTGTACCACCATGCTGCCCTATATATATATATATATATATATATATATATATATATATATATACATACATCTATATATATATATATATATATATATATATATATATATATATATATATATATATATATATATATATATACATCTATATGTAGCGGAATTGTCAATAACAATACCAGTATACCGTACGATCGATACTAGAAGGGTTAGATCAATAATTAATTGGGTCGTTTTTTTGTTCTTGTTTGCAAATTTAGGGAAAGAGACCCTGGACACAGGACACAGGCAAAAAACAAATTTAGATTTCAATTTAAAGTTTTTGCTTTTTTTTTAGTGATTGTGTAGTACTTTATTTTGCTCAAACAATTGTATGTAATTAAAGAGAATAGTTTAAATATTGTGTCGGTATTATTACAATGGTAATTGCGCTATTTATGAATACATTTTAAAAATTAGACTTAATATATGTTATCGTAATCGGTAGCATAAAGCCCAAATTGAAACACCCCTGATTTTTAGTATGCTAGCCAGGTAACAGTCCAACATAGCATCACTTGTTAATGAACTCCACAGGAAGTTGACTCATTTCTCACACAGATCTGACGACGAGGAGACATTTTGCCGTGCCTTGGTGGAGTACACCCGGGCCTGCTCTCATGTCGGATATCCAGTGAGGGAGTGGAGAGATAGCTTTTCTTCCTGCAGTAAGTTCTCAATGAGTGTTGACAAAAAAAAAAAAAAATCTTCTGTCCTTCTCATTTTGTGAAACTGTGCGTGAAGACGACGGCTGCGAGGAGAGCTTTGTCTACAGAGACTGTATCAGCTGCTGCCCCCCCACCTGCACATTTGAAAAGGAGTGCCTTGGAACCAATCTGCATTGCCTGGATGGCTGCTACTGTCCTGACGGTAGTGAGGAAACAAATATTTGGACAAAAACTGTTACAGTAGATTGCTTGCATCATACCCAGAGGCGTTTTATATTAAAAAAATACCCCAGTTTACGGTAATTAAATTTTAGTTTTAAAACACTTACCTGCACAGACATGCATGATTTTACTTTAATTTGCATATAATTTATTCTGTTCTTCCCTTTAGGGGGGAAGAGTCCACCTATGAAATGATAGGAGGTGAATAGAGTTTAAGTTTACCAATATATTCTACAAAAAAGACAACAGAAATGCCCGCGCTGAGAGAGCAAACCAAGCCGTTTAAAGTTCGAAGCAATCTCTTAAATGGTTGCCCACCTTTCATGTTTTTGTCCACCTGGTTTTTCTTGCCTTGACGGGGATCGAAACTAAAACTTAACTTGGAGTGTGTATGCCGAGCGCACACACGTTCTTCTCCTTTTGTCTCGTTCCTGGTACTTCTTATTCTGGAACCTAAATGAGATACATTATGTGTGTCTTTGCCTTTAACCCAGAACTCATGAAACAGCATAATGCCCCATGCTTTCACACAGCTACAAGACAATGAGAGTCACAGTTATCTAACTTTAGACCCATTTCCCGCCCTTCCAAGACTCCCTTTACACACACATGCCATTGATAATGGCTATGCTACGAAGGACAGGTTAACTCTGTCTCCACTTTCCGTTTCGTTGCTGTTCGTCCGACCCCTTATTTACCATATTTGTAGTGCTATAAAAGGCTATTTTGTGCAGCACCTGTTGCTGGGTAGATTTTGTAGGTTGCAATTGTTTGTGCAATAAAAATGGCCGTATGTTAAGAACTGGTTGCTGTGCTGTTGGCCCACACAGCAGATAAAATAAATTACAAGGATGTTTCATATATACAGCAATTCCTCGTTTATCGTGTCTAACTGGTTCCGGGCTTGACCGTGGTAAAGTCATCGGAAAGTAGGATTCTTATTTATAAATGAAATATTTTTATAGTTAGAGCATAAAAAACCTGTTTACGGCCTACTAAAATATTGCTTTTAACATTTTTAGAGGCCTCTACACATGAAATAACACCCATATAATCACCTTTACTGTTGTTTTACCCAATTTTGTTTTACCCAAAATATGTTCTGGACAAAATTTTTTACTCCATATTCTCTACTGCTCGCTAGTGTTACCTTATCTGAGTTATTGTGTAGAAATATGGGGAAATAACTACAAATGTGCACTTTACTCACTAAATGTGTTACAAAAAAGACCAATTACAATAATATATGATGTTGGATATAGAGAGCATACAAACACTTTATTTATTGAATCAGAAATATTGAAATTCAACGATTTGGTGCATTTGCAAACAGCTAAAATTATGTTTAAAGCAAACTATAACCTGCTACCTAAGAATGTACAACAATTCTTCTCGACAAAAGAGGAGAAATATAACCTTAGAGGAAAATCTAATTTAAAACATTTGTATGCACGTACAACTTAAGACTTTTAGCATAGCAGTATGTGGAATTAAATTATGGAATGGATTAAGCAAGGAAATCAGACAAAGCTCCAATATGATTCAGTTTAATAGACCGTCCAAAGTGTTCACAAAGTACAAAGAAAAATAATTGAACCTTTAAAAAAAAAAAAGATAATCTCATTCATCTCCTAGGTGAACCATAAATTACTTAACTATTTATTTATGAGAACGTAAATTATTGTGTATATGTTTACATGTCTAATATGTATTTATGTATTTAATATTTGTTTACTTAGTTATTGTATTTTAATTTATTACTCATTTATTTATTTAATGTTCTGTTACAAAGAAATGGGATACAAGTGCTATGATATGGAAAGGGGTAGGATTTTAAAAAAAAGCTCTACTTCTTCCTACTCCTTTTCGGACATGCTGTAATGAAACAACTGGAAATATTTGATGCATTACATTGTAATTGTAGTGTATTCATGTTCGAAACAAAGTGAAACTGAAATACATAAGCCTCGAGACAAGCGTCATTGCTCTAGCCGTTGTTGAGGCTTCCAGCACTACGTGGAAATGCTTCCTGTGTAATTCCTCTCAGTTGGAACGGGGCTTCAATGTGCTGTAACCACAAGCATATGTTGTTCTGCCAGAACTGTGTCAAATTGATCGTCGCAGCGAAGATGGCGCCAACGTTGTTAGAATTGAGTCCAACCACTGTCTCGTTGTTGTCATTTGTTGTCACGTACAAGGCTCACCAATGCGGAGATGTGTTATTGATGAGACAGGAATCGAAAATGAAGTGCATCAATAGTTTTACTCGCCAATTAAAACGAAAAACAACCACTTAAAGGAGAACTGCACTTTTTTTTTTTTTTTTTTGCCTATCGTTCACAATCATGAGAGACTAGAACACATTTTTTTTTTAGGATTCTAAAGATCATAAAAAAACACTTGCAAAAAGCAGCTGATGAAAGTCACCATTGTAGACTTCAAAGCCGTCTAAACCAACTTTAAAACCCTCCATCAATATTTTATATAGATACTGCAAGTCTATATATATTATGTAGTAACAGACACGTTCATAACAAGATGTAATATGTTCGTTATTTACTTTACTTTTATGCAACTTCGCACTTCCGACTTCTGGCAACAAATGTGTGTTCCTACTTCCAGAAACAAACGCGAGTGTGTTGTAATCATGGCAAACTTGGTAACAGACAATGAAGACAACTATTTTTGGACAAATTAGGATTCACAATTTGATCTTTTTTAACCTTAATATGCAAAGAATTAACTGCTACTTATAGAAGCGAGCACAAACAGAGGGAAGCCAAGTGAGTGAGATCGGTGTGACGTAAGCTGCAAATGTGGAACTTGGAGCCAAGCTATACAGACATAAATGGAGTGCTTACCCAAAATCAACTGAAAATGTCCCCGGCCAGCTGGACCCAACGCACAATTGTCCATCGAGTGGGTCACTTTAATATTGATCATGACACACGCAGCCTGTCATGCGTCTTAGTACAACTAAAGTACATACGGTGTCAAGCTAGCTGTGTACAAACAAAACATGAAATGTGCGCTGATACTTTACAGATACTGTAATATGTTTGTTCATGTTTTCAGTCAGTACAGATTGGTTTCTTATAGCATTGGGTTATGCATTACATACTAAAAACCCATTCAGCTGCTAAAGCAAAAAGCTAGCTAACTTCTTGCCGTGGCTAGCTTACGACTAATGCCGCAGCATGCCGTCGCAAGACAATGTTTTATTACGCTAGATAAACAGTTCCTCAGTGTTCACTCCTACAATAATGTTGCTACAGTTTGGTTATTATACAGGTTACGGAATGTATTGCTCCCATTAGCTGCACTGCCAGCCACCAAAAACGAGACGATTTTTATAAATTAGAATGCAAAAAAACCCACCTTTTTGTCTTCTTGTCTCTCGTTAGGTATGTGAACGATTCCAAAAAAAAGTACAGTTCCCCTTCAGAAGGGTCATATTGTGATTTTTTTTTCCCCCCTACATTTAAAACACTTCCATGTGATCTACATAACATGAAATGGTGGATCTTTGGTCAAAATGTTGCGCAGATTGTTTTACAGAAAGTTTTCAAGCTGCTTTCTGACCGTCTCTTTAGGATGTGCCGTCTTATTTACGTGCCTCGACTTCGACTGTGTCTTCTCCCCGACATCTTTGTTTTAGTTTTTAGTGCTTCCATATGGAGTCTACTGAGAGATTCATATGAGAGGGGATTTATGTGGTCCCATTTGTCACTGTCTACCTGACACATGAAACGTAACGAATTGGGAGGGTGCACTATCCACATTAGCCATTTTGAATATCTTTAAATGTGTTTAGTGGCAATTTCAACTTTGACTACAGCGTCAGTTGTTAAGTAGAGTGGCATTTCAAAATCATTAACCCCCGACCTTCTGCTCATGCAAGATTCACCCAGGAATGAAGCAATATGATCCCTTTCTTACTGTAAGTTCGAACTATACGCTACTTTATATTAGAAATGGCAGCAGTGGAGGATGCATGTGCATGTCTTCGGACTACAACCGCGGATTTGCGCAAAGCACTTTGAGTAAATTTCTACAATATCTGGAGATATCTGATCATGCCACACTTGGGGAAAAATGGCACAATTGGGGTACATTCCACACTGCTAGTTGGGAGGGAAGTATGAAGGAAAACAAGTTTGTTTGATAAATATCTCTGAAACTATTTCATATTTTCGGGACTTATGCAGATCCCAAATACACGAAAACTGGTACAAATGGTTAAGAAAAGTTGGCATGGAAACAGACGTTCCCCCAAATGAGACAAGTGCTGTCCTGTAATCAATAGAAGACTACATTTAGGCCAAATGATGTAATCTTTGCTTAAGAAATAAATAAAACCGAGTTAGGGTGAACATGAAAAATTTGAACTGCGATGTGGCCTCGCCACTTCAAATGTACCTTTTATTTTGAAGTTTATTCCCAAAGTTTTGGTGGGTCACTACTTTTACACACTTCCTGCTCATGCAAAATCTGATGGTCATATCATTTTCCATCAGGGCTCATCCTACAAAATGGAACGTGCATCGCTGCTTCTCAGTGTCCATGTGTTTACCACGGTACATCATACGTGCACGGGCACACGCTTCGACAGGGTTGCAATGTTTGGTAAGTGTATTCTGTGTAGAAAACTATTCAAGTTTGCCCAAGGGGCTCCTGAATGTCTTCTTTTTAAGTGTCTGCATGGGAGGAGTGTGGAACTGCACTGAGAACAACTGCACAGGTGAGGTTGTCCATGCTATCCAGAAAAAGCTGCGCATCCATCGTTATATGTAGTTTTTTTGTTGCACCTCAGCGGAATGTTCTGTAGTGGGGGACGTGTTTGTGACCACGTTCGACGGGAGAATGTTTCTCCAGCCGGGAGCTTGCCAGTACGTCCTCATTAAGAGCCGGGGCAGCAGCAGTTTCACCGTCACGCTGCAGTACACAACCTGCACTGAGGTGCTACTGATCCGACCCATGAGCATGTGTGCATGCATACACGTGTTTGCTTACCTGTTGTTGCTGCGTACAGAAGCAGGTGTGTATTCAGTCTGTGACACTAGTGATGGAGGAAGATGTGAGTCGTCAGATCACTCTGACCAGGGAAGGTGGCGTGATGGTCGGAGTCAACTCGGCACCTGTCCTGCCCTATTTTGATGGTGGCTATTAAATATTCTTCTTTTAAATCATTAACGGGGCAGTAATGAACTCCTTTATTTCTCATGTATAGATGCATTGGATGTGCGCAAGCTGACCTCTGTGTTCACACAACTAAAGGCAAAGATCGGGCTGAAGCTGCAATATGACGGCAGAGGAGGGCGAATCCATCTGCAGCTGGACAGCCGCTGGCGAGGACTGACGCTTGGCCTATGTGGAACCTTGAACGGGAATCTTAGAGATGACTTCCTGTGAGTTTTCCGGCAAGGACCACTTTTACAAATCAAGTCTGTTTTAAACGCGTCGTATTATGATTTTTTTTCTACATCTAAAACACTTCATTGCGGCCTACATAACATGTCATGGTGGTTCTTTGGTCAACATTATGAATAGTTTATCTAATCAAATCAAACCTTATCTTTTAGCACTTTTTATACACAGGCAAGTGGCAAACACAAAAAATGACACACACAGCACTATTACCAATAGCAAAACAAAAACATGGCATGGCACTGAGGATTTGAGGAAAAATGCCACCTTTGAGGCATCCACACTGGAGAATAATTAAAATTAACGCCATCTAAAAAAATAGTATGAAACACAAGATACAATATATGCAAAAATAAAATATAAATAATACATTAATAAGTTAATAAAAATGTAACATTGAGATAATAATAGTAGTAATATTAATAATTAAGATAGACAACAACACAATAAATGAAAACATAAGAGTTTAACATGATCAGTAAAAAGACTGATTAAAAGTGTGTGTCTTTAGCCCATCCATCCGTCTTCTTCCGCTTATCCGAAGTCGGTTCGTGGATGCAGCAGCCTAAGCAGAAAAGCCCAGACTTCCCTCTCCTCAGCCACTTTGTCCAGCTTCTCCCCAGGGATCCTGAGGCATTCCCAGGCCAGCTGGGAGACAGTCTTTCCACCGTGTCCTGGGTCTTTCCCGTGGTCTCCTACTGGTCGGACGTGCCCTTAACACCTCCCCAGGGAGGCATTCGGGGGGCATCTGACCAGATGTCCGAACCACCTCATCTGGCTCCTCTAGATTTGGAGGAGCAGCGGCTTTACTTTGACCTGACAGAGCTTCTCACCCTATCTTTAAGGGAGAGACCCCCCACCCAACAGAGGAAACTAATTTTGGCTGTTTGTACCCGTGATCTTGTCCTCTCGGTCATAACCCAAAGCTCATGACCATAGGTGAGGATAGGGACCTAGGCTCTCTGGCAAGCTGTTCCATAGGTGGGAGCCATAGTGGCTAAATGCCTGGTTCTGGTATTTGGTAAAGATAAAAGGCAAGTACCAGAGAACCTTCGGATCCGCAATGGGTTGATACGGTAAAAGCAGGTCAGATAGATAAGAAGGCGCAAGGCCATTACGACTTTTAAAAACTAATAAAATAACTATAAAATTGACCCTGAAGAGAAAGGGGAGCCAATGCAGCAACTTTAAAACTGGTGTAATGTGCTGCCGCCCTCTGGTCCTCGTCAGCACGCGTGCAGCTGAGTTTTGTAATATTTGCAGACTTCTGATATTCTTTTTGGGAAGACCAGAGAGCAGGGCATTACATTAGTCCAAACGACAGGAAATAAAAGCATGCATTAGCGCCTCTGTGTTGGCCTGAGAGAGAAACGGGCAGACTCTGGCTATGTTCTTAAGATGATAAAAAACTATTTTTGTAATATTTTTAATATGTGGGATAAAAGTCAGCTCGGAGTGAAAAATTATGCCCAGATTTTTTATAGATTGTGTTGCTTTAAAATCTTGTAATTTTGATTAAAGTTTATCCCTCTGGCCTTCAGGGCCTATACCTAAAACCTCTGTTGTGTCCTGGTTGAGTAGTAGGAAATTCACTGCCATCCATGACTTGATGTCTACAATGCAGTTAAAAAGGGTATCTATTGGTCGTCTGTCATCAGGCGATGTATAAATTCACTGCCATCCATGACTTGATGTCTACAATGCAGTTAAAAAGGGTATCTATTGGTCGTCTGTCATCAGGCGACGTACAACTGTGTATCATCAGCATAACTGTAGAAACTGATGTTTAAAATGTATCTTTTTCAGACCGTTTTTAAGCCGCTCTCTGACCGTCTCTTAGGATGCACCGTTTTGTGAGCCGTCTTATTTACATGCCTCCACTTTGACTGTGTCTTCTCCCCGCCATCTTAGTTTTAGCGCTTCCATTGCAAGTCTACTGACAGATTAAGTTTGAACTATACGCCGCTTTGTATTAGAGATGGCAATGGCAGAGGATGCATGTGCATGTACGAGCCAGTCTGCCCCACAACTAGGGGATGTAGAAAAAGGAAGTTATTGACTACATCGCCAAATTACAATGGCGCAAGCGCACACAACACTTTGGGTAAATCTCTACCGTATAGGGATAATCAGCTGACGTCACACTTCAGAAAAACGTCACTAAATGGGCAAATTCCAAACGGCTCGTTGATTGTTTTATGATTATCTCCACAATGCCTCCACAATTTGATTTTAAATTTTTGGGACATATGCACATCCCAAATACACCACCGCATTTACCAACAGGGAAGAACAATCTTGCAAAACAGGGCCCCTTTAATGTACATTTGTGCGTAGGTCTCCTGCAGGCATGATAGAGGGAACACCGCAGCTCCATGCTAATGCTTGGAAGGTGTCTTCAGCTTGTGTAGCCCCGGTTAACCTGCCCATTGTTGACCCCTGCGAGATAAACCTACAGAATGGTGAGTATCCCCAGCCAAACACTTCTATCTCAAAGCAACATCTCTCGTTGAAATTAATTGACTCCCCAAAACTAAAATTATTTAAAAATTTAACATGTATTTTAAAAAGAACACATTTGCACTACTGCACTACTTACAACTAAAGTGGTTTCATGAATGAATGTAATAATAATGCACATCATTTATATTGGAGAGCAGACTGCTCTCCCTCCCTCTTCCCTCCAGCTTCTTCTGCGTCAAATACGCCATCAGCAGCTTCTCCATATTTTTATAGATGAATGCCCACTGTTTGGATATTACTTTTAATGGGTCATATTATAATTTTCTACAATTAAAACACTTCCTTGTGGTCTACATAACATGTAATGGTGATTATTTGGTCAAAATTTTGCCCAGATAATGTTTTACAGACCATTTTTCAGCCGCTTTCTCACCGTATCTTCAGGATGCGCCTTTTTGTGAGCTCCACTTCGATGGTGTCTTTTCCCCGCCAGGCATGTAGTTTTAGCGTTTTCGTATGGAGTCTACTGACAGATTAAGTTAGAACTGTAAACTACTTTGTATTAAAAAAGGCAACAGAGGAGGATGCATGTGCTTGTACGAGCCAATCTGACTCTTCGGGTAAATCTCTACCACAGAGATTTCTAAACTTTTTTTTTTTACGAAGGGCCACATAACAAAAAGTCAAAGTATACAAAAAGTATTGCAAAAATGAACGCTGAAGTCAGACATATAGACTGATTACATATATTTAAAGACCAAATGTTGTCATCTTTGTGTAATTAGTGACAAAGTATACTATCATTAGTTATTAAAGGGGTGTCCCAAGTGCGTCCAGGGGGCCTTTTTCGGACCAAAGCTCGAGTTTCGTTGGCCCGCAACATATTGCGGGAAAAAAACAACAGTGAAAATGTGAGAAAAAAAGCAAAAAGACATAATGTAATGAGAAAAGGCAGACATTTTATACTACTAATAACACAATTACTCACTTCTAACACAAAGCTGACACTAAGTTTTGATATATAATATCTGTTTGTAGCATTTTTTAGTTTTTACAAATAAAAAATGATCAAAATGCTCTCCTCCCGGGACTACTTCTAACTCAAAACAGTCCATGTGAGGTTTATGAGCTCAAAGCCATACATGCAACATTGTCCACAATCCCAAATATAAGCCGATATAATGTGTTTCTATTGCAGTATTCTATGCCTCCCAGTGTGAGGTGCTCCTGGGGAGCGTGTTCGCCCCGTGTCATGGCTACATCAGTCCCAACATCTACCAACAGCAGTGTCGCTACCAGGCCTGCCGTTGTGGGAGCAGTTGTCTGTGCACCTCTCTAGCTCACTATACACTGCTCTGCTCCAAGCACGGCATTGATGTTCCTTTCAGGGCACATGTCTCTGACTGTGGTGAGTGTTGAGGGGAGCGAGTGTTTTTGTGTGAGATATGCAGCAATGTTTTTGCATAATTGCCATAATAACTGGTGGTGACATGCCTTATGGGTTTATTTTGTGGCAGAAAGTTTTTCTGTGTTTTAGCTGTTGCTGGGGTTTGACTTTGTTTGCAGTTAATAATTCGAGACATTATTGGATGCATGCGTGTGTACATATAGGAGTGGTGTGTCTCGGAGGGATGCTCTACCACTCGTGCGTGTCATCCTGCGGGCGGTCCTGTCGTGCTTTGTCCAGCCTGGAAATGTGTAACCCCGACGACTGCGCGGAAGGGTGTGGATGTCCTGACGGCAGTTACTATGACGACGTTCGCCAGCGATGCGTGCGACTGTAAGGCTCCATTTTCTTAATCTCTGCTATTTAATTTCAAATTGCTCACCTTTTTCCTCTTCTCTGAGTCTGTCTCCTCGTTGCCTATGTCTCCTTTTAAATGAAGCTAAAGTACACCTGCAAGGAATTTGTTATGATCTCTGCCAGGAAGTTATGTCGTCGTTGCCGTTAGCTTGTCAGTCTTTAAGTTAGTTGGCAAAGTAATTCTAAAAATTATGGGCGGATTTTCATGAAACTTTCAATAAATGTCCGCTATGGGATAGGTAACAACTGATGTCGGGGCTTATAGGGATAATTTCTACTATGTTACATGTTTGTGTTTGTGTGTGTGTGTGTGTGTGTGTGTGTGTGTGTGTGTGTGTGTGTGTGTGTGTGTGTGTGTGTGTGTGTGTGTGTGTGTGTGTGTGTGTGTGTGTGTGTGTGTGTGTGTGACAGACGAGGTTCACGCCATTTCTTTCATTCCACTGATGTACTCTAAATTCCGTCCTGTAAGCCGCTACTTTTTTCCCACGCTTTGAACTATGCGGCTTATAAAACTGTGTGGCTAATTTATGGATTTTTCTTCGCTAAAGGCCATGATGCAAATAGTTTTCATAAAACCCAAGACCATACTTGCCAACCCTCCCGATTTTCAGTGCCCCTCCCAAAAATCTCCCGGAGCAACCATTCTCCCGAATTTCTCCCGATTTACAACCGGACAACAATATTGGGGGCGTGCCTTAAAGGCACTGCCTTTAGCGTCCTCTCTCACCTGAAAAGGAGACTATTATATATGTCTCCGTTATCCATAGGTTTATCTATAACCCATAAAGTAGGCAGGCACGGAGCTATTTCTCAGCGTGTGTTTATTCCAGCCGGCATGTTAATACACTGACACACAACATCCGGATTCCCATCATGCATTGCTTCAAAACTACGGCAAGTAGCAATGTCCAAAAACATAACAGAGATGAAGCAGAAGAACGAAGAAGAGACATGGCGACGACGAGTAAGAAGAAGTACGCTTGCAAGTTCCAAAATGATTGGAAAAAATAATTTCAGTTCATCCAGGACAGCTCGAAGGGGAAGGGATATGCTGCCTGCAAATTTTCGGTCACAACTAACTGTTGAAATGATCTAAGCCAGGGGTTCTTAACATTTTGACCTCTGGGCCCAACTTTTCCACTACAGAGGGGCCAGGTGCTCACTCAAATATTAACACTTCATTCGTAATCTTACTCTTAATTTTAATCATACTCAATAATTATATCTTACCTTCTTACAGTTAAGTGTATACCATGATGAACCTTATCAAATGATATGAAACAATGTGTTAATCACAAAGATTATTATCAAGGCTTAGGTCAGGTTGATTACAAAAATAGATACTAATCATATATGCAATAGAAGGGACTCTAAAAACTGATGAAAAATTAATTTACATACAACTACAATTACTGAAATAAATACATTCTAACTAAATTAATACTAAAAAAATCTGTTCGTTCAGTAAACTGTACGGTAATTAAAATCAAAGTGCAAATAAAAATACAGCATCACCACTTAAGTCATGATTTTTACACCCAAGATACTTCTTTAAGACTTAAGCTCCAGCCTTTTCTGTTTGTTTTGAGCATGATATTAATGCCACTAGTGGTCGTAATGTGTATTACAACAGAGCGCCGCTGCGGCCCATACAGACCACAGCTGAGAAACAGATATTTTTTGGGCCCTATGGTTAAGAAACACTTACCTAAGCATTATGACATTATTGCTCATGGAGACCTGTTCAGACTCGGCTTACCATTGATGGATTTACTAAGCTTTGGTTTTGTTAAGTGTATATTATCCACGTCTGCATGTCACACGTACTGATCATACTTTATTACCTGCCAAGGATAATGAACAATAGCTTACAAGAACTGTCTGGCTGCCTGGTCTAGAATAAATGTAATCGTTCATCATATGTAAAACATGTTATTTCTGAGACTAGCAGAAACTACACCACTATATATAGCACAAACACCCTTGGGTGTATTTTCATGAAACTTTCAGGAAATATCAATAGGATAAAGAACAAGTCATGACATTTTGCGGCTGATCTGAATCATTTCTAGTACGTTACCTTACGTTTGCGTTACGAGCTTCAACTTCTGTCTGTCTGTGCTTGCGTCATTGCCTCCACTCACAAAGACAAAGACAGTGGATGACTGACAAGAGGCTCTGCTTTGTTCTTTCATTCTGCTAAGGATAGCTCTGAAATTTATGAGCACAATTTCATTAAACGGTCTGTAAATGTAAGAACTGGGATAAAAAACTATTTTAGCAGTTGGGATTCAGGACTTTTTTACTATTGGAAGGTGGGGCCTGGCAAGGTCAGCGGCCTGAGAGTGCTTTTCTCGTTGTTGATGTTGTTATGGCTTTTTGTTTTGTTTCTGTATTTTTGTCCTCCATCTTTTAAATGAAAGTCAACCATGCACTACCAGTTGATCTTGCTCTTCTTCTGACTGTTTTTCCTCAGAGGTTTCACCAACTGTTGTTGCAGTTGCCTTCTATCATTTAGTCTGGCCCCTCTCAAATCATACTGTACCAGCCAAAGGTTTTGGCACACCACCTTAATCAATAGCAAGAACACGTGTGTCCACACATTTGACTGGTACTGAATACCATTAGTTAAAAAAAACATGACTTGAACTTAAATTATTTTTAATAATATTCATTGTTACATTGTGCTATTTTAGCATGTTTATGGTAATTTTATGTACTGTCAGAAGGATGATCATAAGCTGCAATTTGGAAGAAGCAACCGTTAGTGTCATCATCATCATCATTCCGTGTTAAATGTAATGGCATTTATGTCATCGACAGGGCTCAGTGCCACTGTTACACAATGGCTGGCGTATCACAGCCAGGAGAGGTCGTCTTCAGCGCATCTGGTCTTTGGTGAGTCACAGCTGGCCTGCTCTGAAAAGTAGAAAGTCATTGTTCGCAATAATGATGGCCAAAATGCACTTAAGCTAACTGTTTTCTCTCCCTTTCTGTCTTTTACTAGCCTGTGCAGGAATGGGAAGCTAGAGTGTGAGCCAGAAGAAAAAGGTAGCCCCCCTACCCCCGACCCCCCCACCACCACCACCACCTTTGCTCTACCCCTTCTATCAGTTCTTGTTTCTTCGGAAAACAAAGTGCTGTTTTAGGCTGTGTCCCTCTTGCTGAAATCTAGCTTGGTTCCCATGACTACCTGCTGTGGTTGATGAAGAGGACACGAGCATTGATTTACCTGCGTCTCTGTGTGTTGCATGTGTTTATATAGAGACAGATAGTGCAGAGACTGGGGAGTGTCCCGCGGGGAAAGTGTACCATAGTTGCACCGAGCTGAGAGGAGGAGTGGCCTGCGCGCCGACCTGCCGCAACCTCATGTTGAACGTCACCTGCCCACCAAACACGCCATGCATCCCGGGCTGCATCTGCCCTGCTGGGTAATACAAACTCTCTTTTTGTTTGTCTTTTTATCTTAAAGGCGCTGGATATTTCCTGACAGGTACTTTACACCAGTGCAAATGTAACTTGGCAGAAAACTGACACCATGATCTCATTAAATAGATTAATTTTCAAATATATGCAAATGGTTTAGCATAAAAGGACTGAAACTGGAGGCTGTCTGCAAGATAAAATGTAATTAGAGAGTGGTCAACGACAATTAATAGTCTTTGTTAAAGCCACAGTGCGCTAACACAAAAATGTTGTGAAACCTTAGCTGTAAAAAAAAAACCTGCACAATTTAGGCTAATAAGGTTACCAGGAATTCACCGTATTTAATACAGTCACAATGTAGTTACAGTTTAATCTGTTAATTATACAGTTAACTGTTTTTTCTTATAGTAAATTACTATGAGAAAAACGGATGTATTGCTAACCTGTTTGCAAAAAAACCAACATAGAATTTACGGTAAAATACCGGCAGCTGTGTTTGCCAGGAATTCACCGTAAAACAATCAACCTATACCCAGGTGCATGTCTTTGAAAGTCAAAGGAAGCCAGAGTACCCGGAGAGAACCCAAGCAGTCATGGGGAGAACATGAAAACTCCACACAGAAAGACTCCTAGCCCGGTAATCCAAACCAGGACCTTCTCGTTGAGAGGCACAAGCGCTAACCACTGCTCTACAGTGGTGCCCTGTCACCAATACTAGTATCTGCAAAATGCCTGTTTCCAAGACATGTGAGCGGTACATGAGGATTTTAACTTTAAAGTATTTGTACAACCGTTCACTGGACAACTCACAACATGGCCTTTCGCAACATGTTCCTTCCAGTAAGCTCTTCAAAATGAGTCTTAAGTTTCTGTTAAGTAGCTGCTTGCAACCAGTTCCAACACACTTAAACACACAGTGTGGTTCATTTCGATGCAGTTTACAATGAAGCACATAGACATATACCCTCGATGTCTGAAACGACTTGTCACAAACATAGAAGAAAACATTTTGTTAGCCAAATGTTAACTAGGCTAATGCTTTAACAAAAAAACAATTAAGGTATCCTGTAAATTTAAATGTACAATCTGCAAAATCTTTAATTTAGACTTAATATATTTTTAAAATAATTTTTGAGCCGTATTTTCCGCACTATAAGGCACACCGGATTATAAGGCGCACCTTCAATGAATGGCCTATTTTAAAACTTTGTTCATATATAAGGCGCACCGCATTATAAGGCGCACCGCATTATAAGGCGCATAGAATAGACGCTACAGTAGAGGCCGGGGTTGCGAGACCTGTTGTGGCTCAATATTGGTCCATATATAAGGCGCACTGTCAGCTTTTGAGAAAATTGGAGGTTTTTAGGTGCGCCTTATAGTGCGGAAAATACGGTATTTTGCATGCTTGTGAAATTACAGTATTTGCAAATGCATTGTAAAATTTTTCATAATTTTCACAGTCAAGTCATGTGTTTTCTACGTATCATAGCCATAGTAATTTAGGATATCTAATGTTTGAGTTTGAGTTTATTTGGAACATGCATGCATACGACATGAATGATACATCGCAATTTCCATTTCCTCTCGACATGTTTGAAAAGGAGTAGGAAGAAGCAGAGCTTATTTAATCCTACCCCTTTTCCTTTACATAGCAGTTGCTAACACTTTTGTTCACTTCCTGTTCTCAATTTATTCACAATACACTCCATAAGTAATAACATTAAAAATAAATAATATTTAGTGAAGTAAGTTATATTTTAGATGGTGAGATAAATAAGATTATCTAGAACAGTGGTTCTCAACCTTTTTTCAGTGATGTACCCCCTGTGAACATTTTTCTAATTCAAGTACCTCCTAATCAGAGCAAAGCATTTTTGGTTGAAAAAAAGAGATAAAGAAGTAAAATACAGCACTATGTCATTAGTTTCTGATTTATTAAATTGTATAACAGTGCAAAATATTGCTCATTTGTAGTGGTCTTTCTTGGACTATTTGGAAAAAAAGATATAAAAAACTAAAAATGTGTTGAAAAAGAAACAAGTGATTCAATTATAAATAAAGATTTCTACACATAGAAGTAATCATCAACTTAAAGTGCCTTCTTTGGGGATTGCAATAGAGATCCATCTGGATTCATGAACTTAATTCTAAACATTTCTTCACAAAAAAAGAAATCTTTAACATCAATATTTATGGAACATGTCCACAAAAAATCTAGCTGTCAACACTGAATATTGCATTGTTGCATTGTAATGAATTGAATAGCTTACTTGATTTGATGGTCAGTTTATGAACTTACATTCATATTTTGTTGGAGTATTATTCAATAAATATATTTATAAAGGATTTTTGAATTGTTGCTATTTTTAGAATTAAAAAAAAAATCTCACGTACCCCTTGGCATACCTTCAAGTACCCCCAGGGGTACGCGTACCCCCATTTGAGAACCACTGATCTAGAACATGAATGTTTCTTGGTTTGCAGAAAATCCGCTGCATTTACAACTGTGATAACCTATTTTTGATTTTTCTGTGTTTTACTGTTGCTATTTAACAATCGATTGATGTAGTTTTTACAGTCATTTTTTTACAGTATCATTTGCAAGATATCTTCACACAAATCTTTTAACCATCTTTTATATTTGCAGAATGGCTCCGACAATAGGAGTTTGAAAGCATATATTTACCATGTTCTATTTAAAGGCTGGTGCTGCACCGTGGGGAGTGTTACTATCCAGAGAACTGTCCCTGTGTCTGGCTTGGCCTGGAGTATCTCCCAGCAGAGACTGTGCAAACACCCTGTTATAAATGGTATGTGCCCTTGCTGCATTAGTGAGAGAGATTTACTTTACTGAGCTGGAACAAGTGCCAAGTCCCGTCCTAATACGATGTGACGTTTTCAGTTTGATTGTTACTCATTTGGAACAAACAGTCAAAACACATAATGGAACGTTGAACTTGCACGTCTGCTTTTTCTTTGTTTTTGTTTTTTGCTTCTGTTTTCTCCGTATTTTCCTCACACGCATCCAACCTGCCACCATCTCCTCAGTGTGTGTCACCGTGGCTATTTTAACTGTAGCTATTCACCATGTCCAGCTGTGTGTACTGTCTACAGTGACAGACATTACCACACCTTTGACGGCCTGGAGTATGACTACCACTCCGACTGCCAGGTCTACCTTCTGAAAGTGAGTTTGTATCAATCTCATTACAATGTAAAGTTAAACGAGTGCCTCATCTCACAAGCTGTTTGGGGATACGAGCGCTCTCATTCATATTGTCAGGCTTCAGGTTGCGAGCAAAAATTCCTATTACAAACCTCCCCACCGCTAGCGCATGCCACAGTAGACCCCGTAAGATCTGCGGTCTCAATTGCTAACATTAGCTTATAGCCAGAGAGCGACATAACTTGGTTATGGGAACTAGGAAAATGAGTGTGAAGGACAGTGCTGAGGACAGGAAGTGGATGATATTCATCGGCGTGGAGCCGACTTGGTGCAGCTGTACGTGTATAGCTTCACAATACTGCGGCAGAATGTGTCGACAAAGCCAGCCAAGGACATTCAAATAATTTCTAAGTGACAAACATTGATCCATCAGAATATGGAGAAACTGCCGATGGTGTGTTTGACAGAAAGGGCCGCTCTCCAACGTAAATTCTGTACATTGTCACATTTTAGTCAGTCCTCGTTTATCGCTATTAATTGGTTACAGGCGTGACTGTGCTAAATGAATTGCTGCGAAGTAGGAATTATTTATTGTATATGGAATATTTTCATAGCTAAAGCAAAAAAAAAATATTTACGACCTTTCAAATACGTTTTTTTTAACATTATGAGAGCCCTCTAGACATAAAATAGCACACACATAGACATATATCCAATATAGTAGACATTTAGGAGCCCTGTTTATATTTACCGTAGTATTGATATTTTTTGTATTTGTTTTTTGGTGCTTTTTATTAAGTATTAATATTTTTAGTACATTTTTCAGTTTTTATGCTTAAAAATGCTTTTTTTAGGCCGACACACGTTAAATATGCTTTTTGGGGTGGGGTAGGGGGAGGGAGAATCGCAATATAGTGAAGTCGCAAAATTGGAAGCGTGATGTGGTGACTGTACTTCAGTTTTTTTGTAGTATTTTTTAATATTATTTTTGGTACAATATTTCTCATCTAGAAGTTTGTTTTTCTTACCAAAACATGGATGAAATATTTTGATTTCAATTAATTGGTGATTTGAGAAATGAGTATTTTTGGATACGCTATCCGTCACAGAACCAATTAAACTCATAAGCTAAGTTAGCACTCTATATAGTATCTCTAAGGTGAATACACCCCTCATATTCGAAAAAGCATTTTTTCGAATATTAAAAAACGTTTTCTCCAGTATTTTCCCCTCTTCTGGAGGGGAAAATAAAAGAGAAATTAAACTTGGATATACATTAGAGTAGTCAGTGTACAGCTTGTACAGCAGTATAGATCCACTGAAAAGGAGTCAACACACAGCTATTATTGTCTAAATAGCTAGCAGCACAAGCGAGTATCAAAGTAAATGCCAATAGTCAAGCATGGTGGTGGTAGCATCATTCATGGTCTAGTGGTGCATGAGTGCTCTGCTTAGCTGTGGTTCATTAAAAGCAACAAGACTTTCAACTAGGGCTGCTCAAACGATTATTTTGATGGTCGATTAGTCAACGACCATCTTAATGTCTAGTCGGATAATAAGACGTACACATATTTAATGCCCCTAATTTTTCCATTGACTTATAAATAAATAAATAAATGATAAATGGGTTGTACTTGTATAGCGCTTTTCTACCTTCAAGGTACTCAAAGCGCTTTGACACTACTTCCACATTTACCCATTCACACACACATTCACACACTGATGGAGGGAGCTGCCATGCAAGGCGCTAACCAGCACCCATCAGGAGCAAGGGTGAAGTGTCTTGCTCAGGACACAACGGACATGACGAGGTTGGTACTAGGTGGGGATTGAACCAGGGACCCTCGGGTTGCGCACGGCCACTCTTCCACTGTGCCACGCCGTCCCAATGCCGCTTAAGTTATTTTAGGCATGTGCATACTAACAAAGATGACAAATTAATTCATAAATATTATTTTTTACTGCAACTGTGCTGCTAATTCATCTGTTACAAAAATTGAAATGACTATTCAAATGTTGTCCATTAAAAAAAAGGAAAAGCAAATTGCTCAATAAAACATTTGACCTTGTTTATGTAGTTAGAAACAATTAAAATATGGGACTTTAACTTTAACTTAACTTTAAATAGCAGCAATGAAAACAAACAACAAAACACAAAATCTAACCACACAAAAAGAAAAGCATTTTGTGATGATGTTTAGAACGCTGCACACTGGTATATTGACTTTTGATTTACTATTGGCAGTTTTAGCACTCTAATAAACTCAATTTGTAGAATTATATCTTTGAATAGGTCTTAAAATGTTGGCTATTTAATATATTGTATGTTTAATCTTAAGATACCTCTGCAATAGTGCCTGTCTGTCTCTGTGTGTGTGTGTGTGTGTGTGTGTGTGTGTGTGTGTGTGTGTGTGTCTTTTGTTATTGTGCCCTTAATCACGACATTGCAAACGGCTGCTTTAAAGCGCTTGAACTGATGTAGACAAAGTTTAGCTGGCCGACTTTGGCTAAAATGATAGTTAAAGTTATTTTTCAAACAACTTCGTCTCACACTTGTGAGGTAGTTAGCAATGTAGAAGCTAAGACTCTTACTGAGGTTGAGACCGCCTCCCTCCGCTTTAAATGCTCATGTATCACAGATACACAGCCATAAAAACAAGGTACGCTTTGCAAATGAGCAAGGTATTCGCGTTTTAACAAGAATAACATATGATGTTCTCACACTTTACATGTTATCACTGGCAATGTTTTTGCGAGTGGCGGGGGGACCCACTTCCACCCGGAAAAACATAAGTGATGACATAACGACTATTGTCGACAAATACAAAGATTGTTTATCCATTACATGTCTATGGATGTTCTCATTCATCCAGGTCATTCTCATCTCAGGCATTCAACCGATTGCAACAGGACTGTTTGGTTTGTCTTAGAAGACATTTCTCTCATCCAAGTAGGCTTCATCAGTTTGTGCTCATAGAATTAGATTGGTCAGACCTAGTCTGATCAGATCTAGTTTATCAATGTACAAACCCCGTTTCCATATGAGTTGGGAAATTGTGTTAGATGTAAATAAAAACGGAATACAATGATTTGCAAATCCTTTTCAACCCATATTCAATTGAATGCACTACAAAGACAAAATATTTGATGTTCAAACTCATAAACTTTATTTATTTTTATTGCAAATAATAATTAACTTAGAATTTCATGGCTGCAACACGTGTCAAAGTAGTTGGGAAAGGGCATGTTCACCACTGTGTTACATCACCTTTTCTTTTAACAACACTCAATAAACGATTGGGAACTGAGGAAACTAATTGTTGAAGCTTTGAAAGTGGATTTCTTTCCCATTCTTGTTTTATGTAGAGCTTCAGTCGTTCAACAGTCCGGGGTCTCCGCTGTTGTATTTTACGCTTCATAATGCGCCACACATTTTCGATGGGAGACAGGTCTGGACTGCAGGCGGGCCAGGAAAGTACCCGCACTCTTTTTTTACGAAGCCACGCTGTTGCAACACGTGCTGAATGTGGCTTGGCATTGTCTTGCTGAAATAAGCAGGGGCGTCCATGAAAAAGACGGCGCTTAGATGGCAGCATATGTTGTTCCAAAACCTGTATGTACCTTTCAGCATTAATGGTGCCTTCACAGATGTGTAAGTTACCCATGCCTTGGGCACTAATGCACCCCCATACCATCACAGATGCTGGCTTTTGAACTTTGCGTCGATAACAGTCTGGATGGTTCGCTTCCCCTTTGGTCCGGATGACACAATGTCGAATATTTCCAAAAACAATTTGAAATGTGGACTCATCAGACCACAGAACACTTTTCTACTTTACATGAGTCCATCTTAGATGATCTCGGGCCCAGAGAAGCCGGCGGCGTTTCTGGATGTTGTTGAAAAATGGCTTTCGCTTTGGATAGTAGAGCTTTAACTTGCACTTACAGATGTAGCGACAAACAGTATTTAGTGACAGTGGTTTTCTGAAGTGTTCCTGAGCCCATGTGGTGATATCCTTTAGAGATTGATGTCGGTTTTTGATACATTGTCATCTGAGGGATCGAAGGTCACGGTCATTCAATATTGGTTTCCGGCCATGCCACTTACGTGGAGTAATTTCTCCAGATTCTCTGAAACTTTTGATGATATTATGGACCGTAGTGGTTAGCCTAGTGGTTAGAGTGTCCGCCCTGAGATCGGTAGGTTGTGAGTTCAAACCCCGGCCGAGTCATACCAAAGACTATAAAAAAATGGGACCCATTACCTCCCTGCTTGGCACTCAGCATCAAGGGTTGGAATTGGGGGTTAAATCACCAAAATGATTCCCGGGCGCGGCCACCGCTGCTGCCCACTGCTCCCCTCACCTCCCAGGGGGTGATCAAGGGTGATGGGTCAAATGCAGAGAATAATCTCGCCACACGTAGTGTGTGTGTGACAATCATTGGTACTTTAACTTTAACTTTAACTTTAGATGTTGAAATCCAACGTTGTTCTTAAACTGTTTGACTGTTTGCTCACACAGTTGTGGACAAAGTGGTGACCCTCGCCCCATCCTTTCTTGTGAAAGACTGAGCATTTTTTGGGAAGCTGTTTTTATACCCAATCATGGCACCCACCTGTTCCCAATTAGCCTGCACACCTGTGGGATGTTCCAAATAAGTGTTTGATGAGCATTCCTCAACTTTATCAGTATTTATTGCCACCTTTCCCAACTTCTTTGTCACGTGTTGCTGGCATCAAATTCTAAAGTTAATGATTATTTGCAAAAAAAATTTTTTTATCAGTTTGAACATCAAATATGTTGTCTTTGTAGCATATTCAACTGAATATGGGTTGAAAATGATTTGCAAATCATTGTATTCCGTTTATATTTACATCTAACGTAATTTCCCAACTCATATGGAAACGGGGTTTGTATGATAACATGTATAAGTGTGGTTCCTACTCTACTGCAACTCCTTCGGTTTTCAACCAAAACTGATTTGGATCTGGGAAAGAACAGCCAAGTCTGTTCCAGACTTTTTACTCAGAGCAGGTAAAGGTGTGTGTATGTGTGTACTCCTTTGTTTGTCCCCTGGTAATGCTTGGCAAAGATTTAACAAGACAAAGAGACCAGTGTTCACCTCAAACCTCAAGGCTCTCGTGCTCCCAGGGATATAGAATTAGAATAAGTAGAACAGACATCCCGATTGAGTTGGGACAGATTTGCAGACCACCATGCAGACTTGTATAGAATGGAAAAGTGGGTCTGAGCTATGTGAGTGCAGTACAGTATTTCCTGAGCACATATAATTAAATGTCAAAGTTTCCTCTTAAGAGGTTTTTTTTTTGGTGTGACATAATCAACTTCTTCCTGTGCAGAGTTCAGGAGAAACCGAAGTATCCATTGTTGCCCAAAATAAGGACTGCTATGAAAGTGGCATTGTGTGCATGAAAACTTTGGTCATACACGTGGGACTTACCAAGATCTACTTCATGGACAACTCTGGCAACCCTGTACACACACACCTACAAAATATCTACTAAACATTATAATCAATACCAGGAAGTTATGCAGGTACAATCTGATCGTTTTGTCCCTCTGCAGAGCCCATCCACCCAGGTGGGCCGAGAGTCCGTGTTTGAGCTGTGGAAAGCAGGCTACTACACTGTTGTCCACTTCCCCAATCAGGACCTGACTGTCCTGTGGGACCGCAAGACAACTGTGCACATCAGGATTGGACCTCAGTGGAAGGTATGGTGCTTCAAAGTAACCATTTCATATTTACACATATTGAAATGTTATTCTTATTTTATTAAATTGTGGGGCACATTGGAATTTTTGGGAGGTTTATATAACTAAGATTTTTACACTCCTTAAAATTTCAACATACAAAGTTTTTGCTGACTTTTTAAAAATGTTAACATTGTTTTGCTTATTGTATCATATGACGTATATTAAATTTAACATACAATTGTTCATACTCAGGCCAAATTTCATGAATGGGTTTTTATGTCAATTGGAGGTTGTGACCATTCTTATTGCTTTTCAACATTTTGGAAATGTTCAAACCCATCCCCTTTGGCAGGCTTTACAAATCACAGTATGCCAAAACAACCCATCATAAAAACATTTTTTTCCCCCAGACTAACAATCTGATGAATGCTGTGAAAGAACTCTGGAACTAATCTGTCACTGGGAATGTACTAACTCATGTTCACGTCATCATCTTTTTTGCTCTTTGCTCTATTCACCACTGTGCTATTATCTTATTATCCTTGCACATATTACTCATTTAAGCACTTGTTTATATTTTAGTTATGGTTAACATTTATTAAGGTTGAACAAAGACCGCATAGTTTACCAAGTCAAGTTCCTAGTGTGTTAAACATACTTGGCCAATAAAGCTGATTCTGATGATTCGTATCCCGGATTTTGTCCGACATTTTTGAAGCATAACGCAAACTTCTAGCATTGGTGCAAATGGCACACAAGAAGATTTCCTCTGAATCAGTGAATACGGTTTTTTTTATATTGGTTTTCAGAGCTATGTTTTGATGAGATCTGATTTATCGGTGTGATGTCATAAATTCCTTATATTTATCATCCATCCATCGATCCATTTTCTTCCGCTTTTATCATGCACCCCAAAACATTAGACATCAAAATTGACCACAAAATGTGTTCTACACAGGTTGTATATAAAATTATTCATGTAATGTTTGACCCACTCATTTGATTTTTGTATTTGTGTGTATGTGGTCATTTGATGAATACTTATAGTACACTTAGTACACTTAATATTTTTCCTGTGCAGCAATAGTTGACAACAGATCACATGGCAGTCTGATGCAATCGACACAAGCTAGACAGAAACATAGTTATACAAGATTTATTAGGAAGGAAAAAAAACAGGTGCAATGGTGTGTAAGGCCTCTCAGAGTCCAAAGACAAGGGAAATAACTTGCTTTTGGAGACGTCCAGCCCTGAGTAGTTAACCATCAGTTACTTTTTTAAATCCTAGTTAATGTGAAATATATAAAGTATGTCCTGTATATTAGCAGAATTACATAGTGCATAACTATAATAGTAAACACTAGTAAAAGAGGATGTCACCGGTAAAATATAAAATTGCCAATTTAGTAATGTGCGGATCGATACTAAAATATCTATACTGCCGATACCAGAACGGTATGCCCTAAAATCAAGTCTTAAATCAAGATATCAATACTTTTGATAATTTACTTATTTGAAATAATGTTTAACAGTCCAATGTGCTTTATAAATAAAGTTGATTTGATTTGATTTGATTCTCAAACTTTTTTCACCAAGTACAACCTCAGAAAACACTTGGCTCTCCAAGTACCACCATAATGACCAATACTAAACTACAGAAGCGTAGTAGGCCTAAGTTTTCATAAAAAATAAGGAAAATATTTTATTTAACTGGTTTATTTAATATTTTCGTTCACTGTAACATTACACACAGTTTGAACAGTAACACTGTTTGAATATAAGGAAAATATAACACTGTGCTTTAATCAAGTGATTATTTGGCATACCACTAGATAGAGCCCTCGTACCACTGATGAGAATCACTGATGAGGTTTTTAGTTTGTAGCACTTTAAGATTTGTTTTTCGAATGTAACGTGCAATAAAATGGATTATAATTGTATAGCACTTTTCTACCTTCAAGGTGCTCAAAGTGCTTTGACACCATTTCCACATTCACCTATTCACACACACATTCACACGCTGATTGCGACCCATCAGGAGCAAGGGTGTCAACAACAACAGACGTGACTGGATAGCGGAAGCCGGGAATCGAGCCGGGAACCCTCAGGTTGCCGGCACGACCGGTCTACCAACCGATTATGTATTATGTAACTAAATAATTGCGATCTTGTCTAAATCAAACACAATTGGTGGGAACTACTTTTTCTTCCGCCTAAGTAAGTACATAATGCGCAGGCGCAGTGGCACGCTGTGTTCAGTCATTCAGTCTGTATTTGTTTATTTTAAGAACATTACCAGGAATTAAAATGAGTCACTCAGTACAATAAAACAAGTGTATGCATCATATTATCATTTGTTTCGCCCTGTGATTTGATATTGTTTGAAGATGATTTCCCAAGATCAGTAACACTTGAAATACACAACTTTATACACATTTGGTTTATTTGCACACAGTATCAGATCGGTATCGCCGATACCAGTCGGAAATTTACTGGGATCTTAAATCGAATCAGTGGTATCGCTACTATGATAAGCAAATGGAGGATGCCTGCTGGGGTGCATTGCAGTTGTCTGCAACCATGCATTTTTAGTTATGAAAGGAAAACATGTAATTTTTTTTCTGCAGGGCGTTCTCAGTGGGCTATGTGGAAATTTTGATGGTGTGACAGTGAATGATATGACCACGTCGAGCCACATGGAGGTCAACAATGCACAGACCTTTGGAGATAGCTGGACACTGGGACAGGTAATGGAGCACTTTTTTACAACTTTTGCTGAAATGTATGTGACGGTGTTGTTCGTTGTAGTGCCAAAGCGACTATGTAGTGGAGCGACCGTGTGAAGCTGACTTGGGGAGACAGCCATACGCCAAGAGGGAATGTGCACGCCTGTACAGTGATGTTTTTGCGCCATGCCACAATGTGGTGAGTGATACACACACAAAGTGGATAGATTGCTCAATAAAAAATGAAACGAAAGTAGCTAATGCAGTGTTCTTCCCACACTGGTACTGTCCATTTGTAACTCTTACTTTGCTGTTATAAGTCATGTGGCCAGTAGATGGAGTCATATATTTGTGCACAGACAGTGGACGCAGCTATAAAACTAAGCGCCACAACAAACCCCAGAGGACCTTACTTGATGTATTACTTAGCAGGGATGGCCACATCTAATTAATAGTGATGGTGTGTTTGCTTATTAGGGGGTAATTGATAAAGGACTGTACATTTTTTTTAACGCCTGAGTGAGCCTTGCCATGCTACTTGTGTGTCGTAAAAAGGATTTATAATTGTTTTATTATGAGTGCACGGCTTTAATTAAGTCACTAAAATAAATATTGTAATTTTGGTGCATTGTATACAATATGTGCATACAGATGCAGCCAATTGAGCTTGCATATTGTATGTAATAGTGGTCATCTGATCCCCTCCTGCATCTGAGGTAGGCCCATAATCCTTTGTCCTGTTATCTCAGCGCTAGTATGAATAATTAACAACTACTCATCCCCTAAACAAGGCCTCCGTTGGTTTACCCACATGAAGATATGGAGATTGCCCATCTATTATAGGTGTATACGCCACTGCAAATGGTGACCACCAATAGTAAAATATTGTCCACGAAAAGTGAGTTTTTTTAAATTAATATTGTAGCTAGTAAGCGTTTTTGTTTTATGTGCTTGTTTGCGTGGCATATGTGCCCTCCAGGTGGATGTGGCCTGGTTCTACAGAAACTGCCTGACGGACACTTGCAACTGTGACCGAGGGGGCGACTGTGAGTGTCTGTGCACATCCATTGCTGCCTACGCACACAAATGTTGCCAGCAGGGGGTCACCATACACTGGAGATCACCCTCTCTGTGTTGTAAGGATACACACACACACTCACACGAGAGTGTGTTGGGTTGACCCTTTAGATCATTTTGAATATGTCCTCCTTTTCAGCTCAGGATTGTGAATACTATAATAAAGGTATGTTTCTTTGGAACTAAACATGTTAGACAATGATTCCCTTAGACACTGACACTCTTATTTGCCTCAGGGCTCGGCGATGGCCCTTATTCCTTGGTGAGCGCTGTCCATAGCAACACAATGATGGGAGTAAATCGCACAAGCGGCTCAGTGTTTCCTCTGCTGAGGGACAGTTCAGGTCATTTGCCCACCACTGGACTACTTTTCAACTTCATGGTGACTACAGGTCTGCAGAGGAACAGAACGTCACGTAAGTGTCATTACGAACTAATGCACACTATGACTGTGGATCCTCCAATTTATTTAGATTTGGAGTGCATGTTTCAGATCTGATTATTTCATGTGAACTATTTTGTGGCCCAATTGTTGAGAAACGTGCTAAAGTGTCCTTGAGAGCCAAAACGTGCTAAAGTATCCTCTTGGGAACCAAAACATGTGCTAAAGTGCCCTCTTGCGAACCAAAACATGCGCTAAAGTGCCCTCTTGGCAGCCAAAACATTTGCTAATGTGCTCTCTTAGGAGCCAAAACGTGCTAAATTGCCCTCTTCGGAACGAAAAGATATACTAAAGTGCGAAAGTGTTCTCTTGGGAACCAAAACATGTGCTAACGTGTCCTCTTAGGAATCAAAACGTGCTAAAGTCCCCTCTTGCGAACCAAAACATGCGCTAAAGTGCCCTCTTGGCAGCCAAAACATTTGCTAATGTGCTCTCTTAGGAGCCAAAACGTGCTAAATTGCCCTCTTCGGAACGAAAAGATATACTAAAGTGCGAAAGTGTTCTCTTGGGAACCAAAACATGTGCTAAAGTGCCCTCTTGGGAATCAAAACGTGCTTAAGTGCCCTCTTGGGAGCCAAAAGGCGTGCTTAATTGCTCTTTTGGGAACCAAATTGCGTGCTAAACTGCCCTCTTGGGAGCCAAAACGTGAGTTGAAGTGTCCTCTTGGGAATCAAAACGCATGCTGAAGTTCTCTTTTGGGAGTCAAAATGCATTACTACTTTTTGTCTTGGTAGGGATGGTCAGATGAAACCTCATGAGACATTGGACCAGTTGAGCCAATTGGTTAGAAAATTTCTCGAAGCTTCACACTTGTGGTATAGTGCCCTTTTGGGAGCAAAAAGGTCTGATTGAGTGCCATCTTAGGAGCCAAAACACATGCTAAGGTGCCTTCTTGGCAACCAAAACCAATGCTCAAGTGCCCTCTGGGAGCCAAAACATGGGGTAAAGTGCCCTCTTTAAAGCCAATGTGCCTTTTAAGAGATACAATGTGGTATAATTCCCATTTGGGAGCCGAAACATCTGGTAAATCTGCCTCTGAAAAATCTGCTTAACCTTACACACTGGCATACTGCAAGAGTCGGCCCACTGGCCAATCAGAGGTGGTGTAGGGTGGGTCTTTGCTGAATGTGGGAAGAAAAAAATGAGACGGACGTAATGCTAACTAGGAAACAAAGGTAAAAAATGATGCATTTATAATTACTAATGTATGTAAACTGCAGGTTGTATTGAGAGAGAGACCAGTGTGGTGATCAGCTAATCAGAATGGAACGAGGCGCAGCATTATAAACTGTTTATTAGATTATGTAAATATTACATGCTGCCAACATAACATCTTTATGTACTGCACAGACGCTGTTTTAAGTAACAGTTTACTTTCCTAAATGTCACACAAGTGTTGAGCAGTATTAAAAAGAATATTTCAGTACTCAACCTTACCTTCGATGACAACGTGAAGAAGATCCCTGCTCAAGTGTTGAATCGCTTCATTAAAGTCTTCATGCATCTCCCTTTTTAACTGTCATACAAGTGTAAAAGAAAGTTAACTGTTATTAGTAACATTTAATAAGATTCCGGTATGTATTTAAGATGAACTTTGACAGGGGAAAAAAAGATCCTAAAAAAAGGCAAACAAGCTTAGATCTCATGGGACTTTGTGCAACACTAGTTCACGGGACTCTAACAAGCGCTTCACACTGAGAAGCCATTATTTATTCAGTCCACATTCACACGGCGGTGGTGGTAAGATACATCTGTAGCCACAGCTGCCTTGGGCTAGACTAATGGGAACGTGGTTGCCAATTTGCGCTAACAGCCTCTCCGACCATCAACATTCATTGACATTCACACACTAGTGTGTGCTGCACTGGAGACAAGGTGGGTGAAGAATTGTTTTGCTCAAGGACACAACCGCAGTAAGTGTGATGTAAGGAGCAGGGTTTGAACCACCAACCTGCAGTTGTGCCCCGTGATTAACTAGAGACCAGTCAAGAGCGTAGCCCCCCGAAAATATGCATTGTCCAATTTTCGGGGTGCAATTGGCTGTTTAGTATTATTATTGTTTATTTTCTATTTCTCCAGGCATCCCCATGGTGTCCCTAGAGTCTGCAGAGAGACCCAACTATTTCCTCGTGGTGGCTGGGAAGAGATGTCTCCAGCTGGAGCGCTGGAGTCGAGGGGAGGAGTTTCGACGCAGAGCGACTTTTATCCAGCATCAGGGGCTGTTTCTGCCTGGTCACGCCTCCTTCGAAGTCGCCAGCCAACCTGGAACCTTTCTGACACTGACACGCACTGCAGCACGAGCCCTGAGATATGACACCTCCAGTGGCTTCAAAGCCAGCAGCAGCTTCATGCTGGAAGGTCTGGAACTGTTTTCCCAAACATACAGTAAACATCAGCTCTATTCTTATTGAACTGTACAATTTGGTACGTTTTGGAAGGGCGCTATATCAGTGATTCTCAAACTGCGGTACATGTTGACTTCATCTAGTGGTATACCAAAGAATCACTTAATTAAATATTCTAACACGGTGTTACTGTTCAAACTGTGTGTAATGTTACAGTGGCCAAAAATATGAAATATACTTGTTAAATAATGCCTCTGCCTTGTTGTTAATGAGCATTTAAGTTTGAGAACCACTGATCTATATCATACCACACAATTCTGCATGTCCTCCACCATCCACCTTAAAAGGGAACTGCTCGTGTTTTGGAATTGTGCTTATCATTCACAAACCTTATGTGAGACAAGAACACATGTTTTTCCTTTACCTATGCATTCTAACTCGTAAATAAATGTTACCAAAAGTCAGCTAACGATAAAGCAAGCGGAAGTCGCTCTATTCCACCTATAAATCATTCTGAAAAACCTCCATTAACGTTTTATATACAAGCTGTAAGTATATATGTAATGTAGTAACAGGCACATTCATAATAACACGTAATATTTATGTATTTTGCCCATTTTAAGCATACAGCGGTGTATTAATTTCACAGAAACATCACAACATTTGCTTAATCCTTCAGCAACAACACTAATAATCATGACAGACTTCATGAGCAACAACAATGACAACTTTGAGACAAATGATAATCCAGAAACGTATCATTTTTAAGCTGAATATAAGGAGGATGAGTAACAAGTTTTAAAAGCTGTGTGCTAAATAGATCCAACTTTAGTGAAACCCTGGAGCAGTATTGTTGAGTGCCAAACAAGATATACTAACTACAAACTCAAAACAATTACCTACTGTACAATATCTGCTCTCAATGTGATGCCAACTGATGGAGTTGTCATATCTTCCCGTTTGGATGAAGAATTAATCATAATCCTCATGCAGTTTTAATGATTACCGTATTTTTCGGAGTATAAGTCGCACCGGAGTATAAGTCGCACCTGCCGAAAATGCATTATAAAGAAGGAAAAAAACATATATAAGTCACACAGGAGCCCGGCCAAACTATGAAAAAAACTGCGACTTATAGTCCGAATAATACGGTAATTAAACTGTTAATGCCGCAAACAAGCTTCTTATCGTGTCTTTCTCGCCATCGCTGGGTATTGGTTGGACATCAAAGTTGACAAACTTCTCGGTTAATGTCCACAACCTTCCACTATCCAAGTGAGAGGCATGATTTATAATCTAGAATTAACTTTCACCAGCTCATTGGCGATGCAGCAGCTCACCGGCTGAATATGTCAATATAGCAGCATAAGCTAGTTTCCTCTCTGTGATCAAGGTGTCGCTAAAAATAGTCTGTCTGTCTGTGTTGGCGCTTATGATAACAATATTGCTAACACTTGGTCAGTATTCAGGTCATGCAATGTAAATTGATTATTTTTGGCGTTTTTTTAGGGGCGGATAGTATACTCAATCAGCTCCCTCATACTTGTTTTAATTTACAACTCAGAATGCATATAAAAAAAAGAAAATCACGTGTGGTTGTCTATATAGGAATTGTGATATTTTTCTTTCCCAAAAAAAATGCATTTCCCCTTGAAGTCTACTGTACTCCTCAATGGCCCCTACATGTATATTATGTACATTAACGCTAACAAAATTGATTCTCTCTACATGCAGAGACTCAATTGGTCATCCCCTACCGTATGATGTGTGAGTGGCGCTATCATGCCTGTGCCAGCCCTTGCGTGCGCACATGCAGTGACCCAGATGCTACACGCTGCCAGTTCCTGCCTCTGTAAGAGCCCCTGCTTTCCGACAGCCCTCCATGGCGCACACACACATACACTCGCTAGTGTACAGGTGTCAAACTCAAGGCCCGCGAGCCAGATCATTTTATACTACACCTGGAAATATGTGTCAATTAAGTACTTTATCTTTTCTTACTAAATGTATTCATTCTTTCCATTTTGACAGAAAAAATATATGTACTGCATTAAATTGCATTCCTTTTAAACTTTAATATTATCCAATATTGCAACAAATATCATACTTTTGAAACAATTTATTTTGTTAAAATAAAACTAAATACTTGATTATTTGCTCAACTTATGATTTCAAAGCAAGTTATCAAATTGTACGTTGTAAAAATGACAATAGACATAATGGTACAATTTACAGTGGTTATTACAGCATATTACTGTAAATTGAAAAAATTGTACCAATGTATTTTTTTTTTACCATAAAATCTACGGTTTTTGTTTTTACGGTGAAAAACAGTACCAACTTTTTTACTGTAAAAAACTGGCAGCTCAGTTGCCAGAATTGAAAAAAACGCAGCGGTATTGTTTTCCGTTTACAGAAATGTTGTAAAAAAAAAAAAAAAGTTAATTTTTACAATAACATTCTGGCGACTACACTTCCATGAAAAATCACTGCTACTGTTTTTTCATTTACCATAATATTATGTAAAAAACATGTGATGATCCGTAGCCCGAATCATGTTTTGTTTGGATTTGGGATTCCCTTGTTTCTGTTTCAGCACCCATGTTTGTGTTCCTCGTTGCCATGGGTGCTGATTATGTTCACCTGCCTCTGGTTAGTGGTCGGGACGCTCACCTGCTCCCGGTCACTAATCAGAGAGCTATTCATTTCTGCCTCTCTCCACACTCTTTATGGCTGTTTTGTTTACTTCACGTTACGTTGATTTCTTGCTCCTTGTTCCAGTGCTAGTTTTTCTATAACTTCCCGTGCCAGCGACTTGTTCCTAGTTTTTGCATTCTTGCCTGAGTTATGATAATAAACCCTTTTCTTACCTGCACGCCGCTTCCTGACGTCCATCTGCATCTTGGGAAAACGAACAGCGCATAACCATGAGACCCCACCGTAACACTAAATATTTTACAGTAAAATTCTGGTGACTGAGTTGCCAGTTTTTTAACTGTAAAATCGTATTTGTTTTATAATGCATGTGAGGGGAATTGAAATGCTTGAATGTCTATGATGAGTGGAGTGTGTGGATGTTGGTACGGTTGAAATCGGATGAGAAATGTGGGATATGCAGAAGTTTGTATATTGCCCATTCATTGTCAAGAAGGGGAAACTTCTTGAAAATTCTGAGAAAACCGTGAATATTGGAAAAATGGAAAACATGGTTTGCCTTCGATATCTCGGAAGAGTAATGTGGTGTGGATAGTTGAAAGGTCCGAATTTAGTAAAAAATGGCGCAACATTTTTTGAAATTTAGGCATTGTCAAACTTTGAATGTGTCCATTCATTTGAATGGGAATTTCCTGAAAAAAATTGGATTTAAAAAAAAATATTGATACTAGCAAAATTGTCCTAAATTATATGAATGGGTTGGTTTTGGAATGTTTTGAATCGGCTCAAAAAGGTTGACATACTAACTAACTATTTAGTATTTAAAAATTCCTGAAATTTGGGGATTTTGTAGGAAAAAACAACAACTTTTGTTGTCCCTACTAAAAGGAATGTTTTGATGGTGGAATGGTTGGATTTGGTGGGGAAAATGTTGACTGTGAAAAATTTCCAGCAAGAGGTGAAAATGGGGCATTGGAAAACCCTAGAATTCTGGGAATGCCTGGAATTTGTTTGAACTTGGAAAACCGTAGTTTGATTGTCTAAGGTGAGTGGAAGGTGTTGAAAGTGTAACGGTTCAAATCGGGTAAGAAATGTGGGAAGTGTGCAAGTTCGAAAAATGCCAGCCAAATGTTTTAATACTTGAACGGTTCCGATCAGAAGAAAACTTTGGGCTGTGGACTCCGGCAAACTTTTGTGGAAGAAGGATAGAAATGCTCGGGCATTCACACAATAATCATATTAGTAAGTATTTATATATTATTCTCTGTTACAGTCGGTCCTCGAAGAGCAGCCATAACTGCGATGTGGCACTCAATGAAAACGAGTTTGACACCCCTGCTCGAGTGTTATTATTTTGTGTTTTAGTCAGGGATGCCAAACATGCGGCCCAGGTTCAATCCGGCCCGCGGGATGAGTTTGCTAACTGTAAAATTGAGCTGCATTTTGAAATGAAAGAAACTGCTGTTCTTTAATGTGTCCACTGGATGTCGCAATAGCAGTTCTGTTAGTCAAGCAAATAGTTTATACCGGAGCTAGCAAGTATACCAAGCAAGAGGTAAAGCGGGGCTTCGACTCTTTCCCCTTGACCCAACGTAAAACAAACAAGAGTAAAATAAGCATTGGTAACTCCACTTAAAATGCTGCATGAGACACTGACATTGATATAGTTCTGTGAAAATTATTGTTTTCTGTGCAATTTTAAAGAAAGTGAACAGTGGAAATGACAAATGACGTAGATATAAGACGAGTTTTTAATAATGCTTTATTTAGTTTTTTGTTCAATCATAGATGAGCTGTGACTTAAAGTTTAATTGCTTTGTAGATACACTCAGATTAAGTCTAAATTCATTGTTCTTCATGGTGTTTTTAAACTGCACCAATTTTTTCCTCAGAATTTTCAGCTAACATTTTCAGAATGTGCTTGTTAAATTTGGGACAAAGGAAAACAAAGAAAACAATCTAAAGTTGTCATAGTTGTATTTTTGAAGTTATTATGCCATGATTTTACCCATCCGGACCACGTGGGAATAGATTTTACTACATGCTGAGCTAAAATGAGTTTGAAACCCCTGGTTTTAGTACTTTCTGTGTGTTTCAGTGTGGAGGGCTGCTTCCCACGATGTCCCAAAAACATGGTGCTAGACGAAGTCACCAGCAGATGTGTCTACATGGAGGATTGTGAGTAATAGTAGTGAGATAATATACTGCCAAACCTCTAAAGAATCAATATAATCCAGGGTGGTGGCCCACATTTTTTCAAAGGAAATAATCAGTTGTGTGACCATCATAAAACCTTTATAGTAAATATGTGATCATGTACCACAATGCAACCTCGTAGGCATGTTTGATATAAAGTACAACTATTGATTGTATAAGTAATGTTTTAGGTAATATGTTTGGAGTCATAAAAGTGTAAAAATAAGTTAAGCATGTGACATTTTTAATACTAAAAGGTAAAAGCAAATCTTCAATTGTTAATTTAATAATGAGAAATAATGAGGCGTAATGCGATGGTAATTACTGTGAAAGGGGACCAATGTTACGAAAACACTTCCCTGTGGTCTAGATCAGTGGTCCCCAACCACCGGGCCGCGGCCCGGTACCGGTCCGTGGATCGATTGGTACCGGGCCGCACAAAAAATAAAAATAAAAAATAAAATTTTTATTTTTATTTTTATTTTTAATTAAATCAACATGAAAAACACAAGATACACTTACAATTAGTGCACCAACCCAAAAAACCTCCCTCCCCCATTTATACTCACTTTTGTATGACAAAAAAATAAAAATCGTAAGTCGTAAAATACGGCCAGTACGAGGTGGCTAACAATGCAGCTTATGGGAGTACACCTTTCAGCCCATAGAGCCCCCTAAAAAAACATAAAAAAACCCGCCACCAATACTCCATTTCCATCTCGTGACCTGAATATTAACTAAGTATTAGTGATATTGTTATTATAAGCGCTAACACAGACAAACTTTTTTTAGCGGCACCGTGATCACATAGAGCTATCTAGCTCATGCAGGTACAGTGTTGACATATTAAGCTGCTGCATTGCCTCTGAGTTGTTTAAAAGTTAATTATAGATTATAAACCATGCCTCTAACCTGGATAGTAGTAGGTTGTGGCCATAAACTGAGAAGTTGGTGAACTTTGACATTCAGTTTATACCCGGAGATGGCGAGAAAAACACTTTTTTTTAAACCTGCATGAGGAATACGATTAATTCTTAATTTTAACAGGAATATATAAACATCACATTAGTCGGTATCCTAGTGAGAGCAGACATTTGTTCGTAGATTGTATATCTTGTTCAGCACTTATCAATACTACTACATGTTTCACTAAAGGTGGATCTGTTAAGCACACAGCTTCTAAAACGTGTACCTCATCCTCCTCCATATTTAGGCTAAAAAATATAAGGTTTTGGATCATCATTTGTCCCATAGTAGTCATCGTCGTTTCTCATGAAGTCTGCCATGATTAGTAGTAGTGGCTGTTGTTGAAAGGAAAAGCGAACATTCTGATGTGTCTGTGAAGTTAATGTGCCGCCGTATGCTTAAAATGAGCAAAATACATATATATTAAATATTGTACTACATTACATATATACTGTACTTACAGCGTGTTTATAAAACGTTGATGGAGGTATTTGCATGTTTTTTAGACCGCTTTATATGCAGAATAGAGCAAATCCGATTAGCTAGATTGTTAGCTGACTTTTGCTAGCATTTCTTTACAAATCAGAATGCATTAAAAAAAAGAGAAATATACGAGTGCTTGCCTTGCTAAAGGATGATAAATGACAGGCAAAATAAAATGAAAAAAAGTGCGGTTCCCCTTGAAGTCTACTGTACTCCTCAACGGCCCTCTACATGTACATTATATACATTAACGCTAACAAAATTGATTCTCTCGACATGAAGAGACTCCCTACAATGGCCTTCATTCAACTTTAGAGGTTCCACTCTACTTAACTCTAATCTTAGTGTGAATATGGCTAAATTCTACACAAGTGTTCATGTGTTTGTGATGTTTTCTTAGGTGTGACTCTTCCCCCGACACTCACACCTTTTGCATTTGTGACACGGCCCAACATAACGACGACGCCATCGACGACGAGGACAAGGCCTACAACAACCACGACAAGCACAGCTGGAGCAATCACGACCTCTTCCACCACCATGAGACCAACAACCACCACCATGAGACCAACAACCACCGCCACTACTGTCAGTTCATCTCCCCAAGCTACTACAATTCCGACCACCACAATCACCTTGACAGAATCTACCCCCACCCTGACACGCCCATCTGCTGCTCCACCAACCGCTCGACCTCATCCCTCCACTACTGGCACCACACCACCAGTGCCACCAGTCCCGATAGCCTCCACAGCACCTCCTGTGATAATCGTCGATACTACAAAAACGACAGCGGAGACCTCGACTGTTGCTGTGGCAACCTTGGCACCAATGCGCACAACCACTGAGCCAGTCACGAGCAAAATCTTAACAAGTCCAGACATCTCTGCAACCACATCCCCAGTCCTCATGGCCACTACGCCCTGTACTGTAAGCATAAACACACATTACCAGCCTAGAAATAGTTATTTTTTTCTTATGTGAAGACAAAGTAAAGATTTTTAGTCACCTTTTTAGTAGATGTTTATTCAAGTGGTTCTAGTTTTTACATCTTGCAGCGAGCTAACAGAGAAAACACATTTCAATGTAATGCAATTTGGTTCGACACTAATGCATGCACTCAATACCATCAAAACTTTGATAAATGCCACATTTTTCTTGAATTGGATTTCAGCTTAGTTACTATGACACTGGAAATTAGTGTTTCTATTAGGGCTGTTGACGTTATTGCTCGTGATTGATTGAAAAATAAATAAATTGCGTTATCACATATGTATGAAGATGAATCACATCTGGCTTAAGTCATCCGCATTGTTACACGGTCTGTGATCGCAATAAGAGGTGGCCGATTTTGCTTCAAAACAGAACTTTAGATTAAACTCATGTAACTTGTTGGTATTTCAGCGACAAACGTAATCATCGGCGCACATCAAGTTTAAAATACCATTTTGAAGCAAAACACGTGCTACATCGTATATCAACAACAAAGTATGCTGGCATAGTTTACTGCGTGAAGTTGTTAACAAAAGTACCACAGATAAGGTGGACAGCCAACGCAGTTAAACCACCTAACATCTTTGTAGACCAAGTCCAGCAAGAAGATGTCATTCATATCACCACAGCTGAACTGTACAATACCTTGGAGAGGCACAATTACAGCAAGAATAAACCAACTCTAGTACACAAACAAGAGCATCAAGTTGCAGCTACCGGTTGAATGTAAATTTATTAACATTGGACCTGAGGTGTGGTGCCTGTGAGGAAAATCTATTTTGGTCAAAATGTTTTGTTCTCACAGGGGATACTTACTGTGGAACAGTCTACCTACCACAGTAAAAGAATCCTGCAGCTTTGCGACATTTAAAAGTCAATTGAAGGCCTGGTTTAAAAGTAAACAGATTTGTGATCACATAAATAAACACAATGATAAAAGGTAATTTAACCAATGTTATAATATTATAATATTTACACATCTATATTTTTTACATCCGACATTTTATATGGACGGTGTGCAATATATCGTGGCACTTTATTCGGGCTATATGAAATACATAAACAGTCCTCCTTTTTATTTAATGTTTTATTTAATTGTTTTGTTATTTTGAAAGTAATTACCCATTTTTTGAACTAACTCTTTTAAATTACCTGAATGTTACGGAGTCTGTGGTGGTGATCCTGACTTTTTCTCTGTTTTGTGTGAATGTCGTTTGATTGTATGTATACACCAACCTCTCTGGGGAGTACAGTTGGAAATTAGCCTTTGGCTAAAACCTGACATATTTACATATTGCATATAAGTTCATTGATATGTGCTGTCCCTATTTTAAATAAAGAATTGGGAGAAAAAAGAGTAAGTAATCACAAGGAGCTGGGGTCGCATTATACTAAAAAAGAGCTCAGCATTGTCATCTTAAAAGGTAAATAAGCTTGCTGGTTTAAACAACTTTTTAAACTCAAGAAGACTAAATGCATATTTAAATGGTGCACTAGGTTAAGTTGTTTAAGAGTGTGTTTACTCCATTATCGGTTAATAACTGTATCTTGTTTGCAATATAAATTTGCAAAGACTTTCAAAATATGTGCACTTAATTTGTACTATACTTACTGTCACCAGGTGCTGACTTGCAGTTCAGCAGAACATTTAAAAAGCATTCCTGTACATACCCCAAACATTGGGGTATTTTCTTAAGCAAAGGTTATTTATGCAATCAAATAATAACCTGAGATTAATCATCATTAATCACAGTTCAAGAGTGTGATTAATCTGATAAAAAAAAATAATCACTTTACAGCCCTAGTTGTTATAGAAATATAATGATGTATATCTCTGCAGCCTCCATATGTCTACCGTATTGATGAGTGTGCAGAGCTCATCTGTTTCAATGGGCAGCTGCTGCTTTACAACGCATCCCTGCATTGCCCCTTCAATACTACTCGCCCTAAATGCAGTCTGCTAGGCCTGCCCATCCTCGCCAACATGGACCCCTGCTGTCCGCAATGGCAGTGTCCTTGTAAGCCTGATCGACCACATACATATATATATATATATGCACTGTATGTATGCGAGTTATATGATTATGATGTGATTTTTGCCAGGTCGCTGCACCGTGATGTCTGACCTGCGCGTGATCACTTTCGACGGGAATAACGTGGCATTGTATGATGACGGCTCCTACATCCTGGTGAAGCTGCCAACAGAGACTATTATTGGCACTGTGGAGAAATGTCCAACAAGCCAGGTAATCATTATTGATCTGAGTGTGTACTAAAAGTAAAACAGCTTATTTTGTCGATTTTCTTGTTGTCTTTGCAGAGCGTGAACTCAATCAGAAGACCTGTGAGTACACGGAACTATTTTTGCAAAAACAAAAGCCAGCAATTTGTGTAGCTGTGAAGTGTTTTGTTTTTTAATATTTTTTTACAGAGTCCAACAGGTGGAACATCTGGTCTGTGTTTAAAGAAATTGAATATTACTACCCCTTCAGACCACGTCATTATCAATCGACTGGATCGAAAGGTGAGTCCTTCACCTGATTTACTGCTTAAAATTTAAATCTTAATTTTGTAATACATTTTTGTGCTAATAGGTGATAGTCAACTACAGGCCAACCAGGCTGCCGTTCTCCCACCATTCTCTTCATGTGGAAGATACCGGCACGATGTATCTGATCAGCACGCCTGGCCATGTTGGTATACAGTGGTATCACAGCACGGGGATCGCAGTGTTGCAGTATATAACCCCCAACGTGACATCTGTGCCCACTCAAGGCCTGTGTGGTGAGTGTCAGCGTCTCCCCGGAGTCGAATAAATTCAAGCCGACATTTGAATTAAAAAAATACAGTCGGCGGTGTGTCTACCTGTCATGATAGGTTGCTGTGATGGCAACACGGAGAACGACCTGAGGCTACCTAACGGCACAGTGGTCAGAGAGGTGGGAGACATGATGCTCCTCCTGCAAGCTTGGAGGGTGCCCACACCGGATGAAACCGAGCACACTCGCCGGGTTGGAGACAACTGCACCATCGGAGACTGCTCCATCTGTCTGCACATGCTCCACCAGAGAGCCTTCACACCGTGCCATAGCAAGGTGTGTTGTTGTGCCTTTCCTACATCACATCACAACATACAAAAATATAAAATTCCTTTAAAGGGGAACTGCACTTTTTTGGGAATGTTGCAGATCGTTCACAATCATTATGAAAGACATGACGACGGATGGATTTTAATGCATTCTAAATATTAAATAAATGTAATCAAAGTTCTGCTTACAATAGAGCCTGAGGGGGCTGCGCAATTCTGCCTAAAAGTTCTTAAAAAAATATCCAAACGCCTCCATTGACATTTTATATACATGATGTAAGTAAATATGTAATGTAGTAACGAGCACATTTATAATAACATAATATTTACGTATTTTGATCATTTTAAACATACACGATGCATTCATTTCAAAAACGCATCACGACATTTGCTCTTTTTTTTTTCTTCATCATTGATTATTACTCACTGAAGACTTTATGAGGGCCAACAAACATAATAAAAATATCATTTACTGTATGAGGTCTGCTGTCATTAGAATACAGACTGCTTGAAAGTTCATATTTTCCCATTTAGATGAAAACATTTCTCATAATCCTTGCAAAGAAACAGGGCGGAGGGAACAAGCGCATTTCACGTCATCCTCGCCAGTTCTAGATCCTAAATGGCTATCAAAGTGTCCCAACTTGTCGGATTATATTTTCAGCCATCTACTTTCCAGGTGAGAGGCATGATTTAGCCATTTCTAGATTCTAAATGGCTATCAAAGTGTCCCAACTTGTCGGATTATATTTTCAGCCATCTACTTTCCAGGTGAGAGGCATGATTTATCATCTAGAAGAAACTTACAGGGAGCAGGGAAACGAGGAAGCAGCTGATCAACCTGACTCCTTTTTGACCCTCAATCTATTTCGTATCGGGGAAATGTAATGCGTTCTGTTACTGTTGAGCCGCAAGCTTGGAAATAGCGAGCAAAAATGGACAAAGAAAGGGGGGACCTATTGGAAATCTCAGATCCAAACCCATGGCAAGTTGTTCTCCGGACAAGACGACTATTTTATCTTTGATCACCGATGACATCATTAGAGCAAACGCCTGCTGTGTGATTTGCTGGTTGTAGAGAAGAGTAGCTTCACTTACAAGTTTGGATTACAGTTGAGTCCATTGATAACATGAAATGTAGATTGTTACACTACCTGCTTTAATAAAATGGAATAAAAGCTCATCAGAAAAAAAAGATGGTAGAGAGTAGGATCGTACGGTATAAGTACCACGATACTAATTACTGTATTTTCCGCACTATAAGGCGCACCTAAAAACCTCCAATTTTCTCAAAAGCTGACAGTGCGCTTTATAATCCGGTGCGCCTTACATATGGACCAATATTGAGCCACAACAGGTCTCGCAACTACGGTAAGCAGCCGCTTCTTCTTCTACGTGGGAAAATGAAGTCGGCGGCTGCTTACCGTAGAAGAAGAAGCGCTTCTTCTTCTACGGGGGAAAATGAAGTCGGCGGCTGCTTACCGTAGTTGCGAGACCTAAACTTTATGTAAAGACCCAAAAATGGCTCCTGTTAAGAGACACGCTTACGACGCAGAGTTTAAACTCAAGGCGATCAGTCACGCTGTAGAACACTGGAATCGAGCAGCAGCGAGAGAATTTAACATTAACGAATCAATGGTGCAGAAGTGGAGGAAGCAACATGATGACCTGCGCCAAGTAAAGAAGACTAAACAGAGTTTCCGAGGGAACAAAGTGAGATGGCTACAGTTGGAGGACAAACTCGAACAGTGGGTTATTGAACAGAGAGCAGTAAGTAGAAGTGTCAGTACAATCACTATTTGTTTTGTTGACATTCCCTTTAGCGCAGCTCCATCTAATAGATGCATAACGTAACCCCAGCCTCTACTGTAGCGTCTATTCTATGCGCCTTAAAATGCGGTGCGCCTTATATATGAACACAGTTTTAAAATAGGCCATTCACTGAAGGTGCGCCTTATAATCCTGTGCGCCTTATAGTGCGGAAAATAAGGTAATTGAAATCGGTACTATACTGCCTTTGAAAAATACCTGTACTGTTCTTTCATCTGAATGCCGCTGTCCGGCGGCACATGATTTTGAGTGTGTCACAGCGATGAGTATTATTTTATAACATTACTAAATTGCAGAGGTGTGGACTCGAGTCACATGACTTGGACTCGAGTCAGACTCGAGTCATGAATTTGATGACTTTAGACTCGACTTGACAAAATGTAAAAAGACTTGCAACTCGACTTAGACTTTAACATCAATGACTTGTGACTTCACTTGGACTTGAGCCTTTTGAATCGACATGACTTGACACGACTTGCTACTTTCCCCAAAACCCAAAGATGAAAAAGTTATTCGGGAGCGCTCCGTATTTTTCATTGTGTACTTGTCTATCAGCGTTGCGTGTGTCAGCTGGTGTGGTCTCAGTACAACAGCCAATCAAATTAGATCTACTTTGTTTTCATCACACAGCATTCATCCAATCAAATTGCAGGACAACCAACGAAGAAGACATGTCCAAACCACACGCCAGTGAACAAAAAATGATACCTAAAATAATTTCGTTTGGGTATAAAAATTACGAGGTGGTCAACACAAAACGGTTTGCAGTATGCAACACATGCGCTTCCAAAATGACTGATGGAGAGGCAACAACTTCCAACTTCGTCCGGCATTTGAAGTTGCACAAAGAAGGGTAAGTTTTGAATGTAAGATAACGTTTATTGGCTAAGTAACGTGACTTTTATTTGCTGTGTAGTTAAATCAGTGAGGCTGTAAACTCACTGCTAACGTTATAACGTTATTGCAAACACGGGAATCTGTTGCAGTTCACTACCTTATTCATACTTTTTGTTCAGTGATTTTTTTTAAGCAGGGTTACGTTAGTCAATATATCACACGTAACGTTACACGGCGGTCAGCAGCACCGCGTATTTTAGCCACCTAAAAAAAGACAAAAATAGTAAAATAAAGGTCAGTTAAAATGTATACTATATTATGAATATGTGTACCGTTTTAGCTAGCTTTCTGACATACTGTTGGTTGTTTACCTCAGTGGTCCCCAACCACCGCTACTGGTCCGTGGATCGATTGGTATCGGGCCGTACAAGAAATATATATATATATATTTTTTCTTTTTTTAATTAAATCAACATAAAAAACACAAGATACACTTACAAGTAGTGCACCAACCCAAAAAAACTCTCCCCCCCCTTTTGTTCTGGGCATTGAACATGAAGACTCTTCCTTCACTGTTCCGAGTGGCCATGAGAGTCTTGGCAGTGCCTGCCTCCAGTGCTCCAGTGGAGCGAGTTTTCAGCCATGGTGGCATCATACTACGCCCCCATCGTGCACAAATGACTGACAGACTCTTGGCTAATTTGGTCTTTTGCAAATGCAATGCAGCATAGGGCCCTGACATATAAAAAGTACAACTTTTTTGTTATGTTCACGTATATGTCATGTTTTTTCAATGTTAACACTTTTGTACAAATAAGTACATTTGCACTTTATTTTTCAATGTGTTTGTTCTGTAAAGGAATGAGTTCATGTTTAAAATGACTGGTTAATAGTGCTATTATGAAGTGCAATGTCAGCACAATTTTCTTTCCTGCAATTTAAAATGCACTTGTTTTAATAAATAAATACAGCGTTTGAAAAGCATACACAATCTGTGTTAATATATTAGTCTGTGGTTAAAAGGACTTGAAAGGACTCGAAACTCAAAATGCAGGACTTAGGACTTGACTTGAGACTTTCCAGTCTTGACTTTGGACTTGACTCGGGGCTTGCCTGTCTTGACTCGGGACTTGACTCGGACTTGAGGGCAAAGACTTGAGACTTACTTGTGACTTGCAAAACAATGACTTGGTCCCACCTCTGCTAAATTGGCTCTAGTGTGTGAATAGTGTGAATAGTTGTCTGTCAATCTGTGTTGGTCTTGTGATGAGGTGGCGACTTGTTCAAGGAGTACCCCGCCTTCCGCCTGATTACAGCTGGGATAGGCCCCAGACACCCCGTGAACCCCGAGAGGGACAAGCAGTAGAAAAAGGGATGGATGGATGGATGGATGCATGGATGGTTGAAACATATAAAAGAACAATCCCCGATCATAATACCGTAACTCCTAACTTGGTGATGGTAATGTTTCTCTGTTTGCAGGTTCCTCCGGATCAGTTTTGTGACATCATGTGGGCGGGGGACCTCCACTACAAGGACCACCAGTGTGACTTCCTGGCAGCGTACGTGGCCGTCTGCTACACACATCAAGTGTGCGTCAGCTGGAGGCGACACAACTTCTGCCGTAAAGAGACACACACGGATGTATTTACTAGTGTTTGCCTGTGCATTAAGTCAGCTCATCTCATCACAGCACTGAGGTGTCCCCTGGGGAAGGAATATCAGCCGTGTGTGAGCACCTGTGCCAGTCAAACCTGTCAGAACAGAGACTACTATGATGAGACAACCTGTGCTCTAATCAGGGAGGAGTGTGTTTGTCACAGTGGAACTGTCTTGCATCGTCCAGACTCTCCTCGCTGTGTGACTGAGGATCAATGTGGTGATTTGCTTTCTGATCGTTTTTCTGTTGTGTTTGTCAACAGCTTAACTCTGCGTTCTGTAGCGTGCACAGATAACGAAGGTAACCCCCGGGCCCCTGGCGAGGTGTGGAATGGCTCCACTCACAGCTGCTGTCTGTACCAATGTACGGACAATGGCTCTGTGGTGGCTGTGGAGCCTGACTGCAGCTTTGCCCCATCGCCGCTGTGTGAGAGACAGGGAGAGTACGTGCTGGAAGTGCTGGAGGAAGGAGCCTGCTGCCCGAAGAAGATCTGTGGTGAGTTCAAGTGCTCTGGAAGCATCTAGATGACCGAACAAAACCCTCACTCTTACATTTAATACTAATTAGATTGCAACATGACCATCTGTGACGATGAAGCACCAACATGTGACGATGGGGACCACCTGGTGATGGGTTACAGCAGCCTGTCCTGCTGTCCAGAGTACAGATGTGGTACTTACAAGCACCATCCCCCAGTGACTTGTTTTAGCTTGCCTTTAACACTTTGCCCATAACACTTGTTTAGACTGTGACCCCACAGCATGCCCCCACGACCCTGCCCCAAATTGTAGGGAGGACCAATTTTTAGTAGAGATCAGAGGCGGGAAACTGTGCTGCTATTCTTACCTCTGTGGTAAGTTTGTTCGGACAGCTTGCTGATAACACCTTCATCAACTAGAGTGTTGCTTGTGTATTGTGTTTTGTCTGTGCAGTGTGTGAGTCGTGCATTGAGCCTGTTCCAACCTGTTCACATGGAGAGATCCTGGCTGTGGACCTAAACACTACTAATAGCTGCTGCCCACAGTATCATTGTGGTGAGCAGTGCAGAACAATGGCATAAACTCTTATAGAAAAACTATTAATGTTTTTATCATATTAAATTAAATTGTACATGTAAATTGTGATTCATCACAATTAATTGTAGGAAATTACTTGCTTGCGTAATTTTAATATATTTTTTAAAAACACTCCAATATTTAGACCCAAATTAAATGTTAGTTAGAATTTCGTACATGAAAATTTTAAATGTTTTTCTTGAAGGCATGTCAAAATTGACAACATTTTTATTTTGTTTCTACAATTGTTCATAAGTTACCATGAATTGTAAATAATAAGTGTGGGTCAGTAATATTACAGTGATATTCCAATTGAATGTTTGCGTCAATCGACATATTTGTATAATAAAAATGATAAACTTGAAATAGTTTTATAATTATTTTTGTTCAGTAAAATCGTTTTTATAGCACATTTAAAAACAACCCCTGTTGGCCAAAGTACTGTGCAGACAGCAGATGTGATTGAACAAAATATATGATTATAGGATGTATTAATGTACAGTATGATAATGATTAATTAAAAACAGAGTTATTATATAGCGCGCTACGGTACAGTATATAATATAAACAAAAATATTGTAACAGTTGTACATATTGTGTTGCAGCATTTTATATTATGTATACTTTATATATTATTAAAAACAATTGTTTAAAAGTGGATTTTAAGTAACTAATTTATATATAATAAATAACATGAATAAAAATAGAAAAACACAAAACCTCCATCAATGTTGTACAGTATATACATGATGTAAGTATATGTGTAATGTAGTAACAGGCACATTATTAATAACATGTAATATTTACATATTTCGCTAATTTTAAACATACGGCAGCACATTAATTTTACAGCCGCATAACAACTTTCGCTATTTCCTTCAACAACATCAACACTACTAATAATGGCAGACTTCATGAGAAACAACAAAGATTACTTTGGGACAAATGATGATTCAGAAACGTATATTTTGGGGCCTGAATGTAAGGAGGATGAGCTACAAATTTTGGAAGCTGAGTTATGAGCAGATCCAGCAAGTGGCAGTATCGCAAAGTGCTAAACAAGAAATACAAACTACGTACATAATAAAACAATCACTTACTGTACAATGTCTGCTCTCACTGGGATGCTGACTGATGGGATGTTCATATTTTACCGTTTAGATAAAGAATTAATCGTAATTCTCACACAGCTGGGAAAAAAAGGTGGCAACTACAAACATCTTTTCGTGTCTTTCTCGCCATCTCTGGGTTTGAGTTGGATGTCAAATTTGACTAACTTCTTGATTTATGGTCACAATCTTCTACTATACAAATGAGAGGCATGATTTACAATTTAGAATGAACTTTTACCAACTCAGAGGCAATGCAGCAGCTCGCACGCTCAGGATGTCAATAGGTGCAAAGCTGGTTACCCCTCTGTGATCACGACGCCGCTAAAAGTAGTTTCTCTGCGTTCGCGCCTATAATAGCAATGTTGCTAATACATGGTTAATATTTAAGGAATGACATGTAAATATAGTACTGTTGGCTATTTTTGGATGTTTTTTAGAGTACATTATGGGTGCAATATATTACTTCCAATTAAGGCATTGTTAGCCACTTTGTACTTGCTGTATTTTACGATTCAGAATAAATAAAGAAAGACCTATGTGTTGTTGTCTCACATAGAGATTGTGAATGATAGGGAACATTACAAAAAAAAGGGCAGTTCCCCTTTTAAAGCCAGTTTGCTATTTGTTGTGCTTAAGTGTAAATTTAAATCATACATTATTTAGATGAAAGTTCTTAGTTGCTCCATCACTTATTTTGCAGGTGTCAAGCATTGAGGCCTGGGCAGAGGTCTTGCTGGTCTCTTGTTGTATCTACTACAGTATTTCCTATTTGTGTTACAGTGTGCGACATCAACAAGTGTTCTGAATCATCCGTGAGTTGCGCATCTGGTCTTACTTTGGTCCAAACTACTCCACCTGGCCATTGTTGTCCGCAGCAGCACTGTGGTACACGCACACACATTTTTAATGTATTTGCATAAATCACACACACAGACATGTTTCTCTCCGGTCACTTCCAGAATGCAAATGTGAAGATGGCACCCTGCCCCTATGTCAGCTTGTAAGTAAGCAGAATTCATGAATGTGAAGAAGTGCAGAATCTGATTAGTCAGCGCTTTGTCTTCTCACAGGGGGAGGTTCTGTTGGAGGTCCCAGACAGCAGCAGCCACTGTGGCTGTCCTCAACACGCGTGCCGTATGTGGGATGCAAGCATGAATACACACACTCGTCAGGGCCCCAAGGACCCTAATTCCCTGGCTTTCCGCCCACATATATTTGCCATGAAATTATCTATGTTTCTTCTGTATAGTATAATTATTGATTACACACTCATGTGTGTGTTTGGTGTAGAGAAAGCAGAGGTGTGTGTTTTCCAAGGGTTGACAGTTCTTGGGCCAGGCCAGTCGCTCATTCAGTACTTTGAGGAAGAGCTGTGCTACACAGTCCACTGCCTGCATCACAAAGATCCAATGACTGGCTTCTATGCCATGGAGATCACCTCAGTCAACTGTTCCAGAAAATGCGGGCCTGTATGTATGCAGCATATTCAGTGCTTTGTAGGGATGTAACGGTTTTGTAGATATTGCGGTTTCAAAGTCCTCCTAATAATGCTGTGACGATATCAAACGAAAACTTGGTGAGTGTAGGTTTTTTTCTGACGCTTTAGGGTCTGAAAATAAACTACATCCCCCAGAATCCTCTGCGCAGCACTGGACGTTGAACGCCGTAAGCAGGAAGTGAAGTGTGTTCATACTCGTAGTAGATAAGAGGAATTGTTTTTTGGACATTTCCTGAAGATTTCATCAAATATTTGAGTTATATTGCTAACGAACGGACAAAAAAACCCTGGCGAAAACAACCTCTTTGGCAGAGGTAAAAAAGCCTGCGTTCTGCAAATCAAAGCGCGCCGCTTTCGTCTCAAGCGTTTCCAAGGCGACACAGAGCCAGCAGCTCACGTCGCACCGCATGTAGGGGAATCACCAAAAAAAACTGTTCACCGTGGGAAATACTAGTAAACTAAAAAGCTACTTAATACATCCTCCCATCCATCTTTCTACCGCGTGTGTCTGTTGATGTCGAAGGTGGAGCGGTATGGGCAGGATACACCCTGGACAAGTCGCCACCTCATAAACCCTCACCCAGAAAATATATTTGAAGCCAGCGAAGCTACACAGCAGTTAGTGAGGTATTTACATTAAAAGTTATATTGTTAGTTAACTTTTCTGAGAAACAGCATTTTCCAGACTTATTTAAAAAATGTCGAGGACACTGTTTCTTAGAAAGTAAACATTGAAAGTCACAAAAGTGAACATTATTGTTTTACATTTGTTACAAAAAATGTTTACATTGTCACTTTAAGACACTCAACTAAGTTTTTTTTAAATATTTCTTGAAACAGTGGATGTTCCTGCACAATTCTTTGCACTTAAAAATATGTGTTTGTACTGTAGTAATACATTTGATTACATTTGAGTATTGTGTTTGTGTTCAATTACAGGAAGTGTGTTTATCTTAAACAGTACTGCCACTTAATTTAACGCTATAATAATTTTACCAAGTCTTTTTTTTTTATATATATATATATATACCACAATAATATCGTACCGGGGCCTTAATACCGTGATAATAATCGTACTCTGAGATTTTGATACTGTTACATCCCTAGTGCTTTGTGACAGAACTTTCAGTTTTCTCTTTTTTTGTGTGTGTGTTAACAGCACCAAGTGTACGTCGCATCCACTGACCCCCAGGTGTGCTGCGGCTCCTGTAAAAATGTCTCCTGCACCTTCACCGACGACATCGGCATGACGGAGCTTTTTGCTGTAAGGGCAAACGCACACAGCCAAAATCGATTTTTAGACCCCAAATGATTTCATGGCTTTTGCAGGCGGGGAGCTTCTGGGTGGAGAACTGTACTCGTTATGACTGTGTGGAAACAGCAGTGGGTGCCATGGTGTTGGCCTCCAGCGTGGTTTGCCCACCTTTCAACGACACAGAGTGCACTCAGGTCAGGAACTTGAATTTTTGCCTGTTTGTGAGGTCGGAAATAGGACTGGATGTTATTACTGAAGTTTTTGTAGCTTGGATTAGATTTAGATGGATGGGTGTCTTGGTAAAATTAATATTTTAAATGGGTGGTCAGAGACTACCGAAATGTATTCCATCGAGTATCTTACATCAGGTAAAAGTGAAAGTCAGGTGGTTTACTCAAATACTTTTGTTCATGTCCGAGTGTGTGTTCTTCGTCTCTCACTTCCAAACAGGGTACGAGAGGCTTCACTCCGAGTACGCTTAGTCAATAGCAGAATTAAATGGAGGGAGTGAATCCTCGTGTTAGTCGTCAGCAATCTTTGTGTCCGTGTGTGGAGGCGTGACTGCTAGCTTACACACAGAGAGAGCCTTGCTCGTTGTAACTCGTTAGTGAGAAGCACCACCAGGTAATTAAGATTGGGAGGAATAACGATGGTGTAAAAACCAATGGTAATATTTCGGCTTCAAATTGAATGAGGAGGAAACCATCAACACGGACAAACAAGACAAATTGCGGAATTTTTTGGAAACAAAAATACAAATAAAAAACAAACCACTCAACCCAGTTTTTTTCACTGAGGGAAAAACTGCACTTCAAGGTGCAATTTTTGCTAACTTAGATTGAGAGTCCATTTTGTGTTTGTTTACTTGTTAAGGATACCGTATTTTTCGTACATAGAGCGCACTGGCATATAAGCCGCACCCACTAAATTTTAGAAGAAAGAAAAAAAATTCCACATATTTGCCGCACAGAAAGATTTTGTAAATGTTTATTTACATACCTTAATTGTTTCCAAACGGTGTCTGTAACATGGCAGTAAAACAGAAGTCATTGTCATGGACCAACTAGCTGCGCAAGCTAGTTCTCTAATCAGCCAAAGAGACTCAATAACTTAACTTGCGAAACTGAAACAATACAAAAAGAACGCCATTGTAAGTTAATAATACTAACACAGATACTTGTAAACGTGTTAGCATATTAGCTAATGCTAAAGAGGCTCAAGCACTCTTGCGTACATCACACATGGGACGGTTTAGCAGGTAAGAATAGTTTTAGGTATATTGTAAAACTTACACATCTTGCTTGGAGTAATGAAGAATCAATATGAGTAGAAATGCTATTGATGGCTAGAAGACTGATTGGCTGTTACGGTCCCCATGCTGCTTGTCTCGTTTTAAGTATCATAAAGGACAGATGCTATGGAGTTATTGGTTCTTATTGAACTGTTGATTTAACAAAATAATTAAAGTACAAATTATGTTGTCGCTGATCAAGCGACGCTTAGCGGTCATCAGCTGTGCTGGCTATTCGCTGGAGTGAGAGTTTACCAAATAACACACGGGTGAGCGCGTACGTGTGATGCATGTAACAACGGCAATTATACTTACGGTTGAAAGGGCTTGTCTAAACAGAAGGGCAATGCAGCACTGAATTACCTGCAGTGAGCAAACTCGTCCAAAATATGGCGCCATAGCACGAACAATAACACTGTGTATTTGCTTGTTGTTGACCATAAATGATCCATCCATCCATCCATCCATCTTCTTCCGCTTATCCGAGGTCGGGTCGCGGGGGCAGCAGCCTAAGCAGGGAAGCCCAGCCCTTCCTCTCCCCAGCCACTTCGTCCAGCTCTTCCCGGGGGATCCCGAGGCGTTCCCAGGCCAGCCGGGAGACATAGTCTTCCCAACGTGTCCTGGGTCTTCCCCGTGGCCTCCTACCGGTTGGACGTGCCCTAAACACCTCCCGAGGGAGGCGTTCGGGTGGCATCCTGACCAGATGCCCGAACCACCTCATCTGGCTCCTCTTGATGTGGAGGAGCAGCGGCTTTACTTTGAGCTCCTCCCGGATGGCAGAGCTTCTCACCCTATCTCTAAGGGAGAGCCCCGCCACCCGGCGGAGGAAACTCATTTCGGCCGCCTGTACCCGTGATCTTGTCCTTTCGGTCATAACCCAAAGCTCATGACCATAGGTGAGGATGGGAACGTAGATGACCGGTAAATTGAGAGCTTTGCCTTCCGGTTCAGCTCCTTCTTCACCACAACGGATCGATACAGCATCCGCATTACTGAAGATGCCGCACCGATCCGCTTGTCGATCTCACGATCCACTCTTCCCCCACTCGTAAACAAGACTCCGAGGTACTTGAACTCCTCCACTTGGGGCAGGGTCTCCTCCCCAACCCAGAGATGGCACTCCACCCTTTTCCGGGCGAGAACCATGGACTCAGAGGTGCTGATTCTCATCCCAGTTGCTTCACACTCGGCTGCGAACCGATCCAGTGAGAGCTGAAGATCCTGGCCAGATGAAGCCATCAGGACCACATCATCTGCAAATAGCAGAGACCTAATCCTGCAGCCACCAAACCAGATACCCTCAACGCCCTGACTGCGCCTAGAAATTCTGTCCATAAAGGTTATGAACAGATTCGGTGACAAAGGGCAGCCTTGGCGGAGTCCAACCCTCACTGGAAACGTGTCCAACTTACTGCCGGCAATGCGGACCAAGCTCTGACACTGATCGTACAGGGAGCGGACAGCCACAATCAGACAGTCCGAGACCCCATACTCTCTGAGCACTCCCCACAGGACCTCCTGAGGGACACGGTCGAATGCCTTCTCCAAGTCCACAAAGCACATGTAGACTGGTTGGGCAAACTCCCATGCACCCTCAAGGACCCTGCCGAGAGTATAGAGCTGGTCCACAGTTCCATGACCAGGACGAAAACCACACTGTTCCTCCTGAATCCGAGGTTCGACTATCCGGCGTAGCCTCCTCTCCAGTACACCTGAATAAACCTTACCGGGAAGGCTGAGGAGTGTGATCCCACGATAATTGGAACACACCCTCCGGTTCCCCTTCTTAAAGAGAGGAACCACCACCCCGGTCTGCCAATCCAGAGGCACCGCCCCCGATGTCCACGCGATGCTGCAGAGTCTTGTCAACCAAGACAGCCCCACAGCATCCAGAGCCTTAAGGAACTGATAGCGCAGGAAAAAGGCAGCAGCTTGTAGTTTGGATTTTACGGTAATTAAAAGGCCTTGACGTTCCGGTTACAATGGTTAAAAAATGTAGGGGCCACTTTGTACTTTTTTGTACATTCCACATCCTAAAACCTGTCATGATCCCTGTCAACATCCTGTTTGTCTCTATTTGCCACCACTCCTCTGTTCTGAGCACTGGCTCCATCACCTGTCCCCGGTTGGCAATCAGGGAATCCCTGTCCCTGGTGGCCAATCAGGATACTTTTTGGGACCAGATTATTTTGCTTTGTACCTTGACGTTGTCCCTTTGCTTGATTTGCGCTTCACACGCCTGTTTTCCATTTGTGCACTTCCCAGATGCACATCTTTGTTTTTGTGTTATCTGCGTTTCACTAATAAAGTGTGCTTTTTTTTCTGCACTTGCCTGCTGTCTCTGCATTCCAGGGTCTATATATACACCAAAAGCAATACAGTGGAGTTTAATCAATTCTTCTTATTATTCTTTATTAATATTAGTATCATTATTACACTCGGGCTTTAGCACACTCAAAATCTTACCATATATTGCGTACATATAGAATGTTCATCTAAAACCATGTAGAAAAATGTTTCTTAACCATTATTGGGCCGCAAGCGCCCACTAGAGGGCCGTCGAAAAATATCTGTTTCTCAGCTGTGGTCCATATGGGCCGCAGCACAACTCAGTTGTAATACACTTTTCCATCACTTGTAGCAGTAATGACAATATTAAACAAACAGAAGAAGTCTGGAGCTAAAGTCATGGAGACGTTTTTTAAGGGCAAAAATTATGACTAAAGTGTTAAAGCTTTGTTTTCATTTACAGTTCAGTTAAGAAACATATTCATTATTGATTTAGTTTATTTATTTTAGCACAACATAATTGTATGTAAAAAATTATTTTTATGCACTGTATTCGGTTAGTACTTATTTTTCTAATCAGCCAGCAAAATGTGTTATCAGCCCAGGCCTACTTTATAGTACTGTTTATATTTGTCATGTTTTGGGGTTAAATATTCTTCTCTACTTGCAGAACGGCGGCGTGGTTCAGAGTTACGTAGACGGCTGCTGCAAGACATGTGAGTGTCCCTCACTCTTTTACACGCTTCATGCTTTCAGCCTGCATTGACCAGGGTGAGCGCCTTGTTGCCTGGCAGTGGATGGGCTTATTGGCTGGGTTTTTGGGGGGGGGGGTGTGGCCTGCACTAGAAGTTTGGGATCAATCATCATGCTTTCCCACGACCCGTGGCTTTGGAGAAGTGAAAAATCATCCGTGCATCAGTGATGAATTTGTGCTTTCCGAGTGATTCGATGTGAATTGTTTCTGCAGTCTCACCCGCTTGCCTGCTTTGACCTAGCAGTTGCTCCTCGGTGAGGATGTGAGCTGGTGTTTGCTGAGGTGTGGAAGAGGTGAACTCAATGTGCATGCTGGGTGGCCTTCTCTCTGTGTGTTTGCAATGTTGAACTGCATTATTATTATTTTTTAACAATGTTTGTGTTCTCCTGGCACTCTTTGCTCTCCTGACCATGCCTACCAGGTGCTGGAGCGGGTGTTTTACCGTTTACCGTTAATCCTGTAACCCCCACTGGTAGTACTAACTGTGACACAGGTACCTCCACTTTGTACCTTCTCAGTAAATCTTTGGTCTTCTGACTTTCAGGGACTATTGTTTGGATGTCTGAATATGTCATTGTCTTTCTTGCCTTTAAAAGAAAAAAGAATCATTTCTATAGTGGTGATCATATTACATTCAACCCCCTTACAATCAACTAACCATCTTTGGCACGTTCTGGATAGCTGCTAATGAAAAAAAGTATTTTTATTGCACCTAACTATAAAAAGCGCCTGCTGCTGGGCAACAAAACGCCAGCTCTTATGGCTGCAAGTGTGTGAAAATGTACTGCACTTTGTGAACATATGCCAGAGATGCATATTTTGAGGCATAGAAAGTGCACATGTTTTTTTTTCTTTGCAGATAGAACAGACAACTTTTATTATTATTTATTCATTTATTTATTTTTACTTTGAACATTGTGTGTAGTTTTAGCAGTATTTTATTAACTCGAAGCAGTAATCTTCATAAAGATCAGGGGTGCCCAACCTTTTCCACTGAGGGCCGCGGCTCGCAAATAAAATAAGAAGCGGGGGCCATTTTGGTAGTTTTCACCTTCAAAACCAGTACAATATTTGGATTTTTTTTCAAAGAACTAGAAAATGCAATTTCAGTATAAATTTTGTGTGAATGCTGACCAGTCAAAGCCGAATTGAAATGCTAACAGTTAGCACACTGGCCAGATAGCGGCAAGTAACAAAAAAATTTGCAAATGAGCTAATTTAAAAAAAAAAAAGCTAGCATGCTAACAGTATTTTGCTGACAATAGCATGCCTACAGTGAACAATAGTAAAATACAAAAAGATAAGGCCCCGTTTACACTAAAATATGACACTGGTGTATACCAATGAAATGTCCAAAAAAGCTAGCTTACTAATGCCAGCATTAGGTAGCATTTGTCAAATAACAAAATATTTGACACTGAGGTCTATACCTGCAAAATCAGAAAAAAAGCTAGCATGCAACTAGGGCTGGGCAATATATCGATATACTTGATATATCGCGGGTTTGTCTCTGTGCGATATCGAAAATGACTATATCGTGATATTCGAGTATACGTTCTCACGCAGTTGGTTTTAGCTGCGGGCATTACACTGCAAGCGTTTCTCACTCTTTCTTGTCTCCCCTTCTCAATAAAAATAGCGCACCTTCTTACATACGTCACATACGTATACACCCTCGCGGAGCAGAGAGGTAGCGGCATGGGTAACGTTAGCTGTGGTGCTAGTGGTAATACGAGAGAAAGAAGGTGCGAATCTGGTAACAAACTGAGGAAGAATTAATTCCCAAGAAAAACAGCAGGGGGTCCATCGTCTGGCGGTGGTTTGGCTTCAAGCGGGAATATGTCGAACAGACAACCGTAATTTGTCAAGTATGCGGCAAAAGCGTTGCTACACAAAGTAGCATTACTGCTAATATGTATCATCATTTGAAAAGTCACCCGCTAGAGAAGGAGTGCTTGAAACTCCACATCTCCGTTCGGTGCCCCACCCACAAAATGCCCAGGCAACCATTTCCACATCAACACTGTATGAAAAAAATAGTCAACAACATAAGGAGATAACGTCCTCAGGAACCTACCACATACACCATTTGATTTCCTATAATGCAGCTCATTTTTATTTGACAGTTATTGAAATATCTTGTGTGACATCATGCACAAAAGTGCACTTTATTTGTTTTATATTATTGTAGTGGCGTTCTGTACAAAAAGTGCACTTTAATTTAGTGTTGTTTTGATATGTCATCTTAGTGACATCATGCACAAAAGTGCACTCATAGCTTGTTTTAAAATGTCTCTGACAATCTTGCACTTTCTGTTTTGAAATGACATGAATGTTTGTGCCACTGCTTAATAACTGTTTAATAAATACAGTTTTGGTCAATTGACTTAGTTGTGATTTCCCTCTCTGCATGAAAGTTTAAAATGAGCATATATTAATGCAGTATGAACAAGAATGTTTTAATGTAGACACATAGAATCATCATACTGCTGTGATTATATGCATCAAGTGTTCATTCAAGGCTAAGGCAAAATATCGAGATATATATTGTGTATCGTGACATGGCCTAAAAATATTGAGATATTAAAAAAAGGCCCTATCGCCCAGCCCTACATGCAACTGTGCCGCGGCCTGTTAAATAATTATCTACCAGCTGCAACACTTTGGACACCCCTGATATAGATGAAAACATTAACTAAATGTCATTTATACTATCGTACATGTGTTGTTAATAAAATAGCACTTTTAAGAAAATCCCAAAGTTGCCCAGAAGGTTACTTAGTTGTTGTCTAGATCAGTGTTTTTCAACCTTTTTTGAGCCAAGGCACATTTTTTGTGTTGAAAAAATCCGGAGGCACACCACCAGCAGAAATCATTAAAAAACGAAACTCTGTTGACAGTAAAACGTCGTTGTCGCAATTGTTGGATATGAATTTAAACCATAACCAACCATGCATCAATATAACTCTTGTCTCAAAGTAAGTGTACTATCACGACCTGTCACATCACGCTCTGACTTATTTTGAGTTTTTGCTGTCTTCCTGTGTGTAGTGTTTTAGTTCTTGTCTTGCACTCCTATTTTGGTGGATTCTTCTTTTTTTTTTGGTATTTTCCTGTAGCAGTTTCACGTCTTCCTTTGAGCGATATTTCCCGCATCGACTTTGTTTTAGCAATCAAGAATATTTCAGTTGTTTTTATCTTTCTTTGTGGGGACATTGTTGATTGTCATGTCATATTTCGGATGTACATTGTGAACGCCGTCTTTGCTCCACAGTAAGTTGTTGCTGTTATCCAGCATTCTGTTTTATTTCCTTTGTAGCCAGTTCAGTTTTAGTTTCGTTCTGCATAGTCTTCCCTAAGCTTCAATGCATTTGCTTAGGGGCACTCACCTTTTGTTTATTTTTGGTTTAAGCATTAGACATCTTTTTACCTGCACGCTGCCTCCCGCTGTTTCCGACATCTACAAAGCAATTAGCA
>NC_084576.2:14442500-14587500 GCF_033978685.3 Nerophis lumbriciformis
TTTCAAACCTCAATTTACAGTATTTTAAAATATTATCAACATGTGTCTTGTATTTATGTATTTTTCAACGTAGATTTTTCAGTTATTTATTCTATTTTTAATTGTGCAACTGTAATCATGAAAATTGCTAAGCACGTTCGAGAAAAAACATCATTTGACTGATATGTTGAATTGCAGTTGGCTTTTATTTTATACAACATTGTTGCCCTGCAGGTAAAGAAGGGTTGGAGTGCTGTGTTTTCCAATCTAACTTAAGGCAGAAACATTCACTCTGCATTAAGATAAGAGAAACAGTCCCGCATATACGGACAGCACTACAACATCATACAGGTAACAGACACACTACTGCTGTATTTCAATCTAAATATTGTTTGTTGACATTTTTCAGCCCCCTGCAGTGTTCTAGGGATTTTGAATCCTGACCATTTAAACATTCAATTCTTTCTGGATCGGGATTACAGGTCAGTCATTGTGGATTTACTGTTTATTGAACCTTCTCTGATGAAAATGTTCTCTCATAATAATAAGTGGATCAATCAAATTCTTGGCTCACAGAGATGCAGGCCATTTGTCCTGTTTTCATCGGACCAATGCACACATTTGCGTCAGATTCCGGGCTCACCCGTTAGTTACCTGGCAACCATTGTCGGCACATGACAGATTCAGTTTCCAGGCCTTTAAAGATGTATGATCCCTGTAGAGCCCCGTCCTGGAAGAATGACCAAGCATGCTATGAGATGCTGTGCGTGTCATTATCGCGATTACTGAAAGTGACTTAATGTTTATTTTGTCTGTGTATTACATGAGATAAATGCACTGGTTGTGAGTTTTAGGACCTGAACCTGGGGTCAGAATACAGCGTTAGCATACAGAGCAGAGAGAGGGGCAGCGGTCAAGCGGTCCATAGAGTTTGGCACACACAGGGTCAAAGATATTTAACATTATGGTGGCCATGTTTTTAACCAAACTTGCTCAAATCTCACACGAATAGGCTTGCCAGTCATATTAAGATGTGTATCAAATGCCAGGGTGATTAGGCATAACAATGTAAAGTTACAGATTTGATATTTCAAGTCCGACCTATGGGGTTTAATTTTGGGGTTCATTTTGTCAGAAAACTAACACAACAGGCAACTCAGTAGGGGTGCATTTTTTGACAAATCTTTGTGTGTGATTTGGTTTTGCAGTATTCATATATAAAGTATGGTATGTATTCAAATATATAATGATGGAATCACCAGTCTTTGCAGATGTTCATTCAGTTTAAATTTTGGAGAAAAAAAAGTACATGACAGACATGACACAAAATTATAGTCATTTCATAAGAAACACTAATATAAATTAAGAAAATATATTGTGGTAGTCAGTAAAACGTTTCATTTTTAGACCAAGCAGAGTGTAAAAATATTTGTAAATCACTCAATTCTGAGGTGAAAACATTGAATCACCCTGTAAATCTTTATTTCCTAAAATAAAACCGGCAATTGTTCATTATCCTGCGATTAAAAAGGTGTGTTCACATCTTAGAGAGCTGTTGCACCAGGTGGATTGACATGAATAATGGCTCCAAAACGAGGGATGTCAATTGAAACAAAGGAGAGCATTATCAAACTTCTTCAAGAAGGTAAATCGTCACGTAATGTTGCAAAATATATTGATTGTTCACAGTCAGCTGTGTCTAAAATCTGGACCAAGTACAAACAACATGAGAAGGTTCTAAAACGCACGCAGACCATGGCAAAACATCAAGGCCTTAAGACGAAAAACATTTTAAGTATGTCTTGAAAACCGGAAAAAAAACAGCAAAACAAATGAAGAACAAATAGGCAGAAACTGTCACCATCTTTGAATGAACTGTAAAAAACCTCTTAAAGTAAATGGGACTTGAATACAGAAAAGCTAAACAAAAGCGGCCATTAACAGCTAAACGTAAAAGACAAGTCTCCAATGGGCTAAGGCAGGGGTAGGGAACCTATGGCTCTAGAGCTAGATGTGGCTCTTTTGATGACTGCATCTGGCTCTCAGATAAATCTTAGCTGACATTACTTAACTGGATAAATACTGAATAATTCCGCTGGTAATCGCAGTGTTAAAAATAACGTTTAAAATATAAAACATTCTCATGCATTTTAATCCATCCATCCGTTTTCTACCGCACCTGTTCAAGAAGTCGCGTTAATGGTAAGAAGTATTTTATTTGTTATTGGTTAGCTTCAGAATAACATCCATCCATCCATTTTCTACCGCTTATTCCCTTCGGGGGCGCGGGGGGCGCTGGAGCCTATCTCAGCTACAATCGGGCGGAAGGCGGGGTACACCCTGGACAAGTCGCCACCTCATCACAGGGCCAACACAGATAGACAGACAACATTCACACTCACATTCACACACTAGGGCCAATTTAGTGTTGCCAATCAACCTATCCCCAGGTGCATGTCTTTGGAGGTGGGAGGAAGCCGGAGTACCCGGAGGGAACCCACGCAGTCACGGGGAGAACATGCACACTCCACACAAAAAGATCCCGGGGCCGGGATTGAACACACGACTAATCAGGACCTTCGTATTGTGAGGCAGACGCACTAACCCCTCTTCCACTGTGCTGCCCTTCAGAATAACAATGTTATTAAAAAGAATGAGAGACTTATTGTACTCTAAAAATGTTGGTCTTACTTAAAAATGCACACATTTAATTGTATTCAGTGTTAAAAAAAAATTATATGGCTCTCACGGAAATACATTTTAAAATATTTGGCTTTCATGGCTCTCTCAGCCAAAAAGGTTCCCGACCCCTGGGCTAAGGAAAAGCAACGGTGGACTATGGATGACTGGATGAAAGGCATATTCAGTGATGAATCACAAATCTGCATTGGGAAAGGTGATGATACTGGAACTTTTATTTGGTGGCGTTCCGATGAGATTTATGAAGACGACTGCCTGAAGAAAACATGGGGAGATAGCTGTACTAACATCTTCAATAAATGCACATGTTTATGTTGACATTTTGGACACTTCCATCAATCGATAAGATGTTTGGGAATGATGACATCATTTTTCAAGAAGATAATGGATCTTGCCATCCAGCAAAAACTATAAAATCTGTCCTTTAAGAAAAATACAAAAGGTCAATATCATGGCCTGCAAATAGTCTGGATTTCAATCCAATGTAAAATCCATCCATCCATCCATTTTTTTTGTCCATTTTGGGGTCGCTGTAGCCTGTCCCAGCTTTTTTCCAATCATTTTGGAACTTGCAAGCGTATTTCTTCTTCTTACTCGTCGTCGCCATGTCTCTTCTTCGTTGTTCTGCTTCGTCTCTTTCTTGTTGTGTGTGCAGTTGTGCACTGAGCTCCAAAAGCCGTAGATGTTATTGTAGCGTCCCGGAAGAGTTAGTGCTGCAAGGGGTTCTGGGTATTTATTATGTTGTGTTACGGTGCGGATGTTATCCCGAAATGTGTTTGTCATTCTTGTTTGGTGTGGGTTTACAGTGTGGCGCATATTTGTAACAGTGTTAAAGTTGTTTATACGGCCACCCTCAGTGTGATATGTATGGCTGTTGATCAAGTATGCCTTGCATTCACTTGTGTGTGTGTGCGTGTGCTTGAAATGATGTTGTCATTAAACCAGTTAAAAGATCATACAGCGTGTCAGCATTTCTTGACATCTTCGAGTAAAGACCATTGTTAAACCCGTCCATTATTACGTGACTGGGCCGGCACGCTGTTTATATGGAGGAAAAGCGGACGCCTGGACAGCATGCGGCTGTTAAGGGGTGAAGGTTTCAGGTGAGAGAGGATGCTAAAGGCAGTGTCTTTAAGGCACGCCCCCAATATTGTTGTCCGGGTGGAAATAAGGAGAAATTCGGGAGAATGGTTGCCCCGGGAGATTTTCGGGAGAGGCACTGAAATTAGGGAGTCTCCCGGGAAAATCGTGAGGGTTGGCAAGTCTGGCCGGAGTACCCGGAGGGAACCCACGTAGTCACGCGGAGAACATGCAAACTCCTCACAGAAAGATCCCGAGCCCAGTATCGAACCCAGGACCTTTGTATTGTGAGGTACATGTACTAACCCCTGTTTCACTGTGCTGCCCCCAATGTAAAATGTGAGGTGGAAATTGAGGAAAATGGTCCATGACAAGACTCCAACCTGCAAAGTTGTCACTGCAAGCGGTTTTAAAAGCCTGAGGTGGTGCAACAAACAAAGTACTAGTGGTGTATTGTAGTGTTTTTCGTCCGTTTTTTCATGATTCCATAATTTTTCTGCCTGATCAAAAAATGTATCTGTTACTGAATACCACAATTTATATTCTCGATTTATTTGTAGTGTTTCCTAAAGCCAGAAAGTTGACATTTGAAATGACTACAATTTTGTGTCATGTCTGCAATCCAGTTTTTTTCGTGCAAACTCGAACAACTAAAAGAACATCCTCCAAGCCTGGTCATTCAATACTTTTTTCTATTAGTTGCATAGTCAGGTAAGTGTATTGTTGTTGATCATATTTCGCATTCAGCGTTTGATGGCCAAACCGTTGAATTGTACACACACTTTCCACCAAGCTCTGCCCCATCTAGGCTCTTTCCGGATGCCAGGTGTCCTATCCACCCTCCCAAAATGTAACTGTACCCATCACACACACACAACCACACACATGCACAGTTGAGTAATAGCACTCATTACTTATTGAGTTAGCCTCATGAGCTCAACCCTGAATCTTTCATTTGCTTAAGCAGCGCTCCATAGAAAGACAATGAAGGCATCCACTGTCTCCTTTTTGTAACGCTGGAGTTCCTCAAGACCAGGATTGCCCCCTTGACAATTCCTCCATGACTAACCTGGCAAACTTCAGTGGCTGTGCTGAGCAATTTTCAGACCTTTTGAGTAGCTGGCGATACTGTTGACCTTCTGTTAGGCCTACTAAACTAAACCTAAACAACAATCCAACATGCCCGCCTTCACTCTCATACTTGTCATACTACGCATGACTCAGGTTCACTCACAGGTAAGTACCAATATCTATCTCTCTATCTAGTCGATGTTTCTTTGGTTTATCCGTTATACAGTGCTCAATACCGGGTAGAGCGAAATATGTGTTAGGTCAGGAAAAGACACAGGCTATTTCATCCCAACAAGCCTGTTTCGCAATTTTCCCTGCTCTTCGGGGGATTTTTAAAATAAAATATAATTAAAAAATCCCCTGAAGAGCAGGGAAACCTGCGAAACAGTCTTGCAGGGATGAAATAGGCTCTGTTTTTTCCTGACCTAACGTATATCTATCTATCTATCTATCTAATTGTCTATTGATTTACCAATCTATCGATCGCTAGATCTATCCGTTTTGTTAAAACTGGGCAAGTTAACATGCTAACCTGACATGCTAAACCAAAAGTATTTCATGTGTAGCTTAAACAATTCACATTTCTGGCCAATAGTCACGTTATAGTTGCTCAAATAATGTTACCTACTTCACGAAAATAAGCAAATATTTGATATCAGAAGCGAGTTTGCTGTTTCTGTTCAACTTTAGTTATCCTTTCTAACGCGCATGTTAGCATATGCCCGAACATGGCTCGTTGCACCGCATACTTTGAGTTAAAGAATGATATGATTTATTACAACAATAACAAAAAACATAAGGACCACCTGCAATATATATAGGTAACCAAATTATTTTTTTACTGTATTTTAAAAATGCATGGTGTATCCTTGTGAGAACCACCAAGCTGTCAGGGGGGTTATCTAAGTAATGGCAGATCTTTTTGCTTTAGTACACATTCAGTGCTTTTCCCTCTTTTAATGTTGATGATTACTGTCTTTGTCCGCTTATGACTTTTTTTCTGGGAGTGTGCTTTCTTTATTTTCAATATGGAGCACACACTTTCTTCCTGACATGTTTTTTTTCCCGGATGTGCCTATTATTATTATTATTATTGTTATTGCTATAATGGTGCCATAATGTTGCTCCCCATCCTCTCTTCTTTTCTGACAAATTGCCTGTAGACACTCAACACATCCCTGGCAGGGCTATAACATCTAAAACTTTATATCCTGTGAGGAACAGCAATGATTAGCTTGCAGCAATAAGCTTAATTAGCACTGCAAAAGTCCTGCACAAAGATATTCCATTTGTATAATTATATATTATACAAAATATTATTGTGTTGTTAAAAATCAATTAAATTGAGTGTTAACCACATAACTGATTATCTTACAAGTCTTATTCTTCGGTCATCTTTTGTTGATGTATGTGATGGGCTTTTTCACAGAATGAAGTGGTCAGTGCAACCCAATCATACACTGCAACTGTCACTGGAGCGTCTTCATCCAACATCAGCCCAGGAGTCAGCCGCATGGACACCTTCGAAAGTGGTGAGATGTGAAAATTCTAGATTTGAGTCACAGCAGTGGGACGTTAAAGTGTTCTCTATTGTCAAACTTGTGGTCCTTGTGTGAAGCTAGGTGTGAGCCAATGTCGGTCCCAAACAGTGGCAACATATCAGGAAAACTCTTCTCAACCTTAGGTCATAATACCCCCTGAAAGGAGAACAGCACTTTTTGGGGGAATTTTGCCTATCATTCACAATCCTTATGTGAGACAGACTCACATATGTTTTTCTTTTTTTTTATGCAATTAAGTAGTAAATAAACACTAGCAAAAGTCAGCTAAATTTCACAGGCGCATCACAACCTTCACTACTAATCATGGCAGACTTCATGAGAGACAACAACGATTACTTTGGTACAAATGTTGATCCAGAAACTTATATATATATATATATATATATATATATATATATATATATATATATATATATATATATATATATGAAGGATGAAGTAAAAGTTTTAGAAGCTGTGTGCTAAACACACCCAGTTTTAGTGAAACAGTAAACATCATGTAGCAGTATTGCTAAATGCTAAACAAGATACACAAACTAGGAACATAAAAAAACAATCACTCACTGTACAATGTCTGCTCTCACTGATGGCATGTCAATATCATCCCATTTAAATGAAGATTTTTTTTTTTTTTTAAAGTGCCGCAAACAAGTGTTTTTGTTTGTGTCTTTCTCGCCATCTCTGGGTCTAAGTTGGATGTCAAAGTTGACCAACTTCTTAATTTTGGTCCACAACCTTCTACTATCCAGGTGAGAGGAATGATTTATAATCTAGTAATTAACTTTCAACAGCTCAGAGGTGATGCAGCAGCTCACCGGCTCAATATGTTAATAGCTGCATAAGCTACTTAGCTCTTTGTGATCACGGCGCTGCTAATAATAGTTCCTAAACGTTAGCACTCATAATAACAATATTGCTAATACTTGGTCAATATTCTGGTCACAAGATGTAAATGGAGTATTGTTAGTGGTTTTTGGATGTTTTTTTCTAGGGCTTTATGGTGTACTCACATTGGCTACATTGATAGCCACCTCGCACTTGCCGTATTTAACGAGTTAGAATGCATAATAATAAGAAAAACATATGTATTCTTGTCTTACATAAGGACTGTGAATGATAGGCAAAAAAGTGCATTTCCCCTTTAAGCATGTTCTGTATGGTTGTACAGTATTTATTAAGGTTTCAGTTTCTACTCCAGTTTTCCCTTTTAACGTAATAGTAAAATAAAATCCTGTTTTAACTTGATAAATCCAAGCATTGTTTTATCTATGTATTTGGGACAGTGCACATTAACATGTCGTGCTACTTTATACTTTATAGTACTTCATACTTCTGCACAGACTGTAAATGAGCTCAGTTATAGCATAGTTGCACATTGTCATTTGTAGTCCCGTGGCAGGAAGACAATAAACACAGAAGGATGATAAAATTTGCAATGCCAGCTAAAAATTCCATTGACACATTTTCTGAAAAATGTAATTTACATTATGAAATATAGCGTTTATATTATAGCTAAATGACAAATAGTTAATAATTAATAGGACCCTTATTGGGCCCATTTATTTATCCATACATTAACATTGATATTATACATGTGGGCCCATATATAGAAATGTCTTTAAATGTAGCTTTGATGTAGAAAGCTACTTTTGCCCTGTGTCTTGTAGTGTAGCTTGCTACAATTCTCTGGGTATAGCTTCCCTTGGTGCTTAGCTACATTTAAATTGACAGTAACTTGTAGCTTAGCTTACTATATTTTCAAAGTAGCTTGCCCATCACTGATCGTGACAACCTTAAATGATTCCTTATGTTTTTCATCCAAGGATCAACTTCTCTGTTTGTGCTTTCTCTGTGCTAAAGACAGAGAGTGGATGACTGACAAGGGGGTTCACTATGTTTTATTTTATTCTGCTACAGAACTAATACGTTCACCTGCTGAGATCGATGCAAAGAGTGAACCCTCTTACAGTCTGTTTGGAAACGACAAGACGAACAAAACAAATGCGCACAGACATGACAATTTAATTTATCCTTCCATTAATGACCTCCGCCACGAGGTTATGTATGTGCTGGGGTTTGTCTGTCTGACTGCTTGTTCGCGAAATAGCTCAAAAAGGAAGTGTCAGAAATGGGATAAGTAATTACACAAATTTTTTGAAGTATTCTTTTGGGAGATAGTGCCTGGCGGAGATCTAGGCTTTCTGAGTGATTTTCTAGTTCTAACATTTGGGAAACCGAAATTACATTGTAAAATCCAAACTACCAAACAAGCTAACTTGCCTCATTTTTTGCGCAAGAGTTGCGAGTCCACACGTAAGACCCCAGCAGGCACAAGACACTAAAACAACGTTAAGAACTTGCTAAATTAGGTCCTGACAATGAGAAACTCAAACATAATGTTGGAAGAACATGCTTTTTGACAATGTTTAATCAATGTTGGGTTCAGACGTTGATTTGACCATTGAATTTTGGTCATTTCCCAACAAATATTCTACAACACGAATACAACATTGAAACAACATTCTTTTTGACAACGTATTCAATGTCAGGTTGTGACATTGATTTGACCTTTGAAATGTGGTCATTGCCCAACCAACAAAGTGGTTGGGAATATGTTGTCTCAATATACAAATACAACTATTTTGCACCGTTGTTTAGAAGTCAGTTTTAAAGGACATGTAATGCATAATCAACATTGTATCAATGTCTTGTGCCTGCTCGGACAGGAATGTCTTATTGATTTTTTTAAACATGAACAATGCACATCTACAGCACCTGTCCCAAAGTATTCTGGGTAGTGAGCCGTTTAATCACTAGCTTTGAATTCCTGTTGAAAGTCCAGATTTTCTACCTAAAAAGGTTCAATGATGTCCTTTTGTTTGAGGGTGTTAGTTGCATCAAAGAACAAGAATGTCCCTGCGTTATTAAATGTGACTGACGATGTCCCTGCCTCCTGTTTAATTCCCCTCTGGTAACTTAAGCACTTGCTTTTGAACTACAGGATGAATGACTCAGCCCTGAGAGTCTCTTAAATGTTTCTTTTATGTGAAACCTCAGATCACAGTTGAAATACTCTTTGCAAGCCTGCATTGTCACTACCATTAACATATCACTCCTTTGTTGTTCTAAATGAAGTCTTTTGAGTTATACATTATCATAAGTGACAGCATAGTGACCCGCACATGTTGCTCTCCAGTTCCCGATGCACCCTTTGGACTAGAAGGGGAGGCTGTAGCCTCCAATGGGATTCTGCTTTCCTGGTCCATGCCTCCTGGTACCAGCAACATTGATGAATATATCATCAGGTATCTTTATTTGGCACAATTACAGGGACAGTATTGATAGTGATAGTTTTTACTTGAAACTTTGTGACTTTACTGATAATTTGTTAAGCAGCGGACTTTTGAATATTTGGACCCATCCACTCCAATAGATTGTTGTGTGCTACGGATGAACAGTAAACTTTTGTCTTGATTCTTGAAGGTACAAGGAAGTGTGTCCTTATCCGGATCCCAACTTTACACAGGTGACCAAGTTTCTAGAGGTACCTGAGACTTTGCTCAATGACTTCACATCAGGCTCCACATACATCATTCAGGTACCTAAACTTATATCTACCACCACTATTAATTGTACTTTTCCACATATAATCATCATGCGCATGACTCCCCTGACATTCTATTGCAATACTCCTATGCCAGGGGTCAGAAATCCAAAATGTTGAAAGAGGTATATTGGACCAAAAGTACAAAAAACAAATCTGTCTGGAGCCGCAAAAAATTAGAAGCCTTATATAAGTGTTATAATGAACGCAACACATGATGTAAGTGTATATATTAGCCTACTATCAAAATGACTTTAAAAGTCTTATTTAAGTGTTATAATGAAGGCAACACATGTTGTAAGTGTCTATATTAGCTATATTAGCCTACTATCAAAATGACTTTAAAAGTCGTATATAAGTGTCATCATGAAGGCAAGACATGCTGTGTCTATATAGCTTCTTTGTCAGAAAATTTAAAAATTAATAATTATTTTACACATTATTACAACATTGGAAAACATTAGTCAAACGGAGGCTTCTCAGAGGGTGACGTAACTCCTGGAAATTACTGGCTTAGAATGGTCAAAGGTATAGATGTGTGTGTCCAAGTTAAAGTAAACTGCAGGCTGGCTTCTTCTAATGGATTTATTATAATCTTTGCAAGCTTGGTAACATTTGCTGTGGTCTGGAACAACATGGCACACAACTATCCGAAATGCAGCCAATATTACATACAGATAATGTGTCATGAGACATGCAACTATAAATTAAATACACAGAGGACATAAGTAAAGGAAATTAAATTAGCTCAAATATACCTACAAACAAGGCATAATGATGCAATATGTACATACAGCAAGCCTAAATAGCAGGTTAGCACCGATTGGCTTGCAGTCATGCAGTGACCAAATATGACTGATTAGCACTCCACACAAGTCAATACTATCAACAAAGCTGACCTTTGTTCATTCACGCACAGCATAAAACGTTTGGTGGACAAAATGAGACAAAGAAGGAGTGGCATAACACGTCTTTCTGTGGCAGCGTCGGAAAAAGTTGTACATGTAAACAAACTGTTGCGTCACAGTCCACCCAACTATGGTGACTTCAGGGACCGCTGAAATTAGTAGGACAAAACGGCGCTTGCCGTCTCATCAGTGAAGCATAAACACAAACACTTGTTCCTATTGGAATTTTTTTTTTGCTCTGATGTGGCATCTGAGCTGGGGATGTCATTGTGGCTTGTGGAGCCCTTTGAGACACTTGTGATATAAGGGCTATATAAGTACATTTTGATTGATTGACTGATTGATATTAAACAGTGGGCTTTCTAACAAATAGGAAAGTTGGTGTCATGTTTGTCCTCCTACAGAAGCCATATTAAAACAAAATTATTTTTTCTTTGTCCTATCGTTTTCCATTTTCATACATTTTTTTAAAAGCTCCAGGGAGCCACTAGGGCGACGCTAAAGAGCCGCATGCGCCTCTAGAACCGCAGGTTGCCGACCCCCGTCCTATGCCAATTAAGCCAATCCAACCAATTACAAAATCACAGCATGCATAGTACAGTGGGTCCTCGAAAAGTAAGTACCTCTCGTTCAGCGGCACACACACGCAAACACCTCCTTTCTCTCTCCCTTGCCGATGTTAATGTGGGTGGATTTTAGTCTTTTAATTTTGTATTATTGTAGCAATATGGTTGTTAAAGTTAAGGGTTTATGTGATTTGTGATCGTTTGTGAGAGCACCAAAGAGTCTTCTGCATGTGTGCGCGTGTTGGCAGGGCAACGCATACAGCACAGTTCAGCTTGTTAATAAAGAAAAAGTTGAGCCATCAATTCCTTGTTATGTTTGTTTGATATACAGTACTGAATAGCACTTTGTATTGTGTTCAAAGTGTACACATCTTCACTAAAATATAGACTTTTGTCTAGGATGAAACCCATCATTCATATTGACATTGTTTCTTATTGAGAAATTTGCTTCACCATACAACCTTTTCAATTTACAAACCCTGCTCAAGAACCAGTTAGGTTTGTAAATGAAGGTTCCACTGTACTTTATAGGTCGAAGAGCCAAATTCGCTCATTTAGGTCCAAATAGATGCTGCATCCCTCACTAAAAAGCTGTTAATCTGTCATGAAAGGTAATGATGCTAATGTAAACAAAAATAGTTATATAACATTATTGTGGAATAAAAATATGTTTGTCGTCATGATCATTTCTGAAATTCTAGTGATCTATTAAAAGGTAACTTCTCTTCCACAATTGCTGCCACTACTAATATTACTACTTCAGGCTGCAGCGATTGATTATTATAGTAACCGAGTAATCTGTCGATTAGTTTATTCGAATAACCGGATAAAACACGCTTTGTAACCTTCTGTTTGTGTTTCTGTTTATTTAGAACATGTACACAATGTAACATCGCATATTACACATTTTAATTTCTAATTACAACATTTCCGAAAAGAAGTATGAAGAAGCAAAGCTTATTTAATCCTACCCCTTTTGACTTCAGAACAACTTCTAATACATAAAAAGTTAAAGTACCAATGATTGTCACACACACACTAGGTGTGGCGAAATTACTCTCTGCATTTGACCCATCACCCTTGATCACCCCCTGAGAGGTGAGGGGAGCAGTGGGCAGCAGCGGTGGCCGCGCCCGGGAATCATTTTTGGTGATTTAACCCCCAATTCCAACCCTTAATGCTGAGTGCCAAGCAGGGAGGTAATGTGTATTCATTCCTTATACTCAAATTGTAACATGGTTACAAAACAATGCATTCTAAGTACAATGATTCACATATGAGATGAATAACTCATTTAAATAAAGATCAATATGTTGATCAAACTTCTTATTGCTTGTACTTTGTAAACGCTTGTAGTTTGAAAAGGCTCTTAAATTGGATAATATAAGTACATTATTTGACTTTTTTGCTTATTCCATTCCATAATTTAATTCCACATAATGATATACTAAAGGTTTTAAGTGTTGTACGTGCATGCACGTGTTTTAAGTTAGATGTTTCTCTAAAGTTATACTTCTCCTCTTAATGCTTGTTTTGAAGAAATATGGTTGAAATAAACAAAAATGTTTGTTTCCCCTGACGTCCATTCCTGTTTTCTAATAAATGCACATAATCAACATTGAAATTGTTCTTTTAGCATATGTGCAATAATAGAAATAAACTGCTGCCACATGGACCACCCACCCTACCACTCTCATGTAGAGCTCTATTGGGGCAGCATGCAGAAACTTTGTACGCAAATTTCAAGTTTCAGGCACTCCATGAGATCTGGATATTATAAATCTTTATTCCTTTCACTCATTACACAATCAATCAAAGCAACAGAATATAAATGGAAGCGTTTTCATAATTGAATTAATCGATTTAATGGATCAGTCGCTGCAGCGCTACTACTGCTGCTATTAATGGGAATAATAACAATATTCATAATTCATGTCCACTTTAAGCAGTGCCCCCAAACAGTGGAGTGTTTGGTTCCTTGCTTAACTGCAGTGCTTCAGTGCAATATGTCTGTGAAACAGACATTATTTCCATATATTAAACTTTTGTTTTTGTAATGTATAAGTCAAGTCCTTTCAGCAGTACAGTGGGCTCTTGATCGGGCTTAATGGTGGTAATTGATCCCAAATGCATTATTAATCAGGTAAACAGATCTATGGATCGGCCGAGGCTCTTTTCACTGTCTGTTGCAATGAATATATGCGATCGTGCTTCGGAGCTCCTAGAATTCATTAGCCCACACTGACCTTTGTATAAAAGACTGTGATTCTGTGATTGTATGTCCACCTGCTGTATTTGGGAGTTGGTCAAATAACCACATTTGACTAGATCTAAGCATTACAACTGATTAATTCATCTTATTATTGCACAATAACAATGTACCTTTTAAACAGTTTTAATGTAAAACACAATTGTATACAGGATATATAAGTAGGGGGTCCAGGCTCTGTCTCTCTATCAGTTTGGGCGTCTATGGCCTGGAAAACGTTGAAGACCCCTGATTAAAAATAAAACACAAAATACTTAATTTTTGTCCCAAAGTAGCTCTGATAGTTACTGTATAAAACAAAACTAAACTAGAAAGAAAAGCATTACTGAAATACAAAATGCTAATTAACAAAACATTTTTGAGTTGTGGATTCCAACATTTTATTAATGTTCTGGTTACGCAAGTTTATTCCCTTTTATTCCTCTGCGATTTTTAATTTGTAAAAGTAGCTCTTAGATGGTTGGAGACCCCTGGTGTACTGTATATGTACATGTGAAAAACGCATAAAAGTGAACAATGGCGCTTTTTGAAGACCGGAGACAAGCGTGGGCAAACACAGCTCATTAGCATTAGCATTTAGCTACATACACACAGACGGCGTGTAAGGCTCGGTAAAAACATTTTGACCAACACACTTACAATTACTAATATGCTCTAAGACTTATTTAAAAGTGTTGAACAATAGCATGACATGGCATTTAATAAATATGCTCTAATTTGAATCATCCTAATATTACTGTGCACTTGTATGGTTAGATATATGTCATAATAAAGTACTGTCTTTCTATCTTTAGGTGGCAGCCTCTTCTCCAGCAGGTATTGGACCATTCAGTAAAGATGTTTACGTAAAGACCGCAGAGTCCCGTAGGTATCCACGCAAATACACTCACTAAAAATGTTGGTTGAATATATTGTTGTACAGCTGTGTGTGTGTGTGCGTGTGTGTGTGTTTTGTGCAGCTCCCGGTTTGGTGACCAACTTAACGGCCTTTGCCCAGAATCACACCTTCGTTTTGGTCACTTGGTTCCTGCCACATCGCATTAATGGCCTCATCACAAAGTTTTCCGTCAAGGCCAAGCACGCTCGCACGGGACAGACGGTCCGCAACCTTGAGGTCAATGCAGAAGACATCATGACCGGAGCACTGCCTCACTGCAACGTACGGCCTTTAAACCTCACCTCCTATTGAGATTGATGATGAAATTATTAAGAGCGTCAGTATTGTTTAGGATGCTGCCGACATTCTGTCCCGGGCGACCACCAGCCCCTTGGAAATGACAGCGTCGTCGTCTTCGCCTCACACCCTCACCGCCGTGCCCCCTGCAGCCGCTTGGAGCTTCCCCATATCGGTGGGAGTCGATCAGCTTCGACCTTACACCGCTTATCTCTTTGAGGTGTCTGCATTCACGTCAGACGGAGAAGGACAGATTGCATCCACCATGGTCCGCATGCCGGAGTCAGGTGTGAGGGAAAGAGGGTTTTTGTCATGTTTTATTCATAGATTACAAGGTTTCTAGATATATTCTATACTCAAGGCTTAGGGGTCAAACTTGGCCCGCCACATCATTCTAATGTGGCTGCCTTTACCTAAGGAGGAACCCTGGGGCTAAACTCAACACACACACACATTCCGCTGCCGCCCCGACCCTGAAAATACATTTTGTAAAAAAAAATCATGATTTAACAAACAGAACAGCAACAATGCACTTCTGAGAGTGTGATTTTAGCTCAGTGGTCAGCATTCTCGCCTTTCACAACGGCAACCTCAGTTCGCGTCCCGCTCGGCGCAGTGGGAAAAAACAAGGTAGCCAAGAGAGAGAGAGTACTAACCTGACTCTCGCCAGATCCTTGTAGTTCGCTGAGTTTCAAACAAGGATCTGGGCTCGAGGGCAATGCAAACTCCTTCAAGATAGCAAAAAATAATGAACCAATCAGGATCGCAGGGCGGGATTTCAGAGATGTGACGTAGCGCCGAAGCGACTGTTTGATTCAAACTACTCAGTGGCCTAGTGCAGTAGTTCTCAACCTTTTTTCAGTGATGTACCCCCTGTGAACATTTTTTTAATTCAAGTACCCCCTAATCAGAGCAAAGCATTTTTGGTTGAAAAAAAGAGATAAAGAAGTAAAATACAGCACTATGTCATCAGTTTCTGATTTGTTAAATTGTATAACAGTGCAAAATATTGCTAATTTATAGTGGTCTTTCTTGAACTGTTTGGAAAAAAAGATATAAAAATAACTAAAAACTTGTTGAAAAATAAACAAGTGATTCAATTATAAATAAAGATTTCTACACATAGAAGTAATCATCAACTTAAAGTGCCTTCTTTGGGGATTGTAATAGAGATCCATCTGGATTCATGAACTTAATTCTAAACATTTCTTCACAAAAAAATAAATCTTTAACATCAATAATTATGGGACATGTCCACAAAAAATCTAGCTGTCAACACTGAATTGTTGCATTTATTTTCACAGTTCTTTTTGACATTTTAGTGAGAAACCTGAGCTTGTGCTTCACTGAGTTTATGAACTTGCATTCATATTTTGTTGAAGTATTATTCAATAAATATATTTATAAAGGATTTTTGAATTGTTGCTATTTTTAGAATATTTAAAAAAAATCTCACGTACCCCTTGGCATACCTTCAAGTACCCCCAAGGGTACGCATAACCCCATTTGAGAACCACTGGCCTAGTGGTTAGAGTGTCCGCCCTGAGATCGGTAGGTTGTGAGTTCAAACCCCAGCCGAGTCATACCAAAGACTATAAAAATGGGACCCATTACCTCCCTGCTTGGCACTCAGCATCAAGGGTTGGAATTGAGGGTTAAATCACCAAAAATGATTCCCGGGCGCAGCACCGCTGCTGCCCACTGCTCCCCTCACTTCCCAGGGGGTGATCAAGGGGATGGGTCAGATGCAGAGGACAAATTTCACCACACCTAGTGTGTGTGTGTGTGACAATCATTGGTACTTTAACTTTAACTTTAAACAACAATGGCAGCACGCAGCGAGGAGTCGTGTGCTGACATTGATTCTGCTATTGCAACTGTTTTGGCGGCTCTATCGAATATTATTTATTTAAAAGATGAACAGAGAACTTTTCGCTCTGTCGTTGTCCAATATGTCGGCTGTTCTGTTTTGGATTTACCAGCGTCGCTCTCATCAGCGTCACGGGTTGATTTCGATGTGAGTGGTTGAAGTAGCACGTCAATCAAGATAACGGACAAGTGGTTTATCCAATCACATACAATTATTTTTTTTTACAAGGCCCCGCCTTCTGAAATACATCTCCTATTGAGAAGTCCCAGATCCTTGTGTGGAGCTCAGCGTACTACAAGGATCTGGTGAGAGTCAGGTTAAGAGAGTACACAAATGCTACACAAACCTGGACTGTCTGTGATTGACAGCTATGAACACCTGATTGCATTCCGACGTCAAAATCGGCCACCCCTGATTTGGTGGGGGCCCCAGGGTTGGCCCTTGCATTAAGCCGCAACGTTATTTTATGTGGCCTGCTATATAATTTTATTGTAGTACGTAACTTTCTTTTATAGTGGACAGCTACTTCAATTTATTTGTGGACCACCACTTAATTTATTGGACTGCCACTTAATTTTAAGGCGGCGGACCACGTCATTTTATGTGGTACGCCACATTAGAATTCTAAAGTGGCCAGCCAAACCTTTTTATTTTGGCCCATCACTTCATATTACTGTATGTGGTCCAACACATCATTGTATGTGTTCCACCACGTTAAAATTCTAACTTGTCCCTCCACATCATTTTATGTGGTCCGCCACATTAGAATTCTAACTTGTCCTGCCACATCATTTTATGTGGTCCGCCACATTAGTATTCTAACGTAGCCCGCCACATCATTTTGTTGTGGCCCATCACTTCATTTTATTGTGGACCGCCATGCCATTTTATGTGGTCCACCACATTAAAATTCTAACTTGTGCCGCAACGTCATTTTATGTGGTCTGCCACATTAAAATTTTAACTTGTCCCGCCACGTCAATTTATGCAGTCCGCCACATTAGAATTGTAATGTGGCTCGTCACATCATTTTGCCATGGCCCATTACTTCATTTTATTGTGGACTGCCACTTCATTTTATGTGGCACGCCATGTCATCTTATATGGTCCACCACATCAGTTTATGTGGTCCGCCACGTCATTTTTACGTAGACCGCCACTTTATTTTAATGTGGCACGCCACGTCATTTATGTGGCCCACCACATCATTGAAGTGGCTTGTGAAAGATTGGAAATAACAAAAGCACTTTCTAGCCAAATGTATTGGTTCTTTCAATTTTGACAGTAAAATGTTGCACATGCTTATGTTCTACACTTTGATATTAACTGATCAAAAAATCAAGATGTTCCAAGCATTTTTTTGGGCTATCAAAAATAAAAATGTTAATATCTGCTTGTCATCTTGACTTACAATTTTAAGGCAAGCTATCCATCAATCTGTTAGTAAAAAAATATATAATTTAAAACAGTTGCCTTTGCAAATTGTATAATAAGGCTGTAATGTTTATATTCCTATATATTCACTGTTACATGTGGCCCTGTGAGGGCAGCCATAATTGCAATGTGGTAACACACCTGTTCTCTACCCATGAAAAATGTCTGTGTGTATGTCCACTGCAGCCCCAGAAGATCCGCCGCAGAACTTCTCAATATTAAACGTGACGTCTCGAACGATATCCTTTTCCTGGAACTCTCCTGCCATTATCACAGGAAGGTTCACCTATGTGCTCTTCCTTCATGGCCCTACAGGTCAGTAGCTATTGACTCTGCATGCACACAAGACTAGATAGATGTGCAACACAATTTGACACAAAGTCTTATTGTGCGTAGGATATTTGTACGAGAACAGCACAGCAGACATGACGTTCACGTTCACGGCTTTGACTCCCTACACTGAGTACAGTGTTGCTGTTGGGGCCAAAGCGGCTGGAGAAGTGGGTCCAGTGGCTCAGGAGGATGTGATGACATCTGCTGAAGGTAAAATGCGGCAATTTATTGATTTAAAAAAATTATAGTTTGAATAAACCTATAAAACCCATTGGAAAATGTTCATAGAAGACAGAAATTATAGTGGCTTGTCCCTATTAGGCAATCATGACTGAACAACAGGCGAGCAGCACTGACAAGAAAATTGCGCTGCTATGCTCTTTGAATCCTTATTAGGTCCAGCATTTCATGTCATTTTAAAATCAAATGCAATCTTGCTAGGAAAAACAACTGGTCCGGTCTGGTCTTTGACCCCTACTACTCCAAGCAGGATAGCTACAGTAATTCATAATCAACAGTGCTCTAATTTAAAGGGGAACCTTATCACCAGACCTATGTAAGCGTCAATATATACCTTGATGTTGCAGAAAAAAGACCATATATTTTTTTAACCGATTTCCGAACTCTAAATGGGTGAATTTTGGCGAATTAAACGCCTTTCTAATATTCGCTCTCGGAGCGATGACGTCACAACGTGGCGTCACATCGGGAAGCAATCCGCCATTTTCTCAAACACCGAGTCAAATCAGCTCTGTTATTTTCCGTTTTTTCGACTGTTTTCCGTACCTTGGAGACATCATGCCTCGTCGGTGTGTTGTCGGAGGGTGTAACAACACGAACAGGGACGGATTCAAGTTGTACCAGTGGCCCAAAGATGCGAAAGTTGCAAGAAATTGGACGTTTGTTCCGCACACTTTACCGACGAAAGCTATGCTACGACAGAGATGGCAAGAATGTGTGGATATCCTGCGACACTCAAAGCAGATGCATTTCCAACGATAAAGTCAAAGAAATCTGCCGCCAGACCCCCATTGAATCTGCCGTAGTGTGTGAGCAATTCAGGGACAAAGGGCCTCGGTAGCACGGCAAGCAATGGCTGCAGTTTGTTCCTGCAGACGAGCGAGCTAAAACCCTAGCTTCCCTGGCCTGCTGACATCAACTCCAAAACTGGACAGATCAGCTTTCAGGAAAAGAGTGCGGATGAGGGTATGTCTACAGAATATATTAATTGATGAAAATTGGGCTGTCTGCACTCTCAAAGTGCATGTTGTTGCCAAATGTGAGCTAATGTCGCTATACCTTGCTGTTCTTTCCGCCATGTTTGTTTGGGTTGGCATCACTATGTGACGTCACAGGAAAATGGACGGGTGTATATAACGATGGTTAAAATCAGGCACTTTGAAGCTTTTTTTAGGGATATTGCGTGATGGGTAAAATTTTGAAAAAAACTTCGAAAAATATAATAAGCCACTGGGAACTGATTTTTAATGGTTTTAACCATTCTGAAATTGTGATAATGTTCCCCTTTAACATCTATGATCATTTGCAAAATATCTATAAAGCTGGTAGAACGCTGACAAAGGGGTGGGAAAAAGACATCAACATGACAATATATTGCAATACTTTTTATAACAATATAATACAGATTTTTAATAACACAATTGTCTTGCTAGTTATGTTTTCAGACAATTTTAACAATTTTAAATTAATTTTAATTTTAACCAAGTTCAACTTCGGAACTTCCGTTCCTTAAAGTGTCACTGCAGGAATATCTCGCTGCAAAGCAGCACAAAAAGCAGCAAAGCAGCACAAGAATTCAACAGTTAAAAAGTAGTTGATCCTCTTTCTCATACAATAGCAGTAAATGATCATTTAACTGTCATTGTTTTTCGACTCAGTTTGTCCAATAATTTATTATACACACAGCAGTACCTCAACTTACGAGTTTAATTGGTTCTGTGACGGAGCTCTTAACTCAAAACACTTGTATCTCGAATCAACATCTCCAAGTGAAATTAATTGAAATCAATTGATGCTTGTCACCCCAACACAAGATAATGTTTTACAGGTAGCATGCCTTTTAAAAAGTAAAATTAACTTTTAGATAAGAATTATTGCATACAAACAATACAATAGAATGTACTACTAACAACTAAAGTAGTTTTATTTTAACAGGTAACATGCCTTTTAAAAAGAGAAATTAACTTGTAGATAAGAAATATTGCATAAAAACAATACAATAGAATGTACTGCTAACAACTAAAGTAGTTTTAACAGGTAATATGCCTTTTAAAAAGAAAAAATAACTTTTAGATAAGAAATATTGCATAAAAACAATACAATAGAATGCACTTCTAGCAACTAAAGTAGTTTTATTTTTATAGGTAACATGCCTTTTAGAAAGAAAAATGAACTTTTAGATACGAAATATTGCATAAAAACAATACAGAAGAATGTACTACTAACAACTAAAGTAGTTTTATTTTAAAAGGTAACATGCCTTTTAAAAAGAAAAAAATAACTTTTAGTTAAGAAATATGACATAAAAACAATACAATAGAATGTAATACTAGCAACTTATTTTACAGGTAACACGCCTTTTAAAAAGAAAAATTAACTTTTAGATAAGAAATATTGCATAAAAACAATACAATATAATGTACTACTAACAACTAAAGTACTTTTATTTTAACAGGTAACATGCCTTTTAAAAAGTAAAATTAACTTTTAGATAAGAAATATTGCATAAAACCTATACAATAGAATGTACTACTAACAACTAAAGTAGTTTTATTTTAACAGGTAACATGCCTTTTAAAAAGAAAAATTAACTTTTAGATAAGAAATATTACTTAAAAATACAATAAACTGTACTACTAACAACTATAGTAGTTTATGAAGTAAAGTAATAATAATTTACCTTATCTTCTACGTTATCCCCTTCTAGCTGCTTCTCCGTCAAACACACCATCAGCAGCTTTTCCATAATTTCATGAACAAATGTCAGCCGTTTAGATTTTCTTTTAACATTCATGTTCCTGCTTCAGTATGGTGCAGTGATAAGCTTGAATGGCCTCGCCGAGTTGGCGACACGCTCTGTCATGTTTTTGATTTCTTTCTTTAATTTCATTTGCTTCTTTTTCTCAGCAAGGTCCCTCACACTCATTTTCTTTCTTCTCATGTTTGGAAAACAACGTTATGTTGATCTCTCGCTATATGCTTTAAAGCATAAAAAATGCCAAAAGACAATGCTTATCTCGAAACAGACTTAAACTGTGGCGTTCTTAAAGGGGAACTGCACTTTTTTTTTAATTTTGCCTATCATTCACAATCCCTACAGTATGTGAGATAAGAACACATACGGTTGCGATCAAAAGTTTACATACACTTGTAAAGAACATAATGTCATGGCTGTCCTGAGTTTCCAATCATTTCTACAACTCTTATTTTTTTTGTGATTGAGTGGAGTTTGCATGTTCTCCCTGTGACTGCGTGGGTTCCCTCCGGGTACTCCGGCTTCCTCCCACTTCCAAAGACATGCACCTGGGGATAGGTTAATTGGCAACACTAAATTGGCCCTAATGTGTGAATGTGAGTGTGAATGTTGTCTGTCTATCTGTGTTGGCCCTGCGATGAGGTGGCGACTTGTCCAGGGTGTACCCCGCCTTCCGCCCGATTGTAGCTGAGATAGGCTCCAGTGCCCCCGCGACCCCAAAGGGAATAAGCGGTAGAAAATGGATGGATGGATTGATTTTTTGTGATTGTAGCACAAACTTGTTGGTCACAAAAAAAAAAATCATGAAGTTTGGTTCTTTTATGAATTTGTTATGGGTCTACTGAAAATGTGAGCAAATCTGCTGGGTCAAAAGTATACATACAGCAATGGTAATATTTGGTTACATGCCCCTTGGCAAGTTTCACTGCAATAAGGCGCTTTTAGTAGCCATCCACAAGGTTCTGGCAAGCTTCTGGTTGAAATTTTGACCACTCTTCTTGACAAAATTGGTGCAGTTCAGCTAAATTTGTTGGTTTTCTGATATGGACTTGTTTCTTCAGCATTGTCCACACGCTTAAGTCAGGACTTTGGGAAGGCCATGCTAAAACCTTAATTCTAGCATGATTTAGCCATTCCTTTACCACTTTTGACATGTGTTTGGGGTCATTGTCCTGTTGGAACACCGAAATGCGCCCAAGACCCAACCTTATTTTTTTTGTGATAGAGTGATTGGAGCACATACTTGTTGGGTACCAAAAAACGTTCATGAAGTTTGGTTCTTATATTACAAACCCCGTTTTCATATGAGTTGGGAAATTGTGTTAGATGTAAATATAAACAGAATACAATGATTTGCAAATCCTTTTCAACCCATATTCAGTTGAATGCACTACAAAGACAACATATTTGATGTTCAAACTCATAAACTTTATATTTTTTTTGCAAATAATAATTAACTTAGAATTTCATGGCTGCAACACGTGCCAAAGTAGTTGGGAAAGGGCATGTTCACCACTGTGTTACATGGCCTTTCCTTTTAACAACACTCAGTAAACGTTTGGGAACTGAGGAGACACATTTTTTAAGCTTCTCAGGTGAAATTCTTTCCCATTCTTGCTTGATGTACAACTTAAGTTGTTCAACAGTCCGGGGGTCTCCGTTGTGGTATTTTAGGCTTCATAATGCGCCACATATTTTCAATGGAAGACAGGTCTGGACTACAGGCAGGCCAGTCTAGTACCCGCACTCTTTTACTATGAAGCCACGTTGATGTAACACGTGGCTTGGCATTGTCTTGCTGAAATAAGCAGGGGCGTCCATGGTAACGTTGCTTGGATGGCAACATATGTTGCTCCAAAACCTGTATGTACCTTTCAGCATTGATGGCGCCTTCACAGATGAGTAAGTTACCCATGTCTTGGGCATTAATACACCCCCATACCATCACAGATGCTGGCTTTTCAACTTTGCGCCTATAACAATCTGGATGGTTCTTTTCCTCTTTGGTCCGGAAGACACAACGTCCACAGTTTCCAAAAACAATTTGAAATGTGGACTCGTCAGACCACAGAACACTTTTCCACTTTGTATCAGTCCATCTTAGATGAGCTCAGGCCCAGCAAAGCCGACGGCGTTTCTGGGTGTTGTTGATAAACGGTTTTCGCCTTGCATAGGAGAGTTTTAACTTGCACTTACAGATGTAGCGACCAACTGTAGTTGGTCGCTACATCAGAAACAGTGGGTTTCTGAAGTGTTCATGAGCCCATGTGGTGATATCCTTTACACACTGATGTGGCTTGTTGATGCAGTACAGCCTGAGGGATCGAAGGTCACGGGCTTAGCTACTTACGTGCAGTGATTTATCCAGATTCTCTGAACCCTTTGATGATATTACGGACCGTAGATGATGAAATCCCTAAATTTCTTTCAATAGCTGGTTGAGAAAGGTTTTTCTTAAACTGTTCAACAATTTGCTCACGCATTTGTTGACAAAGTGGTGACCATCGCCCCATCCTTGTTTGTGAATGACTGAGCATTTCATAGAATCTACTTTTATACCCAATCATGGCACCCACCTGTTCCCAATTTGCCTGTTCACCTGTGGGATGTTCTAAATAAGTGTTTGATGAGCATTCCTCAACTTTATCAGTATTTATTGCCACCTTTCACAACTTCTTTGTCACGTGTTGCTGGCATCAAATTCTAAAGTTAATGATTATTTGCAAAACAAAAAAATGTTTATCAGTTTGAACATCAAATATGTTGTCTTTGTAGCATATTCAACAGAATATGGGTTGAAAAGGATTTGCAAATCATTGTATTCAGTTTGTATTTACATCTAACACAATTTCCCAACTCATACGGAAACGGGGTTTGCAATTTATTATGGGTCTACTGAAAATGTGGCCAAATCTGCTGAGTCAAAAGTATACATACAGCAATGTTAATATTTGGTTACATGTCCTTTGGCAAGTTTCACTGTAATAAGGCGATTTTGGTAGCCATCCACAAGCTTCTGGCAAGCTTCTAGTTGAATTTTTGACCACTCTTGACAAAATTGGTGCAATTCAGCTAAATTTGTTGGTTTTCTGACATGGACTTGTAGAATGTATTGGAAACTCAAGACAGCCATGACATTATGTTCTTTACAAGTGTATGTAAACTTTTGATGGTGACTGTATGTCTTTCTCTTTTTTATGAATTTTAAATCGTAAATAAGTGCTACCAAAAATCATCTAACAATGCAGGTAATAGGGATTCGATATATGCCTTTAAAGCGTTCTAAAAAAATACAATTTATATACATTTTGCCAGTATTTATGGAATTTAGTAACCGTCACATTCATGACAACATGTAATATTTACGTATTTTTGTCATTTAAAGCATTGCGAGCAATTTTTTGGGGGGTGCATTGATTTCATGGAGCGCTTCGCAATGTTCGCTATTTCCATCAACAATTACTACCACTAATCATAACAGACTTGATGAGAGCCAACAATGATGACTGTGGGACAAATGATGATCCAGAACCTTATATTTTTGAGTCTGACCATACGAAGGTTGAGCAACTCACTTACTGTACAATGTCTGATCTCACTATGATGCTGACTGACAGATGTTTATATACTGTATTTCAGCACATGACTTGTGTTCTTCGTTTGTATGATGAATGTATCATAATCCTCACTCAGGTATAGCAAACTAGTCTTTCTAGCGATGTCTTCGGTTCTAAATTTAATTTTAAAGTTGACCAACTTCTCATCTTATAGCTACAACCTTTTACAATACAAGTGTGAGGCATGATTTTTGATGTAGCATTAACGTTTACCAGCTCAGCATGTCCATAACTACAGTAGTTAGTTAGCTCTGTGATCAAGGCACTGTGTTCCTAAAAGTAGTTCCTCGGCGTTAGCTCTTATATTATTAGATGTGTTTTTAGAGGGCTTTATAGGCGGTACAGATGATTCCCGTTAGCTACATTTTAGCCATCCAGTACGAGTCGTACTGTATTTTTCAATTTGGACTGTACGAAAAAGAGAAAAACATATGTGTTCTTGTCATTATAGGCAAAATAAAATTAAAAAAAGTGCAGTTCCCTTTTAAGTTGTACAATTTGTATTTAAACTGCATTTTACATTTATGAGTGAACTATTGTATGTGAAATATCACAATGCTGTATTCTACAGTGACACAAGTATGTTGATAAAATATGTCATTATATTATTATACGTGACCTTTGACTCCCACAGTTTCAAGCAATTGATGACATTCAAAATCAAAAGGGTCCTTACGGCAACATGTCCCCTGAAGAAGATTGGTTGAAACAGGCTCTAATTTTAATTCAAATATCATCAAATCGTTACTAGACAACAAATACAAAGCAGATAGGTGACAGAGAAGTCAAAAAAGAATCAATGTTCTTAATTTGCTATTGCGTGAACTCCAATCAGCTTCTTGACAAAATGTAATAGTGCTCAGTTTTTTTATGAGTGTGCGTCAAACATGAGCTGTGTTTGTTGTGTTTGCTGGTGTAGCACCCAGTGCAGTTCAAAACCTGAAGGCGGTAGCAGAGGATGCCGTTTCAATCCGTGTGACTTGGGGACGTCCAGCCCAGCCAAACGGTGCTATCACCCAGTACAGACTCTGGGTCCTGCTGAATGACACTCTGTTGCATGACATCACTCTTATAGCAGAACTGGTAATTAGCTTTTTTCAAATCCTTTCAGCATGTTTTGGACTGTGTAGTATACCGTTCCATATACTTTCACCTGTAGACCTTCCGTTTTCCGCTCACAGAATACAACTGGTTCTCACGAAGGCGAGACGTTCGTTGCTGATCAGCATGCCAGCCCAGGGCGACGTAGGAGAAATGCTGAACTCAGTTTGACCGTCGCCGCTGTTGATTTTGACCCCACGCAGTCAACCATCGTGACCTCGCCCAGCCTCTCCGTCTCTCCATTCACAAGCACAGAGAAAGGCATTAACGATGCTGACGAGGGCCTCAGCCCCTCTTTAACCGCCACGCTCACTAAGACGCACGGCAACACTTACCTTTCCACGTCACCTGCCATTTCCCCTACGCCTGGGTCGCCTGTTACGTTTCCACCATGGCTGACAAAGCAACCTGAAGACGTGACCTCGGAGTCAGCTCACCTGGCTCTCACGCCAGGCCAGAACCGCTTTTCCACTCGCCATGCATCCATTACGGCACATTTATTGTCACGAAACACGGCGGGTTCTGGAACCACAGGTACTTCTTGCAGCCTCTTTTTTGCCTTTACACGAACAGTTTGATGACCACCCAGTTTGTTGATTAATAATTGTATGTGAAGGGGTGTCAAACTGGTTTTCCTTAAGGGCCTCATTGCAGTTATGTTTGACCTCATAGGGCCGCCTCTAACATTGAATGAGATTACACAATTTCCTATGTATTTGATTTTTTTTTTTTTTACATACAATGTAAAAAAATATCTGTAGATTTTACGGTGAAAACTCAAAGCTCAGTCACAATAATTACTTTAAATTACTGTACTTACTTTTAATTACTGTAAATATCACGTAGTTTTTTCCCAGTAAATAGAAATCTGCTTTTTTATGGTACACTGTAGATTTTACGGTGTATTACTTTAGATAGCAAAATTGTACCACATTTATTTTACAGTAAAAAACTGGCAACTCAGTTGCCAAAATTTTATCATAAAAAATCAGGACTGGTTTTTTCCATTTACAGTAAAATGCTGTAAAAAAAACACTTAAAATTGTATCATTTTACCGTAAAGTCTGTCATTTTTACAGTGTACAGTTTGATGGATAACTTACCGTAATTTCCGGACTATAAGGCGCACTTGACTATAAGCCGCACCAGCTAAATTTAGGGGAAAATACAGATTGCTCCATATATAAGCCGCACCCGACTATAAGCCGCAGGCGTTTTGATGTGTAATTACCGTAGTATATAGGGGTTCCTGCTACCACGGAGGGGATTGTCGGGACAGAGATGACTGTTTGGGAACGCAAAGCGTCCCATTTATTAACAATAAATCTTTCAATCATTCAATCAAACTTTCACATCTTTGACATGGCGAACAGCATTCGTGCAGAGTACAAATAATACAACGGTGCAAAGTAATACAAAGTGCTCGCCTGTAACACGGCAGTAAAAGTGCAGTCCCGCGGCCGTTTACGTTATCAAAATAACCAGCCTACTACCGGTATATGAAAAGTCAGTCTTTAATCATTGTGTCATCGTCTTCCTCCTGCGTACTAAAACCACCGAAATCCTCTTCGTCGGTGTCGGAGAAGAACAGGTCCAAAATGGCGTCGTCAGCCACTCTCTCTCCTTTGTTCTCGCTCTCAAAACCTTCCTCTTCGTCAGTGGAATCAACGGCTCCAGCTTCGTCAGCCGTTACGTCGTCCTCTTCATCATCATCATATGCACTTCTCCGTTTGTTTTCCATATTGAGGGTGTTTGCATGAACACTTCCTTCGCGCAAACTGTCGCTGACGCTCTCCTACTCTTTGTTTTGCTCTCGTTACCTGGCGCCAGATGTCTGCCTCGGTCTCGCGCATCCTCGGTAGTGCGCGCCCCTGGTTACCGTAAGCCGTAGAAAAGCTGCACCGTTGTATAAGCCGCAGGGACCAGAACAAGGGAAAAAAGTAGCGGCTTATAGTTCGGAAATTACGGTACTTTGAAATCCTAAATCAAGCAGATAAAAAGTATTTATTTCTATTTTAACAAAAAAAAATGGTTTAAATATATGATAACATATTTGTTGCATTATTTGATAACATTTAAGTTGACAAAATATGCAGATTGCATTGAAGACATACATTTTTTTCTGTCAAAATGGAAAAAAATCCCCGAAAATATTTAGTAACAAAAGATAAAGTACTTCATTGAAAAATTATTTCCAGGGCAAAATAAAATGAAGTGGTGGGCCAGATCTGGCCCCCGGGCCTTGAGTTTGACATCTGTGGTCTACACCATATTCTGGACCAATAAAAAACATGCCCTTGTAGAAAGTGCTCAAAATGCAGCCATGTGTCTGCATTGTTCACACAGACCCTTTCAAACCGCGTCGTGTTTATCTACTTGTGCTGCAGGCGTCAACGTGCGAGAAGAGGTGATGGACGTGTTGATGGGAGAGCTGTCTTACCTGGTGTCGGGTCTTGAACCCTTCACTGAGTACATCTTCAGGGTCACTGCCTCTACGATAGTGGGCGAAGGACCCGCCACTAACATCACAGAGAAGACCCGAGAGCAAGGTTGGGTCGTCAGAATTATTTTTACACGTATGTTTTTCTTTTCCCTAATGGTGTCTAATTTAGTCCCCAGCTCAGTCCTGGACCTTTCCTACCAAAACATCAGCTCCACTGCCATACGTGTGAGCTGGATGCCGCCACTCAACCCCAATGGGCGGATCACGCACTACTCAATCTACGGCCTGGAAGTGCACAGTGGTAAAGCACTGACGTGGGTTACTAACTCTACCAGCTTGCTCATTACAGGTAGCGTTGTCGTACTGTCACCACACAATGTACACATTAGGAATTTCAACAATTGATAACACAATTTCTGATTAATAGATTTGGGCAAGTATACTGGTTATAAGCTACGTGTGGCGGCGTCTACAGCTGTGGGAGAGAGCTTTCTATCCAAGGAAGATTACATCTTTGTTCTCACCTTAGAGGACGGTATGTTCAGATGAAAAATGCACATATAACTCGTCTGGATGTAACAATATCAAAATGTCACCGTACGATATTATTGTGGTATTGTCCCCCCAAAAAAGACTTGGTAAAAATGGCATAATGTGTACAATGAAGTGGCAGGAATGTGTAGGACAGTGGTTTTTTTCAGTTTTTTTCACCAAGTACCGCATTAGAAAAAACTTGGCTCTCCAAGTACCACCATATTGACCGACATTAAAATACAGTCGCATAGTAGGCCTAAGTATTCATTAAAAACAAGGCAGTTGTTTTATTTAACAATTATATTTCATATTTTTGGCCACTGCATCAACGCTCTCATTTAGTAATGTGCGGCTCGATACTGAAATATCTATACTGCCGATACCAAATCTATATGCTCTAATATCGATTCTCAAATCAAAATGTCGACACTTTCAATAATTTACTTATTTGAGATAATGTATACCAGTCCTTCTCAAATTATGTTCACCAAATACCACCTCAGAAAACACTTGGCTCTCCAGGTACCACCGTAATGACTAACATTAAACTACGGTAGCGCAGTAGGCCTAAGTATTCATTAAAAACAAGGCAAAAGTTTTATTTAACAAGTATATCTAATATTTTTGGCCACTGTAATATTACACACAGTTTAAACAGGAACACTGTGTTTAAATATAAGAAAATAAAACCCGGTACTTTAATAAAGGGTTTTTTGGCGTACCACTAGATGGAGTTTGAGAATCACTGGTTTAGGATAAACACACTTAATGTAATTGTACACAAACAATGATAATGTTCAAATCTTATTGTTAAATGCAAATATTTGTGTGAGAACATACGCTGTTTTAAGTAAGTATTTTTAAAGAAAAGTCCAATGTAACATGTATAAAACAATAACGTTCACTAATGTTCAGTGAATTTACTGTCTTTCAACTTTTCCTTTCTGATAAGCTGTGTCCTCTGCAGTGGACATTTCTTTGTTATCTGTTTGGAAAATGCTTGTTTCAGAAAAGTTAACTGAACTTTTAATAATGTAAATACCTTACAAATTGATGTTTAGTCTCGCTGGCTTGAAATATAATTTCCGGGTGATGGTTTATCAAGTAGCTTCTCATCTTACCGTCACACTGCGGGGCCGCATGTTTGCGGTAGTTGTCGTGATTTCAAGATGTGGAAGAATATCACTAATGCAGCTTGCAGGTAAAATTATATTTTAATACACAAGTAGTTAAACACTACACAGAACACTCACTCAGTGGCCTTGTGGTCGGTGTCCGCCCTGAGATCGGTAGGTCGTGAGTTCAAACCCCGGCCGAGTCATACCAAACACTATAAAAATGGGACTCATTACCTCCCTGCTTGGCACTCAGCATCAAGGGTTGGAGTTGGGGGTTAAATCACCAAAATGATTCCCGGGCGCGACCACCACTGCTGCTCACTGATCCCCTCACCTCCCAGGGGGTGAACAAGGGGATGGGTCAAATGCAGAGGACACATTTCACCACACCTAGTGTGTGTGTGACAATCATTGGTACTTTAACTTTAACTTTAACTTGTGCAGGGGTGTGCACATAAAACATAACACTAGTTCTTCTAGGAGCGCACAAAAGACTATGGCGAAACTCAGAAAGAGGTAACGCTTACAATGAGGCGTGAAATGAACAAACAGCATGCAACAGCAGTCAATTCTCGAGCGGTCTGTCTAATTAATAACCCAACACAGGTGGACCTAACACCGCTTTGAGGCAGGAGTCAAGTTACTTCAAGAAATGCAAACCAAAACAGGAAGAGAAACCAAAATAAGAGTGCTAGACCGCAACTAAAGCATAAAACACAGCAAAATGGCAACAACCTCACATCAGGCCGTGATAATTACTCCCTGCGGTGTGAAGTGTCTGCGCTTCCACCAGGCGCCTTCCCTTCGTGCAACGTGCCGTGACCGGCTCTGTGTCGGCTCGGAAATGCTCCAGGCGAAGGTGGTGCGCTATGCTTTGCAGGACTCACATTTTATTACCTCCTCCAAAGAGGTTATGTTTTTGCCAGGATTTGGCTATCTGCTTGAAATAAAATATGGAGGATTTTGCTGAAATTGTCAGTAAATGTACAAGAATAAAACTTCCTCTTGACAACTACGAACCACTTCCCCATTGTTCCCTCTTTTACCCTCTTTACGGCGCCCGACGCACCCACCTTGCCGGTCCCGTGCTGCGCAGAGGATTTTTCCGGATTTGAGCGCCAGTAAAAAACTACACTCACCAAGTTTTTGTTTAATACCGTCACAAGTCACAGCATTATTGTGAGGATTCTGAACCCAGAGTACGGAGGTATCTACAATACCGTTACATCCCTAATAACTTGTAATGACAATTTTGCCCCTTAGAGCCAGACTCCCCCCCTGAAAACCTCACCGTGGTGGACGCCAGCCCGATCACGGTCACCCTGACCTGGTCTGCTCCTGAGCAAGCCAATGGCGTGATCCAACATTACACGGTCCTCTATGAGAACCAGTCATATTCTTCTTCAGTGAACACCTCCACCAACAAAGTTGCTCTAGTGACCTTGAAGCCATTCACCTCCTACAATGTCTCTGTGATGGCGTTCACACGTTATGGCCATGGCAACCAGACCTCGGATTATTTAACCATCTTGACTGGAGAGGACGGTGTGTTCATGAAAAATTCAAAAAATGAAAAAAGCAGCAGCAAATCAACATCTTGTTGTTATTTCCAGTCCCAGGCAGTCCTCCTTACAGCCTCTCCTATGAGTCGCTTAGTCCTAACGAGGTCAACGTTACCTGGCAGCCTCCTCTGGTGCCAAACGGCGTCATCACCCACTACAGCTTGGAGCTGTGGAATTCCACTCATTACCTGAACCTCACCTCCCCGACCAACTTCATCCACATCACCCACCTCAGGAAGTACGCTCGCTACCGGGTCACGGTGCAGGCACACACACGGGCCGGGGCCGGGAACTTCAGCACCGAGCCGCTCAACATCACCACACTGGAGGATGGTGAGATGGTTGGGTGTGAGAAATTGAGTGGGTGTTTTTTTGTTTTTTTTCCCCAGGTTGACTCCACAGTTGCAACCTGAAGGAGGGTACCTGATCTTCATTTCCTCTTTGCTTCTTTTCCTCACTTCCATGTGCTAACCATTTTTTCATTCCAGCAAAGGACCTTCTAAGCTCCAATGGTCCTCCATTGATGGGCCTGTTGTTGTAGTTGTTGTTGTTACATCACTCGACAGTTTTTCTCCCACATCTCAGCTCCAGACACGCCTCCTCAGTTCCTCCTTGCTAGGAAGTTGTCCGACTATGAGGTGGAGTTGTCATGGCAACCGCCACTTGAAGCCAATTCCGACATACTCTACTACCTTGTCAGAGTTTGGTGAGTGTTTAAACCCTAAAGCAGCGGTGTCCAAAGTCCGTCCCTGGAGCCATTTGCGGCCTGCAGACTGAGTTTTGCTGGCTTGCAGCATATTGTCGGATAAAAAAACAGCGGTAAAAATTTAAGAAAAAAAGAGCAAACAGTCGGAATGTAGTGGCAAAAAAAACGGACATTTTAAAATAAATATATATACTATGTTTTTAGTATTTAAAAAAAAAAATTTAATAAAGAAATATCAAAATGTCCCCCACTTACTTGACTTTTCAGTATACACCTTTGGTGGAAAAAGTCTGGTTATCCCTGATCTAAAATGTTAGCAGCTCTCAAAATAATTTTTTTTTAATTTTTTTTTTTTTACAAAAGTTCATTTAGTTAATTAAAGCAATAATACTAACTTATGAATTAATTTGAAACAATAATAAACACTATTGAAGACATAACTTAACATTAATATTTTTGTACAATTTTTAACACTACGTTATGCAGTTACACAATCGTATTATTATTATTATATTCTTAGAAGGGGAAAAAAACTACAGTAAAAATGTAAGAAAAAAGCAAAAAAAAAAAAGGGGGAATTTTATGAAAAAAAGCTGAAATGTTAAAATATTTAATAATAATATACTTGGTCAACTATAATACAAAGCTAACACAGAGTTTTGTTTTTAAAGATATATAAAATCTGTTTTAGCATTTTTTTTTTTTTAAATAAAAAATATCACAATGCCCCGTCACGCACTTCACTTTTTAGTATACGCCTTTGGTGGAAAAGTTTAGTTACCCCTGATATAAAATATTAACAGCTCTCAAAATAAAAATTAAATACAAATTTAAACAAAGATCAGTTAGTTAATTAAAACATTAATACTAACTTATGAATTATTTCTGAAACAATAATAAATACTAATAAAGGCGTAACTGAACATTAATAATGTTGTACAGGCAGAATTATCAACATTCTAGGTTATGCAGTTACACAATCGTAATATTATTATTATATTCTTACAAGGGGGAAAACTGTAAAAATGTAAGACAAAAGAGCAAAAAAAAATGGAATGTAATGCAAAAAAGAATGTTCTAATATTTAATAATAATAATATACTTGGTCAACTATAATACAAAGCTAACACAGAGTTTTGTTTTCGAAGATATATAAAATCTGTTTTAGCATATTTAAAAAAAAAAAAAAAACATATCAAAATGGGCCCCGCATACTTTGACTGATCAGTATGCGGCTCTTGGTGGAAAAAGTTTGGACACACCTGTTTTAAAGCACCAAACGAGGAACATGAACATCATACAAATGACCAGCTGATCTCTTTCCTCTTTGCCAGGAATGAAACAATGGATCTGCTGCAGAATGTTACTGAGACATCAGTGCTTATTAATTTGGACCCTCAGAACCACTACAATGCATCCGTGTCTACCTGGACCAGACTGGGAGACGGAGGAGTGCAGGCATCCATCAGTTTCACAACTCATGCAGGTGATTGATGATGAGTCAGCACAGGTGCATGAGCATCTTCTCACACATCTGTGCATCATTTGTCATTTAGAGCCATTCGACCCGCCCCAGAGGGTGACATTTGCAAATGTAACCGCCTCCAGTGTCACCTTGCTCTGGCAGCCACCCTCTGAACCCAACGGAATCATTGTTCACTACACAATTTACTACTCGGACAACAACACTGTGGCGAAACAGGTAAGACACACCCAGAAGATTTAGACACAGTAGTAACATGTGAAAAGATCTTACTACCCGTGTCATTCTGCTTTGTACAGACAGTTACAGTTTCTGAACTGTCTGTCCCTGGATCGCCGGACTCAGCTCTATCCTGGACTGTGACTGGCCTTATTGGGGGCACAAACTACACGGTGTGGATGACCTCCAGCACAACTAAGGGGGACGGAGGAGTCCAAAGCGAGCCACTAACTCTAGTCATTCCTGAGGATGGTCAGTCAGACACACACGGACAGAAAGATACACTGAAATTCTGCATATTACTGTACACTCTCGTAGGCATTAACATTAGATAAGCCTGCCCAATATATAGAAAATATGTTTTTCTAAACAAAGTAATGCTTCATTTTGATTGACACTTTCAGAGTGGTATTACTACCACGAATCTGCAGTGGTGCTCTGCATAATACTAAAAAATTTCCGTTACTTTAATTTCACACTGTGCAAATGTGTAATCTTGATCTGATAATAAATTAGTCAAAAATAACATTATAAATATAAATCAGAAAAAAAGTAAGTGCAAATATGGATTGTTGCCAAAAATCCAATGGACACGTAATAATTATACAACAGTACTATGAAAAAAAATCGAGCTTCATACGGTATATCATAAACCAGTGTTTCTAAACCATAGGACCAGAGCCCATTGTTGGGCTGCAAGTGCCCCTGAGAGGGCCGCCAAAAAATGTCTGTTTCTCAGCTGTTGTCCGTATGGGGTACTCAGTTGTAATACACTTTTCCACCACTTGTGGCAGTAATGACAATATCAGACAAACAGAAGAAGTCTGGAGCTAAAGTTATAGAGAAGTTTCTTAAGCGCAAACATTATGACTAAAGAGTTGAAGCTGTTTCATTTGCATTTAAATTTCATTGACGTTTAAAAATAACATATACATAATTATTATTATTTGTTATTCATTTATTTATTTATTTTAGCACTGTGTAATTGTACAAAATGTACATTTAATTTTACAATACAACGCTTTATTTTCATCAGTTTTTGTGTCCCTTCTTTTGCAATATATTTGAAAAGTATTTTTTTTTGTAATTAGCCTGACCTAAGCCTTGATAATAATCTTTGTGATTAACATTGTTTCCAATCATTTTACAAGGTTTATCCTGTTAAACTGTAAGTATGTTAGATATAATTATTAAATACCATTCAAATCAAGAATAAAATCATTAATTCAGTGGTAATATTTGAGTGGGCCCCAAACCCCTCTGTTGTGGAAAAGTTGGGCCTCAAGGTCAAAAATGATGTGAACCCCAGTCATAAACTATAAACAAGAAGTCACGTACAGAAAATGAAAGCATAACCTCCTTGGTGGAGGTAATCATAAACAAATCGCTAATACCTCCCTGACATTGTCAATCCCAGTCAATTGTGCAGGTGCACCTAAGGAAGTGTCTGAAGTGCTTAGGCTCTGGTGAAACCTCCAAAGTCAAACACAATCTGTTCAATAAAGGTTGTCCTTCTTAACAAGTACAAATATTTGTTAACCGGTGTATAAAAAACAAACAAACAGTTAAACCACTGACTCTGAAGGACACAGAAGGAACAGTACATGTGCTGTAATTAAAAACGGTGTATTTACGTTAGCATCTGCTTGGTAGAATTTGTGTTTGCTAATTGTTCTATGGTTATCATAACACTTTTTTTCTCTGCCGTCACGTTACCCTTTTGGGGTGACATCTTAAAAAAAAAAAGGTAAAACACTCATGTGGGGTCCTTCAAATGCTCGCTGACCGAATGTCACATGCATTTTGTTTGACATTTGAGGATTTTGACTTTGGAGGATCCACTGGCCTCTGCTATATGTCAGAGTCTCACTGGAGGCCGCGTCTGCACACCTTTTTCACACTCTTCTTCAAGCTCTAAGAAAAATGACATAAAAACTCTGCTCTGATCGAAAAGTGTGGCGCTCAGCCTGCTAGGTGAAAGGAGACAACTCTCAGTCTGGCAAACTGGCTCCTATTTTGTCCCGCCGGCGGCATCCGCGATGTGCGCCTTCAGGACAACCAGTTTGTGTTTCCTTTCACCAAGCAGAATGAAAGTTGTGGGCGATTTCGAAGGGGAGATGAACAAAGCAAGAGTGCAATGATTCGGCGAAAGAGAAATAACAAAGCCTGACGTCTTCCGGGCGGCATCACGCCGCACTTGTGCCACAATTGCTTTGTTGCTATGATACCAACATCCTACTGCACGCATTTACTTGAACATACCTTCAATAGTCTAAAACTCTACGTCAGACGGATCTCTTTGTTTTTATGTGATTTTGTGAAAAATGGTGCAGACGGCTTTCAGTGACTTAGCTAAATTGAGGTGATTATTGCTTGCTAAGAATAGTCTGCCTGTGTGATGATTACGCCTCATGCTGACTCTGTATCTCTGCCTGTGATCTAGCTGCTCCACTCTCAGCCAAGCAGTGGACCTCCACGGCGCCTTGTCTCTCCCACACAGCCAAGCCCAGCAGGGGCTCACTCTCCACATACTGTACACCTGGCCCCTCACAGCCACTCATTTATCCTCAGGACCTTTTTTTTTTCTCAATATAAAAATTCCCGTTTTTTTTTTTTACCTTCGTCTTGTGCAACTTCTTCAATGCCACTCAAGACAATTATACATGTTTGGTCTTCCTATCCTATCCTCCACATCTTTCTGTTTGTCTGTTATGTTCCATCCCTGTCTACTGTTTTATTTATGTTTTCATCTTACAAACGGTTGTTGACTGTTTAATCACAGCATTTCTGCAATGACACTATGTGACAGACGATGACATTGAGTGGCGTGCTGTTCACTTTCACATCGTTCACTGTGTATTTTCTTGCATAACTCACACAACAAAGTAGGTCAATAAGAGAGTAATATTATCTCGCATTACTTCCATTTCAGTGCCATCTGACTCGGTCCACAACCTGACCGCTCAGATCTTCAGCTCCACCGCCATCATCATCAGCTGGGACCCTCCCTTGGAGCCAAACGGCCGTCCTCACTACCTGCTCACCCTGCAGGAGGCCGGCATTCTCCCGGACATATCCAACCAAGGCCCTGCGGTGGTCAACAAAACCATCAAGCGCACCACCACCGACATCGTCTTCCTCTTCACCAAACTGAGGAAGTATTTCCCTTATGTGCTGACTGTTACCCCGGCAACAGCAGCCGGCCCTGCCCATAACCACACCAGCACGATGTACCTGAGAACAGATGACGACGGTTAGTTTAGGATCACAGACATCACCTCCCCTACGCACTCACAATTGGTTAGTTTTTGCCTCATTCCTGTGAGAACCCTGCGTGCAACTGAATCATTACAGAGTTGGGGTTGATTAATTTATCCAGGGCTTGCTGCATTGTGCTCAAACTTCACACATTCTTCACTCACGCTTTAACCGTTGGGGAGACCTGGGACCTTTGTGGGTCTTTTTATTGCCTTTGAAGATTACATTATGCAACAGAATGTTCATTTTAAAGGTTAGTGGGATGAAATATGGCCACAGGAGTTGTATCAGAATCAATCTCAAAATGTTCATTTTCCGTTCTTTGCCGAGTTATTTTTAGTACAAGCTTTTGAGTTTGTATACGTTGGAGTTTCCCGGGACCCTTTTGTCCTCCATTGACTCCCTTTTATTATGGCCTTTTTTTTAAATATATATATATATATATATATATATATACTGCACTGTTAAAATGTATTTTGGCTTTTAGTCAGAAGGACTCTTGTTGTCAAGTTGACAAAACAAATTGTCCATCACAACTTGGTAAGAAGAGTTACATTTCAAATAGAAACAAGCGCGGAAACTCATTAAAACCCCATAATAAGTGCAGTTAACTTCAGAAAGTGAGTCAATGTGGGCCTTTTAACTAATACGCATGCGCCAGCAATGTGACGGTAAAAAAGATGTTGGCTGAACTTATTTTATCAGATTTTCAAGGTTCAACGCATAGTGTTGAACATTGAAAATCTGATAAAATAAGTTCAGCCAACATCTTTTTTTAGTTCTCTTAAGTACTTTTTTCTGATGCCGGAACAAATTGTGATTAGTATCAGTTGTCTCTATATGGACGACAATGCTTTGTATGGGTGAATGTTATAATATGAGTACTGAATGTGTACATATACTCAGGTATAGTGACATATATATAAATACAGTTATATAATTACAAACCATTTACCATGTTGACCCAACTTGACTTACAGTTGGAGGAACTTGATCAAATATATTGAACCAACATATTTTAAAGGTATCTCAACTAATATTTTCAAGTTCATCTTACATCAGACGAGTTTGTAAACTCATGTTTTGAAGTGTAACATACTTGACACTATAAGTTGACAAGATGATCTGAGTGAGTTAAGTCAACACATTTTTTACAGTGTGTAAACCTGTTTTCTATATTGCTTTTTCCATGAAAATCAAATTAATCCAAGCATTTCCTTTTGAAATACGTGCTAAGAGGTGTAATTTGGCCCCTCAACCACTAGATACCGCCAGAGTACCATAGAGTATCATCTATTCAAATTAGACGTATAGTTGCTGTGAATCCGCCAACAACTTACAGTATATATAATAAACACGATGTTGGTAGTGACATAAGAGTTATGTGGATAAGAAATATTTTGCGTGCGTGCACAAATATTGCATCCTTTGTTTTATTCATTAGAGAAAACTGGGTTTTCTTTGACAAAAAGGGCATGCAACAAAAAAACGTTATATCGACGGATCGATTTGAGGTTGATATGCAGATCTAAGCGTTTAAAAGTCCAAAAAAATATTAACATATTTGACTTATTTTCAAGACTGTTTTGGCTGAAACCCTATCGGGGTCCGTGCGACTTACAACATTCACCACATTTGGGGTATCCCCAAGGGTTAAGTGGGGGATGAGGCAAAAACTAACCCAGACCCACTCAAGTGTGTGTACATGTAACCCTGATTTTGTGTTCTTAGTCCCCAGTTCTATTCCACTGCTGGTGTCAACGACTAACCTGTCGTCGTCCTCCATCGCCGTGGTGTGGCAGCCTCCTCTTGAGGCCAACGGGGAGATTACAGAATATTTCCTCACATTGTCCGGCCCAGGGGACTCAAATGCCACTCATACCCCCAACAGTTCGTTCACGTTCACTAACCTACTTCCATACACCGCTTATAATCTGACCATTAGCGCTGCAACACGTAAAGGCTTCGGGCCCGCCCTGGTGCTGATGCTGCATACCGATGAAGGGGGTAAGTAAGTGTGTGCACCATTACCGTGCACGCGCGTCAGATGTCTCCTTCATCTTCCACCCTTTGTGTTCCAGGCCCTTCGTCCCCTCCTCGTAAGCTGACTATTTTCAACCACACAGCCGCCTCTGTGTGGCTGAGCTGGGAGCCTCCCCTAGAGCCCAACGGGGTGGTGATACAGTATGGCTTGAGGATCCGAAACCTCATCACACACGCCGTCACACACCGGGTACCGTCAATTTCACACGCCGGAAGCTAGTCCGGAATAACAACAATTTAAGCGCACTCGGAGATCCACTCAGCAAAAGTACACACCTGTCACACGGATTGCTAGCTCTAATTTCACACTCCAGATGCGCCTCGGGAGTTAACATTATATTCACTCAGACGTGCACATATGCGAGATGATATATTAAGATACTATCAGGACTGGATTATATTATCTTCCATGTGTCATATTTTTTATTTTAGATGTGTGTTTTTTTTCTGTTAGAATTCATCCGGTCCATCAACCACGGCGTACATATCTGACTTCAAGCCTCATCGTTCCTATGAGATCAGTGTTTCCGCTTACACCCGAGTGGGCCACGGGAACCAGTTTAGCATCCCAGTGACCTTCACCACTAACGAGTCAGGTAAAGAATACACAAGCGGGTTCACACACATTCAGGCAAATAGTTTGCATATCTGTTTTTAGTTCATTCACTCAACATTAAATAGAAATAATTGATACAAAATTTAAACAAATCTTGATTAAACAGGAGTAGAAAGAAGTATATACTCAAAAGTAGGATAAAAGTACGCACACAATTTGTTGTTTGAGAAGCAAAAAAAATAATAGTGTTTGGTAATGATGTGCGAATCGACACTTAAATATCAATACTGTTAAACTTGGGTTGCACACAAAAAAGATTCACATCCAAATTGCGATTTTTATTCATCCCGGATCTAAATCGATTCATAATTTTCAAATATCGATTTATTTTTTTCGCTAAGAATTATTTGGTAAAATAATTAATTATAATGAAAGTTTTTCAAAACAGCTTTTTTGGTTGCTTGGAGATGGCCTAAAACAGAGATGGGCAAATATTATGACTCAGGGGCCACATTGAGAGAAAATATGTGTCTGGTGGGCCAATGTGTATGTGTGTATTAATTATATGTACACATTTAGCTCTAAAAATCTGCTGGACAGTATGTGTGTTTGGGTCCCTTTTTTTCAGGAACACTAATACCAAAAGTCACAATATCCGATAGAATGCTAAAAAAGTTATGACAGACCACCTCAAAAAAACGGATTGGAATTACATTTTTTTTTACTGAATAGTACACCCAAAATGCACATTAAAATAAAGAAAGTGGGATTTACAATATTAACTATGAACAATAAAACACTGAATATTAACATCGCTCCTCTTTTACTTCTCAGACCAGCTCCTCGAAAGATATCTTTTGTAATCAAGCAAAACACAAAAGAAATGTAACAAACAGCAAAATATGAATGCAAAGTGTAATAAACACCTACAATATGATATATTATCACTTTTATGCAGAAATTTGTTGTAAAAATTTGCTTCCTCATCTGTTCCTGACACATGCGTTTCGGGCTGGCTGCTCTGAAAACAAACCCCGCCCACTCTGCTTTGTTTCTGGTCTGAGCTGCTGTGACGTAGATGACCGTAATAACTCATATAACACCCAAAAGCGCTAATTTCAACCATTGAAATACTTTCTACAGTTCAAGGTCATTTGAAAACAGCACTACACATCATAATGGCGGCTACAGTTTTGATGTTAAAGGTCTAAAAAAATTATGTGCAACGTCCGGCGGGCCGCATTGAAAATCTTAATGGGCCGCATGTGGCCCGCGGGTCGTATTTTGCCCAGGTCCAGCCTAAAACGTCTTTTAAAAATATATTCCTATTAAAATAAGTGTGTATATATATTAATGTATAATTTTAAGCTGTAGAGAGGGATGACTGTATTAGAATAATACAATTAAAGGTGCTGTTTGCAACTTCCTCACAGTAACATTGTTCAAAACAAAGAAACGCTATGTTACTTTTCGTAGTTTAACACATACTTGCCAACCTTGAGACCTCCGATTTTGGGAGGTGGGGGGTGGGGGGTGGAAGGGCGTGGTCGGGGTTGGCGGGGGCGTGGCTAAGAGGGGAGGAGTATATTTACAGCTAGAATTCACCAAGTCAAGTAGTTCATATATATATATATATATATATATATATATATATATATATATATATATATATATATATATATATCAAGAGGGACAGAGACAGCGCACAGTGCATGTGGCTCACATGTTACCATGGCGAGAAAACATGGAGGGACTGCCAGTTATCTAGTCTCCACCAGTTGCAGAAAATGTGCCATCAGTACAACTGGACAGTGCTGTTTCAGTTCCATCACCAGGACCATCAGTGAGTCAGACACAAACTAGTCTCATCATTGAACCAGATTCAAGGGCTGCTGAGTTGCCATCATCAGAACCCAGATCACCCACAACAAAAACCCCACCAGTGATCCGCAGGTACCCAGAAAGGTTTCGAGTACCACCAAAAAAACTGAATCTCTGAAGACAGTATAAAAATCTGTGTTAAAGATGTACAAATACTGTTTGTATAATAAGCATGTTATTGTTTACAAATGAGGGTTAAGAGTTCAGTACTAAAAAAAAAAAAGAATGTGGCTTAAGTACAGTTTTTTAATTGAGCTGCTGCATTTTTTGGTTGGGTTGTTTATTTCTTTTGAGTAACTTCTACAATTCTAAAAGGGGAGGAATGTTATAGAGTGATCTATGTTTGTCTGTTGCCATCTCCTGGAGAATGTTGGCTATAGCGTACTGTGGTTACTTTTTGGTTGGCCAACGATTTACGTGGTGTTGCGCACCTGACGTCAAGTGTGTGAGTCTGTTCTGAAGTCTACAGTAAAGAGACGTATTTCATCCCCTCACCTGTTTATTGCCTCCAACTCAATATATTACAACAACATTGCTCAATGTGGACCCTCCAGGTCGCATGGAGCTGGAGGGGGCGTGGCCTCCAGGTCCACCTGAATTCCGGGAGATTTTCGGGAGAAAATTTGTCCCGGGAGGTTTTCGCGAGAGACGCTGAATTTCGGGAGTCTCCCGGAAAATCCGGGAGGGTTGGCAAGTATGCCTGTTTATTGCCTCCAACTCAATATATTACAACAACGTTGCTCCATGTGGACCCTCCAGGTCCGCATGGAGCTGGAGGGGGCGTGGCCTCCGGGTCCGCCTGAATTCCGGGAGATTTTCGGGAGAAAATTTGTCCCGGGAGGTTTTCGGGAGAGGCGCTGAATTTCGGGAGTCTCCCGGAAAATCCGGGAGGGTTGGCAAGTATGGTTTAACAGAACACCTTTGTTTGACAACGGTCTATATTTTTTCACAATTACAAAGTTTATGCAATAAAACATTTTAACCGGCCCGAATAAAATGATTGGTGTTTACGGCTGTCACTCACCCGGTCTCGTCAACACGTCCGCACAAGGAGCTTGTGCACACATACAAAAGCAGTCCAAGAGAAGCAACAAACAATTTGCAGTCATGTTGTTGTTATGATAGAATATACATTCATTGACAGCTAACGCTAGCTATCCAAATTGTTATTATTAGCTAACAACACCCAAAAGCTAATGCGCCTGTTACGTTCATACGCAGTTACGTCATTATGTACGAGAAGCCGTAAGAGGGCAGGATATACTGTGTAAAATACATTGTAAAGTTGTCGCCCTGTCAGAATCTGTGTTAATGTTGCAAACAGTCTTTTTAATGATTATTCAAATTTGGAAATATATACTACCTTGCCTTGGGAGTGACATACACAAGCAATGCTAGCTGATTAGCTGACATTAACATGCTAATGCTAACATTATGTATTAATAATATAAGTCACAATTCTGACATTTCTTAGTCGTAAGGTGTCTTGTAATAGGTCTGTCTTGTTCCCAATTATTCTGAGGTAAAAACAGTTGGTGACTTCCTGAGTGAGTGCTAAAAAACTAGTTCCTAATATGCTAAGATAAGCCCAATTGGCAATTAATTTGGACTCTTCTCCCCTCTCACAGTGGACAGAGTGCTTCAGCAGATTAGTCACTACCTTTTTGTTTCCACAGTGTCAGAAGCTGTTGGGAACCTGTCGTGTTTCGGGATCAGCTGGAATTCCATTCAGCTTTCTTGGCAACCTCCAGCCAACCCCAACGGACAGATCCTCTTTTATGAGATTCTAATGGAGATGGACTTGCAGGCCGACACACACCAGGTCCTCACACCCGAATACACACTGACTGGACTGTCGCCAGAGCAGGAGTATGTACTCAGCGTGGCCGCAGTCAACTCTGCAGGGCCAGGAGACCAAATAAACTGTTCTGCTTCTACTCTTTCTGAGTCAGGTACACCCTTTTAGAGAATTCTACAGTTGGGTAGTTTTTTCTTCACCCCTCACTTAAAGTGTGAGTGAAGAATGCACTGCCAACCTGATAAGTTAGATAGAGATGATACAGTATTATCTGCTTACCTACCGTACAACAGGCCCAGATTTTCGACACATCTTCTCCTCATTCAATGCGTTTTCTTTATTTATTTTTATTAAGAGGTAGTAACCTGAAATGGTTTTCACTTCACAGGTGCGCTTGAAGCTCATAGAGAGAACGCCAAGAGTGTGTGAAAAAGTAATCAGAGCAAAGGGTGGCTATTTTAAAGAAACTATAAAACTTGTTTTCAGTTATTTCACCTTTTTTGTTAAGTACATAACTCCATATGTGTTTATTCATAGTTTTGATGCCTTCAGTGACAATCTACAATGTAAATAGTCATGAAAATAAAGAAAACACATTGGCTGAGAAGGTGTGCCCAAACTTTTGGCCTGTACTATATGCTACCTGGTGGTTGTTTGAGCACACTGCAGCTAGTCCTGGATAGTCCCACTCCTTAATGCTTCAGTCACACGCAGGATTCTCACAGGAATGAACCTTACCTACTGTATGATTATCTTTTATAGATTTAATCCTCCTCGTCTCTTTTTGTAGTCCCATCGGCCCCTCGTTTCGTCACCATCTCTCAAGTCACCCCCAACAATGTGACGCTCCAGTGGGGTTCCCCCCTCTCCATCCCAGGACTGCTGAGAGAATACCACATCCTTGCACAGCTACTCTCCACGAGCTGCGCAACGGTCTTCTTTACCGCCGCACAGCCATCCCCGGCAGAAGAACCAGGCTCAGACTGTGTGGAATCCTCTATCACAATGTCGATTAACGCTTCAGAAGAGGATCTCGGTGTCACAGTCCATCCTCTGGCTAAATACAGACACTACCGCTTCAAATTGGCCGCAGTGACTAATGCAGGCGTTGGAGAATACACAGCGTGGAGTTATGCACGCACCCTGGCTGGCAGTAAGAACATTGCAATAATCTTATCGTGTTTTATTGGTTGTGTAGTCGGAGCCATACTGTGTGCCACTGAGGGCCGCAAACTGAAAGAGCATGCGGGGGCCATTTTGATTTTGTTCATTTTCAAAACTATTACAAGGTATAGATGATTTTTAACCGGAGGGCTCCCCTCAAGTTTGGTCCCAGGACATAAAAATTATAAAAATAAGTTTTATTATAGACTTTTTTTCAATGCTTAGATCAAGTTTTAATTTGTTTTATGTTGTATGCCCTTTTTGTAAAAGAAAACCCTGTTTTTATAGCAAAAAGAAACAATTATGCAACATTTCCCCCCCACATCCCAAAAAATTCAAAGTGGAATATTTGATGTGAAGCAATTGGAGCCCCAACTAGGTAAATAATTCATAAAAATATTGATTTTCATTCATTATTATTTTATAGCAATGACAGTTTAAAAAAAAAAATCCCACTAAAATTCTCAGGGATCTAAAAGGGTCCCATTTGTAAGTGTTAAGTGTTTATCTTCAATGCTTAAATCTGTAGATCAGTTTCAGATCTATCTGTCGGTTATATGTTTTTATTATTTTTTTAATGTATTTTTGTTTGTTTGTTTTATGCCGTTTTTGTCATAGAATTTTTTTTGGTGGGGCAAAAACACAAGATATAAAGTTGAATAATTGATGTAAAATAATTTTTGCCCTAACTAGGTCAATAATTCATAACAATATTGATTTTGATTCATTATTATTTTCAGCACTGACAGTTTTAAAAAAAGATACCCCACTAAAATCCTAAGGGATCGAAAAGGGTCCCATTTATAAAAGTGTTAAGTAGTAGTGTTTACTTTCAATGCTTTAAACTCTAGATTAACTTCAGATCTATCCATCAATTATGTTTTCATACATTTTTTTTAAATGTTTTTTTTTTATGCCTTTTTTTCAAAGACAACATTGTTTTTATATTGCAAGCATACAAAATATGCAATATTTTCCCCAAAAATATTTCAAAGTGGAATATTTGACGTAAGGTATTTGTAGGTTCACGGCTCAATCATTCATAACATTGTTTTTTATTCATCATGAGTTTTTGAGCAATGACAGCTTTCAAGAAAAAAACAGCCATGGCAACTTTGTGCTATTAGAGTCAACATTGCAACTTTTTTTTTGTTACATTACACCTATGTGTTCTTTTATTCCACTTTTTATGTTTTTTTTGTAATAGTATTTTTAGAATGTGCCGCAGTACGGAAAAAAATTAACTGAAATGACCCCCAGGCCGCACTTTGGACACCTCTGCTGTAAGCTATGCTCTTACAGGACACTTCATTATGTACAATTACACATAATAAAAATCCTACATTTGCAAAGATGATGCTCAGTTTTGAGCTATTACAAAGAGTTGTAATGTGTTTTCCTCAGTGTAACGAGCTTAGAGTCACTAGAAAAAAGTGCTATATAAATATAACTCATTATTATTATCATTATTCCACAGACCCAGACGCCCCTCCACATGACCTCAGGGTGACTCCAACCTCGAGCAGCCTTCGTATAGCGTGGGACCCTCCAGCTATTATCTCAGGACCAACATCCTATCTTGTGGAGGTCGTTTCTTTGAATCATGTCCACCGATGAAGCGGCCATTTTTATTTAATATATTTCTATCTGCTCTCTTCTGTTAGGTGGATGGTCCTGGTTTTAATTACTCTACAGTCAGGGCTCCCGGGGAGTTGACGACTGTGGTTGTGACTAATTTGACTGCGTTCTCACGTTATTCTGTGACTATTACTGCTTTCACTGGCTCAGTGGAGCACGCCTCAATGGACGGCAAAGCTATTGGGCCCATTCTGTTTCTAACGCTGGAGGAAGGTAAGTGGAAAAGTTGCTAATAGACCAAAAATCTACATTTCTTTGCAAGTAAAAAAAAACAGTAAGGAACTGCCACAGGCACTACATCCAAGAAACCCTCTTTAAAAGTCTGCAAAGGTGTCAAATATTCTGATATAAGGTAATATAGTCTACATCCATCCATCCATCCATCCATTTTCTACCGCTTGTCACTTTCAGGGTCGCAGGGGGTGCTGGAGCCTATCTAAAGGCAAATGGGATAATGTAGACGAGTATTTGGGAGTAAAATATGGGGACTAACGTTAAGAAAACATCAAAAATATATATTTTTTCTGTAAAATGAGGATAATGATTGTAATCCTTCCTTCCATTGTTTTATACCTAAAGCTAATGTGCTGGGTACACTCTAGACTAGAGATCGACCGATCTGAGTTTTTCAGGGCCGATACGGATTATTGGTGGTCAAGGTGGCCGATAACTGATATTTGGAGCCGATATTCATCTGCAGTAAAAGTCCGCTAAACGTGAATAGTATATAAACAGTAGACAGCTGGAAAAAGCTTTAAATTGTTTTTTCAGCATTATTTTTTAGAAAATGTCGGACCAGTAGCGACATAATGTTTAATGTGGCGCTAATGTTGTGGTTAATTTAACACCAAAGAAAATCAGATGATATCACAAACACCAAAATTACGTGTGTCTTAGAGGAGCATCGACATTTGCATTTAAAAAAAAAAAGGGATTTTTCTTCATCGCAATAACTTACACGCTAATCAATTTTATAAAACCTATGGATTTAATACATTGTAAAGTTTCCTCGTGAGGAACCCTCAAATATTTGTTGGTTGGTTGGTAGGTTGACGTTTATTTCGAACATGTATGAAGTTTCAATGTGATACATAATTTAGTAAATTATGTATCACATTGAAACTTTATACATTTTTGCCCTAACTAGGTCAATAATTCATAACAATATTGATTTTGATTAATTATTATTTTTAGCACTGACAGTTTTAAAAAAAATATCCCACTAAAATCCTAAAGGATCGAAAAGGGTCCCATCCATTCATAAAAGTGTTAAGTAGTAGTGTTTATCCAACAGAGGTTGAAGTTTATTTCGAACATGTATAAAGTTTCAATGTGATACATAATTTAGTAAATTATGTATCACATAATTTAGTAAATTATGTATCACATTGAAACTTTATACATGTTCGAAATAAACTTCAAAATTATGTATCACATAATTTAGTAAATTATGTATCACATTGAAACTTTATACATGTTCGAAATAAACTTCAACCTACGTATCCGCTACGTAAATTAAATTTACGTAGCGGATATTTTCATTTCTCTTTACAAAGTGTCTGAAAAGGTCGATGCAAAGCTTATTTAATCTTACACTGTAAAAAAATTACCGTAAAAACTGCGGCAAGTGATTGTTACATAGCAACAGTAAAACACAGCCAAATCAAAAATAGTTGATCACAGTTGTAAACGCAGTGGATTTCTGCAAACCAAGAAACAGTAGATAACCTAAATGACTATTCTTATAATACGTAGAAAACTCATACTGTAAAGATAATGAAAATGTGTACAATGCATTTGCAAATACTGTAATGTCACAAGCATGCATATAATATACATTTACGGTATTATTCTGTCTAAATTTAAGATTTTGCAGATTGAACATTTAAAGTTACAGCATACCTTAATTATTTTAGGGGTTTGTGTTAAAGCATTAGCCTGATTAACTTTTAGCTAACATGTTTTCTTGTATTTTTGTGGCAAGTGGTTTCAGACATCGAGGGTTATGTCTTTGTGCTTCATTGTAAACGGCATCGTAATTTCCGCAAATTGTGCAGAATTTTTTTTGCAGAATTTACTATTTTTTCCACTTCATAGCAGTTACTAGCACATATGTTCACTTCCTGTTCTCAATTTGTAACACAATTTACATAAATTACTTACCCATATGATATGATTGATATGAAATATATGATTTCTAAATATGACTAACATTTAAATAAAACTAGCGTAATTCTGGGATCCTTTATGTAGCCTAACCTAAATGAGCTGCTGCCTACTTTTCTTTACGCATTATATACTGTAAGTCTCCTATTTATGATAAATGGGTTATACTTGTATAGCGCTTTTCTACCTCAAAGGTACTTAAAGCGCTTTGACACTATTTACACATTCACCCATTCACACACACATTCACACACTGATGGCGGTAGCTGCCATGCAAGGCCCTAACCACGACCCATCAGGAGCAAGGGTGAAGTGTCTTACTCAAGGACACGACGGACGTGACTAAGATGGGGGAAGCTGAGGATTGAACCAGGAACTCTCAAGTTGCTGGCACGGCCGCTCTACCAACTGAGCCACGCCGTCCCCGTATTTATCAATTTACACACATTTTTGGCAGAGACGGAGGCTTGACTTGCAGTAACAAAAACACACAAAACGGGTGGAAGAAGGAAAGAAGGACAAAAACTGTAATTCCCGGCAAAAAGTGTCAGTTTTGACAAGTCCTTGTAAGCAGAGAAGATGTGCTGTCGGCAACAGTTCTCCAAGGACACAAAGGGAGGACGGGTGTGTGTGAAGTGAAGTGAAGTGAATTATATTTATATAGCGTTTTTCTTTAGTAACTCAAAGCGCTTTACGTTGTGAAACCCAATATCTAAGTTACATTTCTAAACCAGTGTGGGTGGCACTGGAAGCAGATGGGTAAAGTGTCTTGCCCAAGGACACAACGGCAGTGACTAGGTTGGCAGAAGCGGGGATCGAACCTGGAACCCTTAAGTTGCTGGTACGGCCACTCTACCAACCGAGCTATACCGTGCGGGGGAAGCGGGCTGGGAGGATGGCCGTCTGAGCCGCAGCTTAACAGATAGGATCACTGGTTATTACTACTAACTTACTCTCCACTTATCAAAATGTTCTTATTTTTTTAAAGGGGAACATTATCACAATTTCAGAAGGGTTAAAACCATTAAAAATCAGTTCCCAGTGGCTTATTTTATTTTTCAAAGTTTTTTTCAAAATTTTACCCATCACGCAATATCCCTAAAAAAAAGCTTCAAAGTGCCTGATTTTAACCATCGTTATATACACCCGTCCATTTTCCTGTGACGTCACACAGTGATGCCAATATAAACAAACATGGCGCATAGAACAGCAAGCTATAGCGACATTAGCTCGGATTCAGACTCGGATTTCAGCGGCTTAAGCGATTCAACAGATTACGCATGTATTGAAACGGATGGTTGTAGTGTGGAGGCAGGTAGCGAAAACGAAATTGAAGAAGAAACTGAAGCTATTGAGCCATATCGGTTTGAACCGTATGCAAGCGAAACCGACGAAAACGACACGACAGCCAGCGACACGGGAGAAAGCGTGGACGAATTCGGCGATCGCCTTCTAACCAACGATTGGTATGTGTTTGTTTGGCATTAAAGGAAACTAACAACTATGAACTAGGTTTACAGCATATGAAATACATTTAGCAACAACATGCACTTTGAGAGTGCAGACAGCCCAGTTTTCATCAATTAATATATTCTGTAGACATACCCTCATCCGCTCTCTTTTCCTGAAAGCTGATCTGTCCAGTCCAGTTGGAAATGCATCTGCTTTGAGTGTCGCAGGATATCCACACATTCTTGCCATCTCTGTCGTAGCATAGCTTTCGTCTGTAAAGTGTGCGGAACAAACGTCCAATTTCTTGCCACTTTCGCATCTTTGGGCCACTGGTGCAACTTGAATCCGTCCCTGTTCGTGTTGTTACACCCTCCGACAACACACCGACGAGGCATGATGTCTCCAAGGTACGGAAAACAGTCGAAAAAACGGAAAATAACAGAGCTGATTTGACTCGGTGTTTGAGAAAATGGCGGATTGCTTCCCGATGTGACGTCACGTTGTGACGTCATCGCTCCGAGAGCGAATAATAGAAAGGCGTTTAATTTGCCAAAATTCACCCATTTAGAGTTCGGAAATCGGTTAAAAAAATATATGGTCTTTTTTCTGCAACATCAAGGTATATATTGACGCTTACATAGGTCTGGTGATAATGTTCCCCTTTAATTACTAAATTATTACGTCAGGGTTGCATGTTTGTGCCCGGATTGTTTCCCCAAGATGCAGACAGAACTCCAGAGACAGCATGCAGGTAGGACAATAATTTATTTTGTATAAATCATTCCATAACTAAAAAATGCCGGAAAAATAAAAACTAACACAAGAAGAGCATGCCGATTGCATGAGGAGCTAAGACATAAAACTAGCACTGGAAAGCTAACATAAACAGGAATCAAAGGAGTACCAACGTAACTTGTTGCAGGATCAAACAAAACAGCCAGACCAAGTGTGGCGAAAGGCAGGAATAAATAGCTCTCTGATTAGTGCCCGGGAGCAGTTGAGCGTCCCGAACACTAATCAGAGGCAGGTGAAAATAATCAGCACCCATTGCAACCAAGAAACGCAAACCCAGGGCAGCTGAAACAGAACTAAGAGAGTCTTAAACTAAAACAAAATATGGTTCGGGCAACGGATCATCACACTAAATACTTGTGTCATATGTGTATATATTGTGTCTGCTGGTGTATTTATGTTGTAGTTGTACCAAAAACAATAATTAAATATTGTCTGATATCGGTAAAAAAACGGGCGATAAAGATATACGTCAAAATGCCAAATATCTGCGCCGATAATCGGTCGATCGCTCGAGACTGGTCGCCATCCCATCGCTGATCATTTTCATCGAGGCTTTCATTATTATTTACCAGAAAAAAACAAAGAAGGTTAATGTAATTATATTGAAGATAATGAAGGAGGTACCATATATTGTTTTAAATATGTTATGCCACACAATTCAAACTCAAAGGTGGATGATAAACATGCTTTATCAGTATCATACACTATCATGCTTCAAACCCCCCTTCGAAAAGCTGTGCTCTACAAAACGTGCTCATTGTAGCCATTTAATCCTGACTTCCTCATTTTGATAAAAAGAAATCAGCACAAATTGTTTTCTTCATTTTTGTTTTGTAGGTTAAAGTGTTTTATATACTGTGCTCTTTATGTAATGTTGCTGATCAATTTGAATGTATTATTATTTATTGAGTTTAAAACATGCACCTGGGGATATGTTGATTGGCAACACTAAATGGTCCCTAGTGTGTGAATGTGAGTGTGAATGTTGTCTGTCTATCTGTGTTGACCCTGCGATGAGGTGGTGACTTGTCCAGGGTGTACCCCGCCTTCCGCCCGATTGTAGCTGAGATAGGCTCCAGCACCCTCCGCGACCCCGAAGGGGATAAGCGGTAGAAAATGGATGTATGGAATTTATTTTTCCGTATCATATGGTTCAAGTCGGTCAAAATGTTTTTGTAGTTTAAATGAGGATTTTTTATTTTATTTATTTCAGACAAATTGATGCACTTTAAATATTTTCTATTGCAGACTAAAAACAATTTTATTAAAGTTATTGTTAGATGTAAATTAATCTATGTATTTTTCTTTTTTGTTTTCTATAATGTTAATAAGATCCAATGTTTCTAGAGGTGTACTTAAATAATTTATAGACAAATGATACTATTTATAGTTGTGGGAGTGCGAAATGTTTTCTTTTTATGGCGGGTGTAAGTGAAAATAATTAGAAGGCACTGGGTTATCATAATTCAGTATTTCGGCAAAAATTAATAAGAGCATTACAATTAGGAAATATATACAGTAAGTATAACCTGAAATGTCTATGTAGATGTATGCATTTGAGTTTGAGTGAAAACAAATAAAAGGTCAGTAATGGCTTCTTTCTCATCTCTCTTTCTTTGTCATCTATGCTTTCTTATCTGTCCTCAGAGCCGAAAGATCCACCAAAAAACGTGGTCGTTTCTGTCATCCCGGATGAGGTAAACCGGGTAAAGGTTACTTTCACCCCGCCGGAGGAGCCTAACGGACAAATCACGTCCTACTTTGTGTACATCTTTGAAAAAGAGCTCCTAGTGAGGAACATCAGTCTTAATACCACCCAAAACGAAGACAGCATGCTGAGTGCCGTCATAGATGGCCTGAAAGGTGGTCATGACTACAGTATTCAGGTAAAGGACACAAACAGGCTTTTCTTTGCTTTTTGACTCATAATGTGTCCTTTTCTTTATTCTTCTCCGTGTTTTTCTGTAGATTTCAGCAAAGAATGGCGCTGGTAAGAGTCCACCCAGCCCGCATGTCCAGATAACAACTGGAATCAAAGGTACTGTGTTCCTACACACTGTATAATATCACTAAGTCATAGCACATTGTTCTTACAATCAACTGCAATTTTACTGGCCAAAAAAAGAACATGCAAGCCTGAGCGTGTCTACTTCTGTGTGCTTGTTGGAAGATTGCACTCTTTCTCTCTGTGTGTTGCCATGTTGAATCATGTAACGCAGCAGTATAAAAATGTCTATATTTACCAGCATCTGGTTTAACTGTCACTCCAGGGCAGTGGTGTCCAAAGTGTGGCCGGGGGAACATTTGCGGCCCGCATCTAATTTTTTTAACGGCACGTGGCACATTCTAAAAACACTATAAAGAAAACAACATAAAAAGTGGTAAACAAGGCAAACAGGTGAAATTTAACAAGAAAAAATCGCAACGGTAACCTATTTAAGGCTACAATTACTTTACATCAAATATTCTACTTTAAAATATTTTTGGGGAACATATTGCATATTTTGTGTGTTTGCCCTATACAAAACAAAGTTTTATTTGACAAAAAGGGCATAAAACAAACAAACAAACAAATATTTTTTTTTAAACTTATAATCGACAGATAAATCTGAAGTTTATCTAGAGATTTAAACATTAAAGTGAAAAATAAAAAAGTATGACAATTTTATGTGTTGGGGCCCTTTTGATCCCCAAGAAATTAAGTGGGATCTAAAAAAAACTGTTGTTGCTAAAAAAAAATAAAAAATTATAAATTAAAATAAATGTTGTTAAGAATTGTTGCCCTATTTAAGGGTCAAATTACTTCACATATTCCATAAAAAAAAAATTTGGGGGGCGGAATAATTTTAATTTTGTGTTTTTTCCATAAAATCAGGGTTTTCACAAAAAAGGGCAATGACATAAAAACATGTTTTACTATCGACAGACCTAAAGTAGATATAGAGATTTAAGTGTTAAATAAAAAAAAAAAAATTAATACAATGATTTCTGAGATGACCGAGAAGTCTTCTCAGGCTTTGTTGACTCAATGTCAATCAATCAATCAATCAATGTTTATTTATATAGCCCTAAATCACAAGTGTCTCAAAGGGCTGCACAAGCCACAACGACATCCTCGGTACAAAGCCCACATAAGGGCAAGGAAAAACTCACCCCAGTGGGACGTCGATGTGAATGACTATGAGAAACCTTGGAGAGGACCGCATGTGTGGGTAACCCCCCCCCCCCCCCCCCCCCCCCCTCGAGGGGAGACTGAATGCAATGGATGTCGAGTGGGTCTGACATAATATTGTGAGAGTCCAGTCCATAGTGGATCCAACATAATAGTAAGAGTCCAGTCCATAGTGGGGCCAGCAGGACACCATCCCGAGCGGAGACGGGTCAGCAGCGCAGAGATGTTCCCAGCCGATGCACAGGCGAGCGGTCCACCCCGGGTCCCGACTCTGGACAGCCAGCACTTCATCCATGGCCACCGGACCTGTGACCCCCCCCCCCCCTCCACAAGAAGAGGGGAGCAGAGGAGAAAAGAAAAGAAACGGCAGATCAACTGGTCTAAAAGGGGGGTCTATTTAAAGGCTAGAGTATACAAATGAGTTTTAAGATGGGACTTAAATGCTTCTACTGAAGTAGCATCTCTAATTGTTACCGGGAGGGCATTCCATAGTACTGGAGCCCGAATAGAAAACTTTCTATACTGTGACTGGTGTGCACGTAATCACCTGCACTTGAGCACCAGTAAAACAAAACAACTTAATAAACAAAACAACCAGATATAGACTTAATAAACTGATTAAGAGAGCTGACTCCGTTCTAGGCTGCCCACTCTTTGTTGTAATTTATCTTATATCTGTAGATATGTAATGAGCAATATGTAATATTTATTACTATTTTTCTGTTTTTCCATTAAGCTTTACGTCTGTTACTGTATGTAAAAACCTGCACTGCAACAATGTAATTTCCCCATTGTCAGATAAATAAAAGTCTATCCTATCCGATCTAAATACTGTAATATATGACTTTTTAATGTTTTTATGACTGAGACCCTTCCCGCCCCCTAAGGACCAAACTTGAGGGAAGCCCTAAATGTTAAAAAATATCTATGAGTTTTATTGGTTTTGAATATTAGAAATATCAAAATGCAATGCTTTGATTTTTTTAGTGTGCGTCCCTCAATAGAAAAAAAATTGGAAACCCCTGTTCTGGGAGTTGTACTTGTAACAATAATTTGGTGATAATTCTTGCAAAATTTTCACTCTCATGTAGCTACATTAGGTCACCGAAATATTAGAAATGCCTCTCGGTATGATACAGTACAGGTCTACCAAAACTACAGCTGCAAAATGATATTAATTCAATGTTGATGCCATTACTATACATGTCAACATGTGACCCAAAAATATGGGAAATTACTTGGGAAAATTGAAGAACGCAGACCTCTGCTAGGCCCTAACCTGACTCTTGCCAGATCCTTGTAGTTCGCTGAGCTCCACACAAGGATCTGGGCTCAAAAGCATTGCAAACCCCTTCCAGATAGCAAACAATAATGAACCAATCAGGATTGCCTGGCGGGATTTCATAGATGTGACGTAGCGCCGAAGCGACTGTTTGATTCAAACAACAATAGCGGCACGCAGCCCTTGCTGCGTCGTGTGCTGACATTGATTCTGCTATTGCAACTGTTTTGTCAAATCTATCGAATATTAATTATTTAAAAGATGAACAGAGAACGGTTTTGAAGGCATTTATTGGTGGCAAGGATGTTTTGGCTCTTCTTCCGACCGGGTTTGGATTTCCCAGCGTCGCACTCATCAGCATCACGGGTTGATTTCGATGTGAGTGGTTGAAGTAGCACGTCATTCAAGATAACGGACAAGTGGTTTATCCAATCACATACAATTATTTTTTTACAAGGCCCCGCCTTCTGAAATACATCTCTTATTGAGAACTCCCAGATCCTGGTGTGGAGCTCAGCGAACTACAAGGATCTGTGGAGAGTCAGGTTAGCTAGGCCCGGCCTCCAAATAGTAAAAAAAAGTCCTAAATCCAGACGGTGATTCCGTAAAAGGATGTCGTTGTGGTTTGTGAAGCCCTTTGAGGTACTTGAGATTAAGGGTTGTATAAATAAATGTTGATAGATTGATTGGTTGATATCAAAATGATATCAATAAATCTAAAACTGGTAGCTTTTTTTGACGAAGCAGTTCATTTCAACAGAACACCTTTTCGCCCCCAAAATCGAATCACTTGTTCTTTATCCCACTTCTGACATATCATGAAAGTCTAATCAAAATCCACCCAAAACTTTTTGAACTATCTGTAGCGGAATTAAATAAACAAAGTGAAGCCTCTTGTGAGTCATCCACTGTCTTTGGATTTTTTTTTTGTTCATGAAAATTAATATTTTGGGTAATTTTCAATAACGGGAACACACCGGGGAAAAAGGACAAAACACGGGAGTTTCCCAGGGAAAACGGTAACATGACCACAATTTATAACAGAGCAGCCATGGCTTCTGTAAAACTGTATGTTGGAATTTCCAGAGAAAATGCATAATTTCAGAACAACTTTGGAAAAGGATTAAGATTGATATGTTATTTAATGTTAGGGGACGGCGTGGCGAAGTTGGGAGAGTGGCCGTGCCAGCAATCTGAGGGTTACTGGTTCAATCCCCACCTTCTACCATCCTAGTCACGTCCGTTGTGTCCTTGAGCAAGACACTTCACCCTTGCTCCTGATGGGACTGGTTAGCGCCGTGCATGGCAGCTCCCGCCATCAGTGTGTGAATGTGTGAATGTGTGTGTGTGAATGGGTGAATGTGGAAAATAGTGTCAAAGCGCTTTGAGTTCCTTAAAAAGGTAGAAAAGCGCTATACAAGTACGACCCATTTACCATTTACCATTTACCATGTTTAAAATGCATTTGTACAAATAAAAAATCTCCTCTACAAATAAATATCTCACCCTAACTGGAAACCTGGTACTCTCTGCAGTTGAGCATGTGAGTAAAGTTGTGGTAGTTAGTATGTGTGTGTGTGTACCTCATTGTTATGATATTTGTGTGCTGCAGCCCCGGCCAAGCCCACCCAAAGACCCCAGGCGGTGCTCGGCCATAGAGGGGTTGCCATGGTTACCCACAGGAGTATTACCATCCGAATGCCTGCGTGTTTCTATAGTGACGACAATGGGCCAATCGCAAAAATTCAGGTCATCGTGGCTGAGTCAGGGGGTATGATTCTAGAAAAATATTGATGACGCTCACCAAGAGTCGCAGTCTGTGTTGAGCTTGACGAACACAAACAGTATGAAAAATGGCAGAATTTTAGTGTCAGCACAAATGTGACTCAATGTGCCCATTTTTCCGTCCTTCGTGCCACAGTGAAGGACATTTCAAACCTGAGCAACTGGAGGAGTGCCTTCTTTGAGCGTCCCATCCCGTACATTACTGACCAGGGCTTCCCCAACCCGCCATGTTCAGGGGACACGAGGGAGGCACGCGGTGTGCCTGGCAACGAGCGTCCTTTGCTTAGACGCAAACACACGACGGCGGCCAGCTACGTGATAGGAGCACATGATGAGTGTGTGCAGGAGAACGACACCGACACTTTGTGTAACGGACCTCTGAAGGCTAAAACTGTTTACGTGTGCGTGCTCCATGACGTCAACAAAGTAAATTGCTACAATATATGTTCTGACATATTCATTGTATTCAACAGGTTTAAGTTCAGAGCGACTAACATTATTGGCCAATACACTGACTCGGAGTACTCGGACCATATTAAAACTGCAGGTATGTATATAGTTGACATTATTACATTATGATTTCCCATTTATTTAGTCTGCTCTTTTTCTCACTGTAGTTGACGGACTGTTGACCAGAGACGAACAGATCATTATAGGTGTACTCCTCTCCTTTTTCTTGGTCGTGCTGCTGATCGTCATCATCTGTGCGTCTGTCAAGTAAGATGGGAACGCTTTGTTGCTGTTCACACAATTACGAAAAACTCAGGAACTAATCAAAGCACTCTGTGTAAAAATCAGAAAGATAAGAAGGCCGAATACCATAAACATTTTTATAAATCATAAGTAGAACCTTAAAATTGACCCTGAAACACACGGGGAGCCATTGCCATACTTGCCAACCCTCCCGAATTTTCCGGGAGACTCCCGAAATTCAGCGCCTCTCCCGAAAACCTCCCGGGACAAATATTCTCCCGAAAATCTCCCGATTTTCAGCCGGAGCTGGAAGCCACGCCCCCTCCAGCTCCATGCGGACCTGAGTGAGGACAGCCTTTTTTCATGACGGGAGGACAACAGGGTGACAAGAACTAAATCATCCAGACTAGAGATCAATTGTATTATTATGTTTATTTTACCTAAAAATAAATATATTTATTAATTTAAAAAAAACAAAAAACTAAATACATTGTTGCTATATTTTGCTAAAAACATCAAAATTAATTGTATTTTTATTTGTATTTTTTTGTGACTCCTTATTACATCCAGCCATAGAATTATACATTAAAATAAACATATTTGAAATAATTGATTTTAAATTATCATAATAATTCATTTAAAATGACCATATTTAATTATTAAAATAATTGCTTGTTTATCAACAACTTTAGCATTTTATTCATTACATTTTGAAACTCTCAGAAGCCAAGTTATGTTATATTTCTTAATATTTATTTATGCAAGTTTGAAGTATCAATTATCTAAACACAGTTTTGTTTGCATATTTTCAGGATGTAGATATCTCTATATATATATATATATATGTATATGTATGAAATACTTGACTTGGTGAATTCTAGCTGTCAATATACTCCTCCCCTTTAACCACGCCCCCAACCACGCCCCGCCCCACCCCGACCACGCCCCCACCTCCCGAAATCGGAAGTCTCAAGGTTGGCAAGTTTGGCCAATGCAGAGATTTTAAAACTGGTGTAACGTGAGTCCGCCTTCTGGTCTTTGTCATGACACGTGCCGCTGAATTTTGGAGTAATTGCAAAGGTGTAGTAACCTTTTTAGGAAGAACAGAAAGTAGGGCGTTACAATAATCTATACAACTTGTAATAAAAGCATGCATTAGCGTCTCCGTGTTGCCCAGTTTAACAGGATAAACCTTGTCAAATGATATAAAATCATGTGTTAAATCACAAAGATACTCATCAAGACTTCGATCAGGCTGATTACAAAAATAAATAGTAACCAAATATTCTGCAAAAGAATTTACTCAAAAGAACCAGATGTAAAATAAATTTACCTACAATTACGCAGTGCTATAATAAATCCATCCATCCATCCATCCATTTTCTACCGCTTGTCCCGTTCGGGGTCACGGGGGTGCTGGAGCCTATCTCAGCTGCATTCGGGCAGATGGCGGAGTAGACCCTGGACAAGTCGCCAACTCATCGACATTCTAACTAAAATAATAATAAAGAATATGTTTCTTAGATAAACTGTCAATGAAATGAAAGTGCAAATGAAAATACAGCTTCTCCACTTTAGTCATCATTTTTGCGCTCAAAAACTTCTCTATGAATTTAGCTTCAGGCTTCTTCTGTTTGTTTGATATTGTCATTACTGCAACAAGTGGTGAAAAAGTGTATTACAACTGAGTGCGGACCAACAGATATTTTTGTTGACTTTGTTTTTTACAAAAAATACATTATTGAAAAAAATGTTCTGTACTTTATTAACATGCATCTAATCCTTACAAAGCACACCCCCTTCAAGCCGGGCCCTTATACTTAAGCAGGTTATGCCCCTCCCACTTCTGATATCAAAGTTCCGTCCCTTGGGTGCGCGCTAGTACTGTGTAAACCTTACTCCCTGATGCTTTAACAGTCGCGTTAGATAACGAGATGACAGCTCAGGCTTTTGGCTTGTTGCCTAAATGTGTGGACGCCAGTTCGATCCCCAAGCAATGTGAAGTGTGCGGATCCTGATTTCCTCTCAGTCTGTGGGGATGTGTAGTGTGCGGCGTTGGTTTGCTCCATGACCACTGTTTCAAAACGAAACATAATGTACCCTGAAATAATAATGAGAATAGTTATACATCAAGGTGGTTTGATCATTACTGCTTGACATGTGTTGACATGTTTGTCAGGGTCCACCAGCGCAAGAAGGAGGGTGGAACGTATTCCCCCAGACAAGCGGAGATCATCGAGACCAAGTGTAAACTGGATCAGCTGATCGCTGTGGCAGATTTGGAACTGAAACAAGAGAAACTCAACCGGTTGGTGTATTACAAAAGATTGTGTATTACGTTGTAATAATCAGCGTATGTTCTGCATGTACATGAAAACAAACATGCTATCAAACGCTATCAAGTTTAGTACACAGGTGTCAAACTGAAGGCCTGTTATTACATTATTTTATTTGGCCCTCGAAATAATATGTGTCAATGAAGTACTTTATCTCTTCCTACTAAATGTTCTTTCTATTTTGACTGAAAAATATACATGTACTCCATGCAATCGCATATTTTTTCGACTTAGATATCTAATAATGCAACAAATATATTATCATACATTCAAACCATTTTTTTGTTAAAATAAAAATAGAGACTTTTTATCTGCTCGACTTATGTTTTCAAATCAAGTTTTCCATCAAATTGTACACTGTAAAAACGACAATGAATTTGACGGGAAAATTGTGAAATGTACTGGGTTTTGTTTTTTTTGACAGCATTTTACTGTAAATGGAAGAAGTACCGATGTTTTTGGACTATAAAATTCTGGCAACTTAGCTGCCAGTTTTTACTGTTAAAGCTGTGCTACCATTTTGCCTTTTACTGTAATACACGGTAAAATCGACAGTTGTTTTTACAATTAAAAAGAACAGGCAGCTCAGAATTTTACCGTAAGAAAGCAGTTTTCTATTTAGAGTACCAAAAAAAACTTTTAAACATTTCTTACAGTAAAATTCTGACAACTGAGCTGTATTTTTTACTGTAAAAAATAACTATACTGTTTTCACATTTACAGTAACATGCTGTAAAAAACAACATACATTTTACAATAAAATGATTGCGACTGAGCTGCCAGTTTTTTTTTACTGTAAAATCTACAATAGTTTTTTTTACAGTAAAAAAAAACTGACAGCTCAGATTTGACCAACATTTTTTTTAATTATTTACAGTACCAAAACATTTTAATTTTTAATTTTTACAGTTAAATTCTGGCAATTGAACTGCAAGTTGTTTACTGTAAAAAAAATAAAAATAAAACAGCGAAAGTGTTTTTACGTTTACAGTAATATGCTGTACAAAACAATGTATGGTAAATTGAAATTATGGCAACTGAGCTGCCAGTTTTTTTTTACCGTAAAATGACAGAAGTTTATTTTAAATCTAATACATTTAAAAAAAATCTAATAAACAAATGCACAGGAGATTGTGTAATAATATGATTCACTATTAGAAGGGGCCCTCTGAAGTCAGACATCACTTACATGTGGCCCTCAATGAAAACGAGTGTGACACACCTGCTTTAGGAGATTACAAGCTCGTATGTGGCTGCACCAGATATATTTTTAAATTGGAATGCAACAGGAAAGAAAATGTGTTTGCAGCTGCCTACAAGACGTACGCTTTTGTCGGTGCAAAATCATCTCGTGTTGAAGAGTGTGTGCCAAAATAGAAGTGGCAGCTTCGAAACGACGACACGTCATTGTGACTTTATACTTTCTTCTCTGGAGACATGCTGTCTGCAACCATCCCTGCTGACAAATGTGCTCTTTTTTATTATCTTAAAATACTATATATATATATCAGGGGTGTAACGGTACACAAAAATTTTGGTTCGGTACGTACCTTGGTTTAGAGATCACGGTTCAGTTCATTTTCGGTACAGTAAGAAAACAACAAAATATAAATGTTTTGGTTATTTATTTACCAAATTTGCAAAATCTTCCACCAAAAATATTTTTCTTAGTGGAATATTTGATGTGAAGTAATCAGAACCTTGGATAGGTCAATAACTCATAATAACATTGATTTTGATTCAATATTATGTTTTGAGCAATGACAGTTTGAAAGAAAAAAAAAACAGCTTTGTTTTATTAGTCAACATTGCAACTTTTTCTAAATTACATTTAACCTTAAAGCTTTTTTATTTCACTTTTGTTATGTTTTTGTTTATTTTAATAGTATTTTTAGAATGTGCCGTGGGCCTTTAAAACATTAGCTGTGGGCTGTAAATGGCCTCCGGGGCACACTTTTGACACCCCTGCTATAGATAATAAAAAATTAAATCTGATAAATCTATGGATAAAAAGCAGAGCCTTGCGAGGCATGCGTGTTTATCACAACTCTCTCGCTCTCTGCCCCTCCTTCACGAATGCTGCTGCGCGCACAATTTGTTTTGTTTTTAACCCCTTCTTAACCCTGAACGTACATTGTTAATACACGCAACCATAACTCAAAATGCCGGACATTTGAGGCATTTAAGAAACTCCGCCCGGACAGCTCCGCAAAAGAGGACATGTCCGGTGAAAAGAGGACGTATGGTCAGTCGCAGCGACCGGGCTAGGATAGACTGACCAGCATGCTAGCCCATTTTGAGTATTGTTTACACAACGTGAAGTACGCTACTTAATATGTCCGTGTGGAAACTCTTTCGGTACACCTCCGCACCAAACCGAAACCCCCGTACCGAAACGGTTCAATACAAATACACGTACCGTTACACCCCTAATATATATATATATATATATATATACAGGTAAAAGCCAGTAAATTAGAATATTTTGAAAAACTTGATTTATTTCAGTAATTGCATTCAAAAGGTGTAACTTGTACATTATATTTATTCATTGCACACAGACTGATGCATTCAAATGTTTATTTCATTTAATTTTGATGATTTGAAGTGGCAACAAATGAAAATCCAAAATTCCGTGTGTCACAAAATTAGAATGTTACTTAAGGCTAATACAAAAAAGGGATTTTTAGAAATGTTGGCCAACTGAAAAGTATGAAAATGAAAAATATGAGCATGTACAATACTCAATACTTGGTTGGAGCTCCTTTTGCCTCAATTACTGCGTTAATGCGGCGTGGCATGGAGTCGATGAGTTTCTGGCACTGCTCAGGTGTTATGAGAGCCCAGGTTGCTCTGATAGTGGCCTTCAACTCTTCTGCGTTTTTGGGTCTGGCATTCTGCATCTTCCTTTTCACAATACCCCACAGATTTTCTATGGGGCTAAGGTCAGGGGAGTTGGCGGGCCAATTTAGAACAGAAATACCATGGTCCGTAAACCAGGCACGGGTAGATTTTGCGCTGTGTGCAGGCGCCAAGTCCTGTTGGAACTTGAAATCTCCATCTCCATAGAGCAGGTCAGCAGCAGGAAGCATGAAGTGCTCTAAAACTTGCTGGTAGACGGCTGCGTTGACCCTGGATCTCAGGAAACAGAGTGGACCGACACCAGCAGATGACATGGCACCCCAAACCATCACTGATGGTGGAAACTTTACACTAGACTTCAGGCAACGTGGATCCTGTGCCTCTCCTGTCTTCCTCCAGACTCTGGGACCTCGATTTCCAAAGGAAATGCAAAATTTGCATGGTTGGGTGATGGTTTGGGGTGCCATGTCATCTGCTGGTGTCGGTCCACTCTGTTTCCTGAGATCCAGGGTCAACGCAGCCGTCTACCAGCAAGTTTTAGAGCACTTCATGCTTCCTGCTGCTGACCTGCTCTATGGAGATGGAAATTTCAAGTTCCAACAGGACTTGGCGCCTGCACACAGCGCAAAATCTACCCATGCCTGGTTTACGGACCATGGTATTTCTGTTCTAAATTGGCCCGCCAACTCCCCTGACCTTAGCCCCATAGAAAATCTGTGGGGTATTGTGAAAAGGAAGATGCAGAATGCCAGACCCAAAAACGCAGAAGAGTTGAAGGCCACTATCAGAGCAACCTGGGCTCTCATAACACCTGAGCAGTGCCAGAAACTCATCGACTCCATGCCACGCCGCATTAACGCAGTAATTGAGGCAAAAGGAGCTCCAACCAAGTATTGAGTATTGTACATGCTCATATTTTTCATTTTCATACTTTTCAGTTGGCCAACATTTCTAAAAATCCCTTTTTTGTATTAGCCTTAAGTAATATTCTAATTTTGTGACACACGGAATTTTGGATTTTCATTTGTTGCCACTTCAAATCATCAAAATTAAATGAAATAAACATTTGAATGCATCAGTCTGTGTGCAATGAATAAATATAATGTACAAGTTACACCTTTTGAATGCAATTACTGAAATAAATCAAGTTTTTCAAAATATTCTAATTTACTGGCTTTTACCTGTGTATATATATATATATATATATATATATATATGTATATATATATATATATATATATATATATATATATATATATATATATTATATATAAATATACACATATAAAAAGGCATCGATCTTTGAATACATTTGATCATTTATTCCTTGTGTAATCACATTTTTCAGCAAAGTCACGATCATGGCTGCTTTTCTTAAGGAGAGCATATGTGCTTTGTTGTTTCCTTTTTCATAATTTACAGCAGCAGACCAGCCAGTAAAAAAACTAAATGTGTTCTCATCAGTTTCCCTCTGAGCCGATGCCATCACCCACACAGCCAAATTAAAAGCACCCTAAAATAGCGAGGCTCCTGTAGGTGTAAAAACTGCCTTTTATATGAAGAACTGAAGTCAAGCCTGTAAATAAAAGTGCTTCAGTACCTTTTCAGCTGTCTTTTACACTTGAATGTGTATAACATCATCACTTTAGAGAATATATGGCTGCTTCATTAAATATTTAAGATGCCTGTCCTTAATATGCAGTTCTATAAGCTCCTGGTAGAAGAGCGATCCACTCTTTTTATATCATTCTTTCGAAGAGCAAATATTTTTGCATTGCCTTAAGCTGCTCCTGTGTTTAACAGTCAGAGGTGGGTAGAGTAGCCAGAAATTGTACTCAAGTAAGAGTACTGTTACTTTAGAGATTTATTACTCAAGTAAAAGTAAGGAGTAGTCACCCAAATATTTACTTGAGTAAAAGTAAAAAGTATGTTGTAAAAAAACTACTCAAGTACTGAGTAACTGATGAGTAACATACACACACATATCATATATATATATATATATATATATATATATATATATATATATATATACACACACACACATATATACACATATATATATATATATATATATATATATACACACACACATATATATATATATATATATATATATATATATATATATATATATATATATATATATATATACATACATTGATATATACAGTATATCATTTATATTTATTTTTTTGCCGTTTTTGTTTACATGTTAATAGTGTTTTAATGAATATACATGCATGTTTAACACATATAGATTCCTTTCTTTCATGAAGACAAGAATATAAGTTGGTGTATTACCTGATTCTGATGACTTGCATTGATTGGAATCACAGTAGTGATGACAAACATCCACGTTTTCAAATGGAGGAGAAAAAAAGTTCCTCCTTTCTGTCTAATACCACATGAAAGTGGTTGGTTTTTGGCATCTTATATGTCCAGCTTCCATATTCGTTTTTATACACTTTACAAGAAATACATTGGCGGCAAACCTCCGTAGCTTGCTAGCTTGTTTGCGCAGGCTTTCGGAGACTCTTATTTTGAAAGCGCAGGCGCGATGGAGCGGCACTTTTATTGTGAAGACAGGAACCGTGCAGTCAGTCTTTAGGCTTTTGACGGGGTGTACGGTTGAAATAAAAAATTGTCTTTTTTCCTTCACACTTTTGATTGATTGATTGGAACTTGTATTAGTAGATTGCACAGTACAGTACATATTCCGTACAATTGACCACTAAATGGTAACACCCCAATAAGTTTTTCAACTTGTTTAAGTCAGGTCATGTGACCCCTGGCTCTGTTTGATTGGTCCAACGTCACCAGTGACTGCATCTGATTGGTGGAACGGAGTGAACGTCACCAGTGACTGTATTTGTTGAAACGCAGGCACTATGAAGGTCTGTCTGACAGACCAAAACAAACAAAGCGTGCATTAACAGATCGATAAAAAATTAGTAGCGAGTAGCGAGCTGAATGTAGATAAAAGTAGCGGAGTAAAAGTAGCGTTTCTTCTCTATAAATATACTCAAGTAAAAGTAAAAGTATGTTGCATTAAAACTACTCTTAGAAGTACAATTTATCCCAAAAGTTACTCAAGTAGATGTAACGGAGTAAATGTAGCGCGTTACTACCCACCTCTGTTAACAGTACATGCCTTTGTTTGAAATGCTGCCTCTCCTATGGCCACAATAACTCCATGACTCAGACAGAGAAATTATTATTACACACTTACGAGTGAAATAACATATTGCATTCATGTAATCACATGTCATTTGGAAGACATTTAGGCCTGTTTGTGCTTTTCTTTTCTCCCCACAGGTATTCTTCCTTCTTCTTTAGGCGAAAGGAGATATACGTCATCCAGTAAGTGTTCTTTATGCAATTTATTTTCATTTTCATGTCTATATTGTGCACCTTTTTCCTTCCACTATCGCTAGCTAATACATAAGCTTTGCACTCCACCGGGAGGCGCCTTTTTTAATTTGTTTATACACTTGCTATCTCCAGCCTGCTTGAAAGGCTAAATGGTTTTAGAGGGCAGGAAGAGGGAAACCTTATCATTGAATGGGTTCAGAATTGCAAAGAAACACCGGGTTGAGTGGATTAACCTTTGCAAATGATTCCAATCCACACATAAAAAAAAGTATTGATTAAGCAAACAATGCAAATAATTCTCTTATCTATAATTATCTGCAGTGCTCACATGTAGAAAAAGAAACTGATTGCCATTTTTATTTTGCCTGCTAACTCTTGTCTATTTTTGTCCAGACTCCTGAGCTACAGGAAATCACTCAAGTAAGTCATCCAGCATAAATTATGTATAAATATGTATAAATAATATGCTGACAGTGGCTGCGGAATACAATGTGAATGTTCAACGCTGCTTGGCGCTACGTTGTTACACATACGTTTCATTAGAGACACATTGGATGAGAATATTTTGCCACGAATATGAGCACATTTAATGCCCACCCTTCGTTATTTTCCTGTGCCAGGCCCATAAACAAGAAGTCCTTCCTCCAGCATGTGGAGGATCTGTGTAGTAATGACAATGCCAAATTCCAGGAGGAATTCTCTGTAAGCAAACTTGACCCTTTCCAAAGTCCTTTTATCGTTTAAGTGAATCGAATATGCGGCAACATATCTCCCCAGGAGCTCCCCAAACTGCTGCATGACCTGGCCACCACTGATGCCGACCTGCCCTGGAACAAATCCAAGAACCGTTTCCCCAATATAAAACCTTGTGAGTAAACAAGACGGTTGGTCGGATTGCATGCTGAGTTAGACAGCGAAATGAGTTCATTTGACTACTCAAGGACACACTTGTGTGTCCAAGAAGAGATACAAGGGCACTGGGCCCGTTTGAATATGGATATTTGTGGGAGTGATGTAATTTATTTCGTTGCCATCATATTGTTTTTGTGAATGCTGAAAGATCGTCATTGAAGGATGGGTGCCGAATTTGGTACTTGTATAGGTACTGACCCAGCAGGCACAAGACATTAAAAGAACGTTGAGAACTTGTTAAATTAGATCCTGACGTTGAGCAACTCAAACATATCGTTGAAACTACATGCTTTTTAATGACATTTAATTAATGTTGGGTTCTGACATTGATTTGACAGTCATTTCACAAATACAACGTTGAAACAACTTATTTTTGACAACGTTTATTCAATGCCAGGTTGTGACATTGATTTGACCATTGAAATTTGGTCATTTTCCATACAATATTCTACAACACAAATAGAACGTTGAAACAACATGCTTTTTGACGACGTTTATTCGATGTCAGGTTGTGACATTGATTTGACTATTGGATTTTGGTCATTTTCCAACTAATATTCTTCAACACAAATACAATATTGAAACAACATGCTTTATGACGACATGTATTCTATAATAAAGTTAATGTTAAAGTACCAATGATTGTCACACACACTAGGTGTGGCGAAATTATTCTCTGCATTTGACTCATCACCCTTGATCAACCCCTGGGAGGTGAGGGGAGCAGTGAGCAGCAGCGGTGGCAGCGCCCGGTAATCATTTTTGGTGAATTAACCCCCAATTCCAACCCTTGATACTGAGTGCCAAGCAGGGAGGTAATGGATCCCATTTTTATAGTCTTTGGTATGACTCCGCCGGGGTTTGAACTCACAACCTACCGATCTCAGGGTCAGGTTGTGACGTTGATTTGACCATTGAAATGTGGTAATTTCCCAACTAACTACGTGGATCCAACGTTGTCTCAATTTACAAATACAACTATTTTGCAACGTTGTTTCAAAGTCAGTTTTAAAGGACATGTACGTATGATCAAAGTTGTATCAATGTCTTGTGCCTGCTGGGGACCGATCAGATACAGATTCACGTAAAATCAAACAATACCATATTTCGATACCTTTGTTGCACGTGACGTCAGGTCCAGTTGCAGACTTGGCACCAGATCAAGCACTTTTGGTGAGCAAACAGGCTTATTCATAGCCTCTAGGTCGGGGGTCGGCAACCCGCGGCTCTAGAGCCGCATGCGGCTCTTTAGCGCCGCCCTGGTGGCTCTCTGGAGCTTTTTCAAAAATGTATGAAAAATGGAAAAAGATGAGGGCAAAAAAAAATATTTTTTGTGTTAATATGGTTTCTGTAGGAGGAAAAACATGACACAAACCTCCCTAATTGTTATAAAGCACACTGTTTATATTAAATATGCTTCACTGATTCGAGTATTTGGGTAGCTAGCGCCGTTTTGTCCTACTAATTTTGGCGGTCCTTGAACTCACCTTAGTTTGTTTACATGTATAACTTTCTCTGACTTTCTAGGACGTGTTTTATGCCACTTCTTTTTCTTTCTCATGTTGTCCACCACACTTTTAACGTTGTGCGTGAATGCACAAAGGTGAGTTTTGTTGATGTTATTGACTTGTGTGGAGTGCTAATCGGACATATTTGGTCAATGCATGACTGCAAGCTAATCGATGCTAACATGCTATTTAGGCTAGCTATATGTACATATTGCATCATTATGCCTCATTTGTAGCTATATTTGAGCTCATTTAGTTTCCTTTAAGTCCTCTTAATTCAATTTATATCTCATGACACACTATCTGTATGTAATATGGCTTTTAATTTTTTGTGGCTCCAGACAGATTTGTTTTTGTATTTTTGGTTCAATATGGCTCTTTCAACATTTTGGGTTGCCGACCCCTGCTCTAGGTAATGATGCAATTGTCCATGGCAACAAAGCAAGCATGCCTGAGAGAAAGCTAAGAACTTTCAGTTTTGGTTGATTTTGGCGGCGCCAGTGGGACAAAGCGTTAGTGTTTTGCCAGAAGAAGACCACATTTCGGATGAGGACGAGCGCATAGACAGAGTGTCAAACTGACATAATGTCAACTGTAATATTGGCACAAATTATACGTCTCTAAAACCCCGGCCGAGTCATACCAAAGACTATAAAAATGGGACCCATTACCTCCCTGCTTGGCACTCAGCATCAAGGGTTGGAATTGGGGGTTAAATCACCAAAATGATTCCCGGGCGCGGCCACCGCTGCTGCCCACTGCTCCCCTCACCTCCCAGGGGGTGATCAAGGGTGATGGGTCAAATGCAGAGAATAATCTCGCCACACCTAGTGTGTGTGTGACAATCATTGGTACTTTAACTTTAACTTTAATAACGATGCTGATGTTAAAAAAGCAGATACTATCAAGAAATGATCTTGAAATGCGCTACAAACATGACACTGCTACCAAGAATGTATCGGGCGGATGCAGGTCCGAAGCAAAGAAAAATCGGCGGGAGTGTTTTTTCCAAGGAAGTGGTGTGGAACTGCGAACTATTAAGCTGATGCCGTTTTATTGCTACCACGCACATTTCGGATAGCTACTATTAGCATGATCATTTTGATTTGCGCATCGAAAGTCACTTACTAGTTTAGCTTTTTCTTTTTTTGTCTCCTCAGACAAAACTTTTCGTTTCTTTGGTTGTTCTGGAGCTTTGGCCATGATAGCAGTAATTGCACGTGGGCTTTCTACTGCTTCTTTTCTGGCGGCATGCAGACGTTCGCATCGACTTCTGTCTTTTTAACGAAAGGGAGTGATGTATGCCGTAAAGCAAGTCCTCACATTTGTAGTTTTTTGGGTGACAGGAACCTCAAAGTCGCTAAGTGCTAGTAAAAGTGATACAGACCCCCTCAGGCCATGACAAAAGTTTCATTCAGCTAGTTGTAAGTTGATGTATCATTCCAAAAGCTATGAAAATATTTTATGATGGTTGAAAAGTTACTTAGAACTGCTTTAACTGTAACACTCCATTTTTCAAAATGTGGGAGGTCGATGCTAATTTGCATGAGATAAGATAAGATAAGATAGACTTGCATTAATCCCACACCAAACAAGAAAAACAAACACATTTCGGGAGAACATCCGCACCGCTCCCCCAACCCCGCCCACCTCAACCGACGCACGGAAGGGGGGGGGGCATTTGGTGGTAGCGGGGGTGTATATTGCAGCCCGGAAGAGCTAGGGCTGCATGGGATTCTGGGTATATGTTTTGTTGTGTTTATGATGTGTTACGGTGCGGATGTTCTCCCAAAATGTGTTTGTCATTCTTGTTTGGTGTGGATTCACAGTGTGGCGCATATTTCTAACAGTGTTAAAGTTACTTATACGGGCACCCTCAGTGTAACCTGTATCGCTGTTGGTCAAGTATGCATTGCATTCACGTGTGTGTGCGTACAGAAGCCGCACATATCTTGTGACTGGGCCGGCACGTTGTTAGAATGGATGAAAAGCAGACATGACGACAGCTCGTAGAGGACGTTACACGCAGTGCCTTTAAGGCACGCCCCCAAGACTGTGGTCCGGGTGGACTATGAGATATAATGACTGATGAACAACTTCGTTCGATAATGAAGGTTGCCTCAGCTGAAAGCCTGAGCCCCAACATTAATGAACTAGCATCCAAGAAAAAATGTCAGGTATCTGGCTTGGGCACATCAGATTAGATCAGTGTGTTGCAAACTGAGCAGTTTAAAGTCCTGAATGGTTGGTTTATTCATTATTTTATTTTCAAATTTATTAGCCTGTGGAAAAAGTTAATGTTGATATTTACCTCAGAAGGCTGCAAATAGAAAAGAGGCATTCAATTTTTATTTAAATTGTTTTTGATATGCCATTGATATTTCTTAATTATTATTATTATTATTATTTGAAACTCGATTTTGCATGTCACTATTCTCATCCCAGTCGCTTCACACTCAGCTGCGAACCGATCCAGTGAGAGCTGAAGATCCTGGCCAGATGAAGCCATCAGGACCACATCATCTGCAAAAAGCAGAGACCTAATCCTACAGCCACCAAACCAGATCCCCTCAACGCCTTGACTGCGCCTAGAAATTCTGTCCATAAAAATTATGAACAGAATCGGTGACAAAGGGCAGCCTTGGCGGAGTCCAACCCTCACTGGAAACATGTCCGACTTACTACCGGCCATGCGGACCAAGCTCTGGCACTGATCATACAGGGAGCAGACTGCCACAATCAGACAGTCCGATACCCCGTATTCTCTGAGCACTCCCCACAGGACTTCCCGAGGGACACGGTCGAATGCCTTCTCCAAGTCCACAAAACACATGTAGACTGGTTGGGCAAACTCCCATGCACCCTCAAGGACCCTGCCGAGAGTATAGAGCTGGTCCACAGTTCCACGACCAGGACGAAAACCACACTGTTCCTCCTGAATCCGAGGTTCGACTATCCGGCGTAGCCTCCTCTCCAGTACACCTGAATAGACCTTACCGGGAAGGCTGAGGAGTGTGATCCCACGATAGTTAGAACACACCCTCCGGTTCCCCTTCTTAAAGAGAGGAACCACCACCCCGGTCTGCCAATCCAGTGGTACCGCCCCCGATGTCCACGCGATGCTGCAGAGTCTTGTCAACCAAGACAGCCCCACAGCATCCAGAGCCTTAAGGAACTCCGGGCGGATCTCATCTACCCCCGGGGCCTTGCCACCGAGGAGCTTTTTAACTACCTCAGCAACCTCAGCCCCAGAAATAGGAGAGCCCACCACAGACTCCCCAGGCACTGCTTCCTCATAGGAAGACATGTTGGTGGGATTGAGGAGGTCTTCGAAGTATTTCCTCCACCGATCCACAACATCCGCAGTCGAGGTCAGCAGAACACCATCCTCGCCATACACGGTGTTGATAGTGCACTGCTTCCCCTTCTTGAGGCGGCGGATGGTGGTCCAGAATTGCTTCGAAGCCGTCCGGAAGTCGTTTTCCATGGCCTCACCGAACTCCTCCCATGTCCGAGTTTTTGCCTCTGCGACCGCTGAAGCCGCACACCGCTTGGCCTGTCGGTACTTGTCCGCTGCCTCAGGAGTCCTATGAGCCAAAATAACCCGATAGGACTCCTTCTTCAGCTTGACGGCATCCCTCACCGCCGGTGTCCACCAACGGGTTCTAGGATTACCGCCACGACAAGCACCAGGAATATACATGTTCATCATATTTATGTGCACCCAGAAAATGTGTCCCCAGTTATAAGTACAACACAAAATGTACAGATTATCAAAAGTATTTATTTGGGTATAAAAGTCACAGGTTACATTACCAACCACATCTTTGACAATCAAGGCATGAACACCAAAGGACTTAAGTGTGTGTGAGTGTGCCGGCAGAGCAGCGCATACAGAGGACTGTTGAACTTGTCCTCGTTCTTGTTTTAGTTTGTTAATATAGTTGATCCATCACCTCTTTGGTATGTTTGTTTTATATACAGTACTGTTAAGCACTTTATATTGTGTTCAAAATTAAGCTCGTAAATCGAAGTTCCACTGTATCTATTGCCAGGATCTGCTGTGACGTAATAATCGACTGCAGTACATGGTCCTAAATTAATTCATTTCGTTGTCGTTTGAAGTTGCGATGAAAATTCCACACAATGTTTCACACCACGCTCACATTGCACTTCCCCTGTTGTGTCTAGATAACAACAACAGAGTGAAATTGCTGTCAGAACCAGGAACTGCAGGCTCAGACTACATCAATGCCAGCTTTGTCGCAGTGAGTTTAGTTGCTCAAAAATAAAACAAAGTTTATTTTCTTGTTCCTATTCTGTCAGTAGCGTAGATCAATGTAAATTAAAATGCTCATATGTGTATTTCCATCGTGTCCCCCATAGGGCTACCTGTGTCCCAATGAGTTCATCGCAACCCAGGGTCCGCTACCCAACACAGTGGCTGACTTTTGGAAGATGATTTGGGAAACGGGAAGTCACACCATCGCCATGCTTACACAATGTCACGAAAAAGGCAGAGTGCGTCACCGCAGATGAGATCGGTGTTGTGCTTTTGTCTGAGAGACTGTGCAGCAACAAAGTTGTGTGTATGTCCCATCTAGATTCGCTGTCACAAATACTGGCCTGAGGACAACAAACCAATGTCAGTGTTTGGTGACATCCTTATCTCCAAAGTTTCGGAGGAAATCCTTCCTGACTGGACCGTCAGAACCCTGAAAGTAGAAAAGGTAACACTGACTTCATAGAAAGTAATTCGATTTAGGTGTCTTATGATTTGCATGAAGTGTAACAAAAAAAAACTAGAAACTGTTTTGACAGTCATTGATGCATCGAATGGCAATCAGTAGAACACAAAACTCACTCTTAAGAAAAGATGTGTCAATTGCGAATGAATCGAGTCTTTTGAATGGCTCTTTTGAGTGAACGGTGAGTACCGATTCCCAGTTGTGAGCAGTTCGTTTGAGAGCGTTTTTTTATGCACATGCAAATTTAGCGTCGCAATTGCCCACTCTGCACGTGTGTGCCACCCACTGGCAACTGGACTATTAATTGAGTCGCAGTTAAAGGAAATTTAGCAGTATTTGGATTAACATGTTTTTCGAATCAGAACCAGAAGTACTCTATTAATCACAGAGGGGAAATTAAGATTTACAAACATTACAAAATTTTATTTTTATATATAATATATATATATTTTTATTTTTTACTGTATCTTTTTTCCATTATTCTAATGGGTAGTACGGTATTTTAAGCATACACACACCAGTTATGGTAGTTAAATTTTGTACTCACATTTGTATTATGTCTTAATTTTTATTTTAGTTTTATTTATACTTTTTAATTCCCTTAATGCATTGTATTCCTACTTATAATATTTGTATTTGTTTCTATATTGTAAAGTATACACAGTTTTTTATTTAGGGAAAATTAGAACAAGTGCTGTCACTGCTAAAGCATTGCAATATGGCACCGCCTGATTAAATGTTTACAATGAAAACACAACGAAAAATAAAAGCCAATATTTCAAAATAATTTTCACCAATATTACAATAACAGTATTGTTTGTGTAAAATGTTATTATTCTGATCTACATCTTATCGTATAATTAATAGTAGTGATTGTGTCCTTGAAAAAAAAAAAAAAAAAAACAGTTAAAAAAAAGTTAAGTACAGTATAATACAGAGCCAGTTTTTTGAACGGCTCTTTGACAGGAATGGCTCCTCACAAGCCGGCTCCCTTAAAAGAGCCATTAAATCCCATATCTAGCTCATACAAGATGAACTCCAATGCTGTAGGTGGCAGTAATGTGCATTAAGAAGTGGATTTTTTTTTACAGTAGCTTGACCACTTGGCCCCAATGCAAAAAAAAAAACTGTAACAGCAAAACATGAAAACGCATTTCTCCCTTCATTCGCACCTTTAGCCTGACTTGCACCAAAACTGTGCCACTACTTTACAACATTTTTGGGAAAGTGTTAGTTTAACTAAGAAATTTTTTTTTTTAATTTTTTTTATCACATTCCATCTAATTACTGTACATGTTTGGTGGAGCAAAGCTAAAATGTTCCTTATTTGAGATGTATTTGTTTTCTCAGCACGGCCATTACATTTTGGTCCGCCACTTCAACTACACGTCATGGCCCGAGCACGGGGTCCCGGAGTCTTGCAGCACCCTCATCAAGTTTGTCAGCGCGGTCCGAGCACACCGGCACAACAACACCACCATAGCGGTCCACTGCAGGTGTGGCAAGTTTAAAAACACTGCATTTTAATGTCCTTATTTGGGGTGTCCTGATCAAATATTGATATTGGATTGCGGTTTGATATCAGCAAAAAAAATTAAAAAATAGTATCAGACTATATCAGCTTGCATGTAAAATTCCCAGTATAGGTGTTCTGATGCTTAGCAGTCCTGCAGCATGTTTACTTGTGCAAATTTTGGCAGCCATTTAAATGTCCTCCAATAAGCACACAAGGTTGGTCTTTGCTTGTATTTTAGTCAAGTCATTTACTAAAGGTAAACATGGTAGGTTATAGGCTGCAAGGAGTTAGTAGCAGCTACACAACAGCTAAGCACCCAATAGCACACAAGCTATACATACGTAGTAAGTGTCCTTAATTGAACAATATTCCAGTCGAAAACACACATTGTCAATATAAACAATTATCAAATAATTATAGTTAATACATTTTTTTGTAGATATTACATTACGCATCACTTACCTTAATGAGTTTTTGTGGCCACTATGTGTTACCACAAAACCGAATACCACTCCACAAAATAGTTGAAAGTTTCAATAAGTACTTTGTGAACATTGGACCACATCTGGAGGAGAAGATTCCAGATCCTGAGTCAGTTGAGGACTTGAATGACACTATAGACAGAAATCCCCGCCCGATGTTCCTCCAAGTTGTGACAAAAGAGAAAATAACCAATATTGTGAAAACATTTAAATCCCAGACCTCAACGGATTTGATATAGAGTCGATAAAAAAGGTTATTGAAAATATTTCAGAAACTTTAACATATATCAGCAACCTATCATGTCAAACTGGCAAATTCCCAGATAAAATGAAAATAGTAAAAGTTGTACCAATTTATAAAACTGGAGACAAACAGCAGTTTACAAACTACAGACCTGTTTCTACTGCCACAATTTTCTGAAATTATTGAAAAATTGTTTAACAACAGATTGGACAAATTCATAAATAAAAACGAAACACTCACAGACAACCAATACGGATAAAGAGCCAACATCTCAACATTAATCGAAATAACGGAAGAGATCAGCAATGCAATAGATAGTAAACAATGCGCAGCGGCAGTGTTTATGGATTTAACAAAAGCATTTGACACAATCAGTCATAATATCTTAATAAACAAATTAGAACGGTATGGAATCAGAGGGTTGGTCTAGGACTGGGTAAGAAGCTACTTAACCAACAGCAAGCAATACGTGAAGGTAGGCGAACACACTTCTACAGAGCTGAAAATATTTTGTGGTATACCTCAGGGATTAATACTGGGACCAAAATTGTTCAATCTTTAAATATTTTTAAAGTTACAAAGGACTTAAAGTTAGTTTTATTTGCAGATGACACGATTGTGTTTTGTTCAGGAGAGAACACACAGAAGCTAATACAAATAATAACAGAAGAAATGAACAAATTAAAAAGATGGTTTGACAAAATCATCTTTGAATCTCAGTAAAACTAAAATAATGCTTTTTGGTAACAGAAGAAAAGAAGGTCAAACACAAATACAAATAGACGGAGTAGACATTAAAAGGGTAAAAGAAAACACATTTTTTGGGTGTAATAATACTCTGCGCCAGACTAATAATAGTATCATTTGTCTATAATAAGAATGTTGTAAGAACACCTCTGCCTAACACTGCATCCTTAACATTAAAGAAAACAAAAACGACCAAATAGATATAGAACATCTTCCAATAAAGAATAATTTTATTTTTATTAACAGTGGTTTTTATATTTAAGTGCATCAATTTACCTGAAATGAAAAATAAAATTAAAACCTTATTTAAACTATAAATATTTTTTTACCAAATTAAATAATTTGATACCTAAAAATAAAACAACCTCAACAAATTCAAATTGATCATCAACATCAATTTAGGAGCACAATACATAAAACACTTTAACCTACAAAACAAAAAATGAATAAAACAATTTATGCTGATTTTTTTTTTTTTTTATGAATCAAAATGAGGAAGTCAGTTTTAATGGCTACACTGAGCACCTTTTGTAGTGCACAGCTTTCCGAAGCGGGGTTTGAAGCATGATACTGGTAAAGCATGTTCACATGTGCCCCTCCCTGGCATTGCACCGCCACCCCCTCTATTTGAGCAGGACGATGAGCTGTTTGGAGGCACATTAAGTAAAATACCTAAATAGTGTGTGACCACAGAATACTGTATAACAGTTGTGTGTGTGTGTGTGTGTGTGTGTGTTCTGGCAAAGCTTACTTAATGGGGACATCGCTCTGTTTACACAGTCACCTTTAGGGGACCTCTGACGGTATGGGGACAAAAAAACAGGTCATCGAAAGGGAAACCTTTTTAAATGATAGTCAGATCCATTCTGAAGATGCCTAAGTGATTTTTAAGCTTTGGCCCATAAAACATGTTTACTGGTTAGTTTGAGTGTGAGACATTTGACATTCCTCAGTAGTCACGTACAAATTTGTGTGAATTATGCAAAATTATTTCAACTTGGTCCCCATGAACCATATTAACTCTTTTTCCCCAGGGTCCCCAGTAAGAATGATCAGCACATTACTTCATCAACCCAGAGATTTAAAGACGTGTATGAGCTAACTGGGCAGTGGCCATTTTACCTAAAAATTTTTTTATGCCTCCACAACCTGTAGAAAGGGTGGTCCCCACAAGTGATGATCAAAAACTTGGTCCCCATTCATTCCAAATGATAACCAGTATGTGTGTGTGTGTGTGTGTGTGTGTGTTGCCTCAGTGCCGGTGTGGGCAGAACAGGAGTGTTCATTGCTCTGGACCATCTCATCCAGCACATCAGAGATCACGACTTTGTGGACGTTTACGGTCTGGTGGCTGAGCTGCGCAGCGAGAGGATGTGTATGGTACAGAATCTGGTTAGTCTCCTCTTTTATTCTTGCTGTTAAACGTAAACCTCCAGAGAACCAACAACAACAACAACAACAAAAAACAATGTGTCATAGAGAATATCTTCTCATGGTCCTGCAGTGCTTTTTACGAGTCAGCAAATGTCTGAGCAGTTGTCCTACTTTACACTCCCTGCCCTCCTGTGATCCCATTCTCCTGGAGGAATTATTAGAAAAGTCTCTTTCTGACAAAGACGATGTGGCAGTAGATTAAAAGTGTATTGCGAGAAGAATTCCTCCTCTTGACAAAGCACGACATTATCCTAAAATCACCCCGCTCGCTCATTACTTATGGATCACTTGTGTGTCTGAGTGTGCGTATGTGGTGATTGTTTTGTCATGGCACGTTGCTTTTTTACATCCACTTTTGGAGCATGCAGTCCCCGCATTTGGTCCGTCCATCCATTAAGGCCATTTTGTAACTAGCTACAAGATTCGTCTGTGCAAGGAGAGAAAAACCTGCACTAAACTCCAAACTATAACCACAATAACATAGCCTATTTTGCCACAATTGATAATTAAACATGATAGCTGTTAGCCTGCTAGCATGCTAAGATTAGCGCGCTAACTTTTTTTTGGCTAATTTTACAAGCGCACACCACAAAGTCATATAACGTGGTACTTGACACATGCTAACTGTTAGCATGCTAGCATAATATTAGCATGCTATGTTTTTTAGCTAATTTTATAGTTGTACACCTTAGGGTCATATAACGTAGTAGATAACATGTTAGCATGGTATTTGAGTTCAGCTTCAGCAGGTATACACGTCAGAGTCATATAACTTGGTACTTGACACATACTAACTGTTAGCACACAAACTTTTTTAGCTTATTTTACAAGCATACACCTCAGAGTCATATAACTTGGTAGTCAACACATGCTCACTGTTAGCATGCTGGCAGGCAGCATTTCAGTATGGCTTCAGCAGTTGTACTCCTCAGAGTCACGGTACTTGCTAACATTTTAACTAATTTTACAAGCATACTCTTCCAAGTCATATTATGTAGTAGATAACAGGTGCTAGCATGCGGCATTTCAGTTCCACTTCAGCAGGTGTACACTTCAGAGTCATATTGTAGCATCCCGGAAGAGTTAGTGCTGCAAGGGGTTCTGGGTATTTGTTCTGTTGTGTTTATGTTGTGTTACGGTGCGGATGTTCTCCCGAAATGTGTTTGTCATTCTTGTTTGGTGTGGGTTCACAGTGTGGCGCATATTTGTAACAGTGTTAAAGTTGTTTATACGGCCACCCTCAGTGTGACCTGTATGGTTGTTAATCAAATATGCATAGCATTCACTTGTGTGTCAAAAGCCGTAGATATTATGTGAGTGGGCCGGCACGCAAAGGCAGTACCTTTAAGGTTTACTGGCGCTCTGTACTTCTCCCTACGTCCGTGTACACAGTGGCATTTTAAAAAGTCAAAAATGTTACCTTTTGAAACCGATACAGATAATTTTGAAACAGATACCGATAATTTCCGTTTTAAAGCATTTATCGGCCGATAATATCGGATTGCCGATATTATCGGACATCTCTAGTTATCATGTTACATGTTAATATTGGCATGCTAACCTTTTAGCTGAATTTACAAGCGTAAACCTCAGAGTCATATAACTTGGTACATGACACATGCTAACTTTTTTTTAGCTAATTTTACAAGCGTACACCTCCGAGTCCTATAACTTGGTACTTGACACATGGTAACTTTGTTAGCTAATTTTACAAGCGTACACTTTAGAGTCATATAACTGGGTAGGTAACACATGTTAACTGTTTGCATGCAGCATTTTAGTTCGGCTCTAGCAGGCGGACACCTCGGTGTCATATTGGTACTTGACACATGCTAACTGTTAGCATGCTAACATTAACATGCTAGCATGTTATTATTAGCATGCTAACCACAGAGTCATATAACTTGGTACTTGACACATGCTAAATGTTAGCATGCTAGCATGTTAATATTAGCATGCTAACATTTTTGCAAAATTTGTAAGCATACACCTCAGAGTATAAGTTGGTACTTGACACATGCTTACTTTTTTTTAGCTAATTTTACAAGTGTACACTTCCGAGTCATATAACTGGGTAGTTAACACATGCTAACTGTTAGCATGCTAGCATGCAGCTTTTCAGTTGGGCTTCAGCAGGCGTACACCTCCGAGTGATATAACTGGGTACTTGACACACGCTCACCATTAATACGCAGAATATATACTGATCATCAGAATACCCACAATATGAATATCATTATTTAGCACACACAGTGTGATCTATCAAGACTAAAATTCAACTGCAAGCGTGATTTTGCATCTTTATTTAGCACGTTTGTAAAGTACATTACACAGTTACACAAACGGCTGTGAGAAAGGAGGTGATTGCGCAGCAGTTGCGTCCTAAGTATGCTTGTCAACATATATGGACTGTCAATCATAGAAATAGCAGACATATATATATATATTCTTCAATATCATTTTATAATTGTATAGCTGGTGGATGATTTAAGGGCTTATTAAAACAAGTTGAGTTGATGTGTTTTAGTGTCTGCTTTTTTTTAATGACACTACTTTTTTCACATAGAAGATATATTAACACAATTCCTATGTGAAAAAAAAATTATTGCAATATGCATTTTCTTGCGCCTGGACACACTCGCAGTTAATGCCGCCATCTCCCATGAGCGCACCTTCAGCAGCACGCAAAAAAATGTGGTTTCCATTGGTAGATGCACTGCAGGGCTGTGTCTAAAATTCCCGTTAAAGTTTAAAGTTAAAGTACCAATGATTGTCACACACACGAGGTGTGGCGAAATTATTCTCTGCATTTGACCCATTACCCTTGATCACCCCCTGGGAGGTGAGGGGAGCAGTGAGCAGCAGCGGTGGCCGCGCCCGGGATCATTTTTGGTGATTTAACCCCCAATTCCAACCCTTGATGCTGAGTGCCAAGCAGGGAGGTAATGGGTCCCATTTTTAGAGTCTTTGGTATGATTCGGCCGGTGTTTGAACTCACAACCTACCAATCTCAGGGCGGACACTCTAACCACTAGGCCACTGAGTAGGTCAGTAAAAAGTGGTACATGTCTGCTGTATATTCTAAAACATCGAAAAATGCCACAGGTTGGAGCATGATAACCTGAATGTGCAGTAAATGAGTGCCTCCATGGTGAAAGTACGCATAAAAGCCTCATTTAAATAAGGCGGTCTGCAGCACTTTTCAACTGCACACGCAGTCTTAGTAGATCACACGCAACACGCCCACTATTAGTACACACAATTTTATACTTTGCACACGCTGTTTAGGGCGTGGTATTTGAATCTTAGTAGATCAGGCCCTTGGTGTGCTGTCACTTTGAAGCCTGCGTTCATCAACGTCTATTGTGCTATAATGAAAGGACAAAACATTTGAGTTATTGTTGACGTTATTTGACAACACTGACAAAGTTTGAAATTAAATAATGGACGAGTGACCATCCCATGTTTAAATATGTAAATAAATGGTTTCTAAATCTGAATGTAGACTACGACAAGCTGTTATGAACAAGCCATATTTATTAGCGATGCTCAAAGAAATGTATTCACATCGGAATCGCGATTATTATTATTTGGATTCTAAATCAATTTATAATTTAAATGTTTTTAATTTTAATTTTTTTTAAATACATTTTTGAAGTCGTTTTTAAACCATCTCCATGCTTACTAAATACATATATACTGTACTGTCATGACCTGTTGCCTGGGTCATGTCTGGGTTTATGTTCAGTGTTATTCTCCCTATGTTTAAGTCTCGTCTTGTTCTTAGCGCCATTTGGCTCCTTTTTATTTACGTTCCATTGCCAGGGTTGCTAAGCTTACGTACCTGCATTTAGTTTGTGATTAGTGATCCCACCTGAGTATCTATGCTAATCGCGCCCCGTTTAATACTCGTGTCACCGTTCACTCGGCACGGGTTTGTCATTTGCTACACACGACTGTTTAACGGTATGTTATTCTAGCAACAGTGGAACCTCGATTTACAAACTGGATTCGTTCTTGATCACGGTTCGTAAATGGAAAAGTGAAGCAGCGTTCTCCGTAAGAAACAATGTCAATATGAATAATGGGTTCCAGCCTCTACAAAAGTCCATATTTTAGTGAAAGTTAGTACACTTTGAACAACATTCAGTGCGATGCAGTACTGTATAGCAAAGAAACATAGCAAGAGGTGATGGATCAACTTCCTGTGTAACAAAAAAAGGCAAAACAACAAGCTGCTCTACCAACACACACACACACACACAGGATTCAAAATGGTGCCCTCTCACCAGTGTTGGGACTAACGCGTTACTTTGTAACGCGTTACTGTAACGCATTACTGTAACGCCGTTACTTTTGGCGGTAAATAGTAATCTAAAGCGTTATTTTTTATATTCAGTAACTCAGTTACCGTTACTACATGATGCGTTACTGCGTTATTTTACATTATTTTTTATGTAGTACCGGCTAGAAACTGAGAAGATCTGAGTGTGTTTTATTGGAGCGTGCGGAAGAGGCGACAAGGAAGAGGCGCGCTGTGTGTGTGTGTGGGAGGGGGCGTGTCTGTGTTTACTAACAAGACATGGCGAAGCCCGAAGCCGAGTTTCTTAACATGGAGATATTCTCACTACTTTTCTTTTGTCGACCTCAAAGAAAAGAACATTTTAGTTAAATGTAAGTTGTGTCTTGGATCAAAGATCCTATCCTAGCAATTCAAATCTGCTGAAACAGCTACAAAAGCAACATGCTTCGACGAAGCTAGTAAAGAGAGACACACTTCACCTCCTAAGCAACAGCGGCTGGATTTTAATGAGGCACTGCGCACTGAAGGTACACACACTGTCAATTCTCTTATATACTGTTGCTCTTTCATTCTAGATTTCTAGAGTGTTTGATTATCACATCACTCTAAATGTATAGACTATAAAGTTCACAAACAAAGAGGGATGCTAGTGGGCCAGGCCAATCTTTCATTATCTCTAAACTAAAACTGGGCAAATGTGTAGAGTGTTCTGGGCTTTAGACATGATTTTATTTCAGAATTCCTTGAGAGAGAAAAACGCCTGGTTAGGCTTTGTGTATGTAGTGTGTGCCTTCCTTGGTTTACAGCTATGTTTTTATTATGCTGTTTGTTACTTATGTATGTTATGTTGCAGCTATTCAAAATAGTTTTATCAATTTGTTCTGGCCTGAAACAAATTGGCCCTTCGAAACATATCTTTGTCTTTGTGTGTTGTATGTAGACCACATTGCTTAGCAGAGTTCAGTGATGAAAATGCATGTCAAGTTGATCAACAGATTGTATTATTCTCCAGTGCAATAACAGTACTGAAATGAAGGCTAAAAGGGCATTAATGGGGGCCTTAAAAAAAAAAAAAAAAAAAAAAAATATATATATATATATATATATATATATATATATATATATATATATATATATATATAAGTAACTAAATAGTTACTTTTCACAGTAACACATTACTTTTTGGTGTAAGTAACTGAGTTAGTAACTGAGTTACTTTTGAAATAAAGTAACTAGTAACTGTAACTAGTTACTGGTTTTCAGTAACTAACCCAACACTGCCTCTCACAAACAAAATCCTTAACGTCAACAACCATATTACTACAATAACAATCATTTAAAAGAGTAAAATGCACAGATGTTAACAACGGCAGAGAACAGAAAACTAAGGAGCAGACAGAGGGAGGGAAAAGGAACCAGGCAGGGGGAAGGGGCAGAGGGGGGGCATTGTCTGCATGTTTGTGCTTTAGAAGAGCGAAGCGCTGCTCTGGAATGAGACAAGAGAAAGTGTTTTCTCCTCCGTTCTGATATAATTCTGTTCTGGCATCTTTTCCCGGAAAAGACCGGCTTCATCACAATTAAAATTTGATGTGGTTACTTACTGTGTTGTGCTGTGGTCATGCTTGTGAGTGCCGTGAATGTACTCCTAGAAAATACTTTTTTTTTTTTTTTTTTTTACTCCACAGCGATTCCCTTTTTCTTTCCACTCTGGTCTGTTGAGTTTTTGTGACTCTTATTGAGTCAACAAATTGGGCAAAACTTGTCTAAGGCAAAAAAAAAAAAAAAAACTAAGAAAGGGAACAGAACTGTTGAGACAGTTCTGTTCCCTTGACTGTGCAGCAAGTCAAGTGGAAAGCTCCGCCTCCCCAGCAATGTTTTGCCCTGCTTTCTTGCCTGCAGGCGCCTGAATAAAGTATTCGTCCACAGAAGCATTATTGGCTTGATCTAAAAGTTTGTAATTCAAAAAGTTTGCATGGGGGGGGAGGAGCTTCCACTGTGTCTGCTACTGCTCTACTTTTCATGACATTTGTCACGCTATGCTAAGTTCATGCCATGCGAGGATTGCACCTAAGTTTTGTATCTGCAAGCGACTTTGGAAACGCAACGTATACATCAGTAACCAAAAGGAGGTTTTATAACCTGTTTTGAAATGTTTTTATCATAAATACTCGATCAAATAATACATTTCCAGAATTGGTTTGAATCGAGAATCGATTCCGAATGGAGTCCCCCCCCGAAGAATCGGAATCGTACCGAATCGTGAGTTGCCTTAAAGATTCCCACTTCTAATATTGATGGCCAGTGACATGACGCTGTGTTGCGCTTTCAAAACGATAGTACGTCAGTCCCAATCAAATAAATCTATCATTTTTGGGCGTCCGGTTTCAATATTGGGGACACACACGTCCCTCTCCGTCCCCCTCAGTTCCTACGCCTATGATGCTATGACACACACACACATACTGGTTATCATTTGGAATGGGGACCAAGTTTTTGATCATCACTTGTGGGGACCACCCTTTCTACAGGTTGTGGAGGCATAAAAAAAAATGGTGTAAAATGGCCACTGCCCAGTTAGCTCATACACGTCTTTAAATCTCTGGATTGATCAAGTAATGTCCTGATCATTCTTACTGGGGACCCTGGGGAAAAAGTGTTAACGTGGTTCATGGGGACCAAATTTAAATAATTTTGCATAATTCACACACATTCGTACGTGACTACCGAGGACCATTTAAAAAAGAAAAAAAAAAGAAAATTAAATATGACATGATCCTCAGAAAACATCACTACAGCTGTCCTCTTATAGGAAGTTTCACCACTTAAATGTTAAAGCAAATCCTGCATCTTCTGTGACATTCCCTGCTTGGCACTCAGCATCAGGGGTTGGAATTGGGGGTTAAATCACCAAAAATGATTCCCGGGCGTGGCCACCGCTGCTGCTCACTGCTCCCCTCACCTCCCAGGGGGTGATCAAGGGTGATGGGTCAAATGCAGAGAATAATTTCGCCACACCTAGTGTGTGTGTGTGTGACTATCATGGGTACTTTAACTTTAACTTAATTACTGAAAACTGCTATTTAGCAGTAATGAAGAGCTGTCTGCAACTCCAACTATCGTATATAGAAGGATATAGAATGGATCTGACTATCATTTGAAAAGGTTTCCCTTTAGGGGACCTGTTTTTTTTGTCCCCATACCGTCAGAGGTCCCCTAAAGGTGACTGTGTAAACCATACTTGCCAACCCTCCCGGATTTTCCGGGAGACTCCCGAAATTCAGCGCCTCTCTCGAAAACCTCCCAGAAGAAATTTTCTCCCGAAAATCTCCCGGAATTCAGCCGGAGATGGAGGCCACGCCCCCTCCAGCTCCATGCGGACCTGAGTCCAATGTGCGCACACAAGGAGATGAAGCAGAAGAACGAGACCGTAGTTGAAGAGCGCAGGGGAGACACTTCTCCAGGGCTGATGTATGCTCGGGGCAACACCCTTCACCTTACCCAGCAGTGGGTCTCCACAGCGGACGACTTTAGGGTGACTGATGAGTCCAGCGATTAGTTGCAAATCTTGCTTTATTGATTGCTTGCACACAGCCAATCCAACACAAAACAAACTAGTCCCTCCCCGCATTTACGCTACCGCTCCCTCTCTTCTCTCGCCCACACACTCACTGACGTCACTCACCTCACATGCTGTCACCTATTAAAGGGCCACACAAACACATACTCTACTCTCATAACATACAGTACAGTTAGTAGAACAACTGTGTTTTCATTACTGTGTATTTGATAGGTGCCATTGCCCCGGAATTGTATTGCATTGTACTTTCAAGTACAACAATGAGTAGATGAGTGTTATGTGTGTGTATATGTGTAAATAAATGAACACTGAAATTCAAGTATTTATTTTATTTATATATATAATAAAATAAATAAATATATATATATAGCTATTATTCACTGAAAGTCAAGTATTTCATACACATATATATATATATATATATATATATATATATATATATACATATATATATATATATATATATATATATATATATATATATATATATATATATATATATATATATATATGTGTGAAATACTTGAGTTGGTGAATTCTAGCTGTAAATATACTCCTCCCCTCTTAACCACGCCCCCAACCACGCCCCACCCCAGACCACGCCCCCCACCCCCACCTCCCGAAATCGGAGGTCTCAAGGTTGGCAAGTATGGTGTAAACAGAGCGATGTCCCCAATAAGTAAGCATTGCCAGAACACACACACACACACACACACACACACACACACACACACACACACACACACACACACACACACACACACACACACACACACACACACACACACACACACACACACACACACACACACACACACACACACACAGTATGTTTCATGCAAAAATAAATAGCAACTAGAGATTGCAGTCTGCTTCCTGGTTGGCCTTTCTGTTATATCATCATAACTTACTATATCAGCACAGGGAAAATAGAATTTCCCTTCAAAAATTGGAAATAATGCATTAGAATATGCTCCAATTTTGCCCAGTCAGCATGTACCGCCCGTGTTGATTGCTATTTTCAGAAAAGTGTGTGTGTGTGTGTGTGTGTGTGTGTGTGTGACAGGCCCAGTACATCTTCTTGCACCAGAGCACTTTAGAACTACTGAACAACAAAGGCAACAGTCAGTCCATCTGGTTTGTCAGCTACTCTGCTCTGGAGAAGATGGACTCCCTGGATGCCATGGAAGGTAACACACACACACACACACACACACACACACACATATAGTCTCACCGCCGCATGTGCTTGCCCTGGTCTTCAGGTGACGTTGAGCTGGAATGGGAAGAGACGACAATGTAGAAGCTTTGCCAGAAGACGTCTGTGTTCATTAGAAGAAGACAAAGTGGTCCTGGTAACATGCGGCTTCTTCAAGGAACGTCTTGTTTTCACGGTGGGCAAGTAGAGAGCACTCTATCACACTTTTGCACACCGTATTGTTATTATTGTATTATATGCTGAAACCCTTTTGTGTTTTAGTAAGGTCATTTATTCAGCCATATTTTTTTCTATGTCTCTGTAACTTGGGCCTGCGCGGAGAAGCCGACATTGTTCCAGTGTTTGCTTTTTTTCTTTTCTCAAGAGTGATTGGCAATAATAAAAGCCGCTTGTATTTTTTTTTTTCCGAATTTTTTACACTTTTATAGCTGAATTAGCAGCGCCCTTGAGAAGTTTTAGCAGATGAAGCGGTCGTGACATTTTAATGTCTAATATTAGGAAGTGTTTTTGAAGTACACACAGTTACACGCAGTAAATATATCTTTTTTAGGTGTCAAGTCTTTTGGCACATAATGATTCCATCTGATTCCAATTTCTAAGGTGACGATTCGATTCTGAATCATTTCTCCATTCAAACCGATTCTTATAGTGTATTATTTGGTATAATAAGACATATTAGAAAAGCTATATCTGGTTGCATGGAGATGGCCTAAAATCCATCCATCCATCCATTTTCTACCGCTTATTCCCTTCGGGGCCTAAAATGTATTATTAAAAATAATTATAAAAAAAATATATATATATATATTTTTCTTTGAAACGATTTAAAAAAATTATGATCCGATTTAGAACTGAGATGAATAGGAATCGCGATACGGCTGCGAATCAATTTTTTTTGTACACCCCCGGTCATTTTTAGATGAAACCTATCAATGTGTAATTGAGGTGTAGACTTTCATCTTTAATTTGAGAGGTGCCATGAAAAAAGTATTTTAATATTCAAAAACTGGAGATGTCATTTGTTTCAGGGGCAGAATTAAGTGACAAGTGAATACACAACTCACTTTTTAGCCAGCATTTTATTCTATCTTCTCAAGGGACATGTTGATACCTAGATACATTTTAGAGTAGTCAGTGTACAGCTTGTATGGCAGTTAGGGGTGACCTGATTGGATATTGATATCGGTCTGATATCAACAAAAGTAACGTTTGTATCGGGTTATATGGGAGTGCATGTGAAAAGTCAGATACAAGCAGTCCTTCAGCGTGTTTATTTGTGCAAAGCTGGACAGCCAGTTAACATCAAGACGTCCTCCAATAGGCACACACAGTTGCTCCTTTTTTCTATTTGACTTACTGTTGGTAACAATGCAGCGTTGTAACCTTTGAGTTTACTACTTTTAACCACTGCGGTACCTCAGCATGTGTTGGTTCATTGGTTCTGTGACGCAGCTTGCACCTTGCAAAACTGGCATTGTGACACAGCCTTTTATAAAGAACACCTTTTTAGATAAGAAATATTTGTAAAAACAATACAATAGAATGTTGTACAAATAACTTCAGTAGTTTTATGAAGTAATGTAATAATAATGTACTGTGTTTACTAGGGGTGCACAAAAAATCCATTCACATAAAAAATGTGATTCCTATTCAACGTATATTGATTAATAATTTTCCAAAAATATACCGTATTTTTCGGAGTATAAGTCGCATTTTTGGGGAATTTTTTTGATAAAACCCAACACCAAGAATAGACATTTGAAAGGCAATTTAAAATAAATAAAGAATAGTGAACAACAGGCTGAATAAGTGTACGTTATATGAGGCATAAATAACCAACTGAGAACGTGCCTGGTATGTTAACGTAACATATTATGGTAAGAGTCATCCAAATAACTATAACATACCGTATTTTTCGGACTATAAGTCGCAGTTTTTTTCATAGTTTGGCCGGGCTCCAGTGCGATTTATATATGTTTTTTTCCTTCTTTATTATGCATTTTCGGCAGGTGCGACTTATACTCCGGTGCGACTTATACTCCGAAAAATATGGTATAGAACATGCTATACGTTTACCAAACAATCTGTCACTCCTAATCGCTAAATCCCATGAAATCTTATACGTCTAGTCTCTTACGTGAATGAGCTAAATAATATTATTTGATATTTTACACTAATGTGTTAATATTTTCAAACATAAGTCGCTCCTGAGTATAAGTCGCACCCCCGGCCAAACTATGAAAAAAACTGCGACTTATAGTCTGAAAAATACGGTATATATATATATATATTTTTTTTTTTGTATAAAAATAAATTTTTAAAAATATGTTTTAAGGCCATCTCCATGCAAACAGAATTAGTTTTTCTAACATGTAACTTGTTTTGAAAAATGTCATTATAGTTATTAATACACCAAATAATTAGGGGTGTAACGATTATTTGAAATAACGATTTATATTCCTAAGATTCAACTAAATGGTAAATGGGTTATACTTGGATAGCGCTTTTTTATCTTTTTAAGCGCTTTGACGCTATTTCCACATTCATCCATTCACACACTGATGGCAGGAGCTGCCATGCAAGGCGCTAACCAGGACCCATCAGGAGCAAGGGTGAAGTGTCTTGCTCAAGGACACAACAGACGTGACTAGAATGGTAGAAGGTGGGGATTGAACCAGGAACCCTCAGGTTACTGGCACAGCCACTCTCCCAACCGCGCCACGCCGTCCCTAAGATTCAACTACTTTGATCTATACAAGTTTGCCTTTCGTAAAGATAGGTGTCAATCCAACGTGGTTTTAAAAGGCAATCAATCGATTTTATCGATACTAGAAAAAAAGAAGAGATTGGATTTAAGAACGGCAGACTTTATATGACGTTTAGCTCTAAAACGAAGTTAAAAGTTACTCAAGTCTGTGACGTCGTTGCCATCATTCGGCAAAACAAGAATGGCAGATAGCTACGGTGGCTGAGAAAGGTTACAACAAACGCAAATCACAAGAGAATATCATAAATTACAACACAACGACTTTCAGCTACAGCACGATTGCAAAAGGCACAAGCAATAAAATCGACACAACACAATAATATAAAGCCACAACACAACTTTAAGCCACAAAGGACACGACGGAAGTGACAGCGCAGCAAGTTACGGCGACCGACCGACTTTCCGAACATAGTGTGTTAGTGTTATTGAAAAAGTTGTTTATAACTGAAAAAATGGTCACACTTGACTTACTTTTCCAACTTTAATCATTATCCCATTTCAACGTTACGTCTCAGGAAAGTTGGTGAATCGCCAAAACTTGTCTGCTGTCACTTCCGTTCCGTCTTTTTATTTTCCTGTTTTGGCTCGTACTCTCGCTGTTGTGTTATAGCTTTATGTTGTTGGTCTGTGGCGTTTGCATTTGTTGTGGCTTTTCCCGACTAATGCAGCTGTTTGTTAACATGAGATTAGTTGTAGCAGGTCAAAACACTGCTCATTCCACCTGAAGAGAGGTTGGCTGCACTTTATTTTTGACATGAATATTGCATTATTTTATGTTGGAAAAACAACCGCAAAAGTAGCAGGTAAAAATCTACTGTTAAAATATTGATTGCTGTACTTTTATTGAAAATTGCTTGAATGTTGAAAATGAGGAGAAAAGGTTTCCTCTTGTTAATTTAACCTAAAGTGTTGGTTGCACTTTATTCAAATAAGATGTGAATGCATTGGCCATTAATTGTTTACTTACTTGTTTGAATCCATTTTTCATTGATACATAATTCCCTTACAGGAAATAACAGGAATATAGGAAACTTCACCTGCAGTGTCCAGTATTTATTTCACAGTCACACTGCTTGATTTTTGTCGGCTAAAAAGTTAGTGAATCAATTTTAACTCACTGAATTGTTTCGGATCGTATTGTTCTAAAAAATAATAATTTTGTCTCTGAATTGTATCGGCAACATCAAATTCTGAATTGAATCTAATTGTTGTTCAAACAAATCGTTACACCCCTACAAATAATACATTGCAAGAATCGGTTTAAATCGAGAATCGTGTTGAATCAAGAATCGATTATGAATCGAATCATCACTCCAGGAATCGTAATCGGATTGAATCGTTAGGTCTCCGAAAGTTCTCAGTCAAACACACATCAGCAGCGTCTCCATTTTTCCCCAGCCGTTTAGATATTATTGTAACATTCTCGACTGGCGTTATCGACGAGCTCGTCCATGTTTTTTGAGGGTTTATTTTGTTAATTCAACAAATATTTTCTTCACACTCACTTAAGTCCTTCAATCTCTGTCTACAAGTTAATGCTAGCGAGTAGTAGCGATGTTTTGGTCGGACCTTACGGGGTTCACTGTGACATTCGCCACGCCAACTAGTGGCGGGGAGGCTCGTAACTTGAATTAGTGACAATTGGTAACAATTAGCTGGCGTCCCCAAGTACCGATGTATTTTCACCTGTACTTTCTGTCGTATTGTCCCTTGACAAGATGTTCTGTACTAGAAAACGTCCGCAACTTTAAGCTATATTTTTTTTTCATCAAATGTTTGTCATTATGGGATAATAAATGGCTTCTTGTCGTAACTTCAATATATATGGTGTAAATCTACATCTATTGCACGCATCATTGTGCGCCGTCACATACAATATTGCAACTAGAGATGTCCGATATAATCGGCCTGCCGATGTTATCGGCCGATAAATGCTTTAAAATGTAATATCGGAAATTATCGGTATTTTAAAAAAAATTATTAAATCAACATAAAAAACACAAGATACACTTACAATTAGTGCACCAACCCAAAAAACCTTCCTCCCCCATTTACACTCATTCACACAAAAGGGTTGTTTCTTTCTGTTATTAATATTCTGGTTCCTACACTATATATCAATATATATCAATACAGTCTGCAAGGGATACAGTCTGTAAGCACACATGATTGTGCGTGCTGCTGGTCCAATAATAGTACTGTATTTTTCCGACTATTTTTCAAAACAAGTTACATGTTAGAAAAACTCATTCTGTTTACATGGAGATGGCCTAAAACATCTTAAAAAAAATAAATATATATATATATACCGTATTTTTCGGACTATAAGTCGCAGTTTTTTTTTCATAGTTTGGCCGGGGGTGCGACTTATACTCAGGAGCGACTTATGTGTGGAATTATTAACACATTACCGTAAAATATCAAATAATATTATTTAGCTCATTCACGTAAGAGACTAGACGTATAAGATTTCATGGGATTTAGCGATTAGGAGTGACAGATTGTTTGGTAAACGTATAGCATGTTCTATATGTTATAGTTATTTGAATGACTCTTACCATAATATGTTACGTTAACATACCAGGCACGTTCTCAGTTGGTTATTTATGCCTCATATAACGTACACTTATTCAGCCTCTTGTTCACTATTCTTTATTTATTTTAAATTGCCTTTCAAATGTCTATTCTTGGTGTTGGCTTTTATCAAATAAATTTCCCCAAAAAATGCGACTTATACTCCAGTGCGACTTATATATGTTTTTTACCTTCTTAATTATGCATTTTCGGCGGGTGTGACTTATACTCTATTGCGACTTATACTCCGAAAAATACGGTACTAACCTTTAACAGTTCATTTTACTCATTTTCATTAATTACTAGTTTCTATGTAACTGTTTTTATATTGTTTTACTTTCTTGTTTATTCAAAAAAATGTTTTTAATGTATTTATCTTATTTCATTTTATACATTTTTTTAAAAAAAGGACCTTATCTCCACCATACCTGGTTGTCCAAATTAGGCATAATAATGTGTTAATTCCACGACTGGATATATTGGTATTGGTTGATATCGGTATCGGTAATTAAGAGTTGGACAATATCGGATATCGGCAAAAAAGCCATTATCGGACATCCCTAATTGCAACCAATGAGTTCACGCGTCCTGCGTGCAGAAAACATGCGCACAATTTACCCATAAACCCCATCAGACCGCCCACATCCACACCTGATGCAAACCTTTCCATCAGAGCCGACACTGACACACGGAGAGTAAAAACTACTTTATTCTTTCATTCTCTCCAAACAAAACAAAATGGAAACACCCCTCTTTTTTTTCCTCTCCTATAACTCTAGTAATGATCCACGTGTTGATCTTTGAAGAAATCATATGTTTGATTTAGAAATACAGTGAGGGTGCAAATATTCATCATGACGGTGAGGCGGGTGCATCTCCATGACAACCGCGCAGGAGGAGGAGGAGGAGGAGGAGGAGGAGGAAGAAGTTAAAGGAAAAAAGATAGAAAATGACATCAATGTGCTCCGACGTCAGCGATACAAAGCTGGTGTGTCGCTTGAAACAAACATGCTGGATCAAGTCCGTCGCTTCAAAGAAGAAAAGGAGGCAGGGAAAAGAAGACTAGCAGTTTTTAGGATGAATTTCTTACTGATTTGGCTGCTGTGTGTGTGTGTGTGTGTGTTGTCCAAAACAGCATAGCCCTTTACACATCTCTTAATAATCCTGTAACAACATGACACGCTACTGTAATGATGATTGTGTTGCCATGGTAACTGCTCCCGAGTCTATAAAAGCCTCCTCCCTGCTGACGCTAACATTTAGAACACCCTCACTGAATAATAGCAACTATTTCTCCTTTTTTTTTTTTTTTGCTTCTTTTTTTAAACTAGATTGTTCTCTGTACAAACCCGCACGTCGACGCGGGATCACGTTCTCTGAATAGAATCTATATGTTATATTTATAACTATGTACAATATATTTTATCCAATATATTCTGCGGTGCAAAAGAGGTTAGCAGACGTGCTCAGTGCGCCTCGTATTTGGATGCGCCTCCGCGGTAAAAAGTGAGGACTACTTTCACCGAACACTCTACCCCGACGCTTCTTTTTCCTGATTTCACATTCAGCACAAGAATGCATCGCTGCATTTTTTTTTCGTCATATTTTTCTATGTGCAAGAACGTAAAAGTGCAAGAGGGAGGGGTGGCGAGACCCCGCGTACCTCCAATTGTTTGTCCTTTCGTTCTACTAAAGCTACAAGTGAGAATCTCCTGGCTGATAAATAAATGTCCGCAATGGGAAGTAAATAGTGGATGTACAGGAGGTCGTTGTTGGCTAATGGAAGCACTTGCTCTTACTTCCTGTGACATAAACAGTGTTAGCATGAAGGATTATGAGGGCCACACTTTTTTTTTGTCGTTTTAGATGGCGTGTGTTGAATTACAGGAAAATAAATTGACATTTTACGAAAAGTACATTGCACAGGGAAAAAATATAAGCCACAATGTTATGTAAAAGTTTTTTTAAAAGTTGCCGTTTTGTGAGGAAAAAAGTCGTCTTTTTCAGAAAATAAAGTATTTTTTTCTACAACTACTATGTTATTTTAATAGGTGTAATACAAAGACAGGGTTATTTATTTGAGAGAAATTGTCCTAATGTATTGGAGATCGTATGTAGGGATGTGAAACGTTCACATTTCAACTGAAATGGCACCAATTCCCGGTACCTGGGAATCGATACCGGTTATTCAAAAGTGGTGTGTGATAATAAGTGGTAATGGTTTGAGTATAACATTTTATTTTTTAATGTATTTAAAAAGGAGCTTTCCAACTGTCATATATGTTTGCTTTATTACACGTTTAAGTCTCATTTGCAATGCAGTTGCCCTTCCAAGACATTAGATGGCAGTACCGTAGCTTTTTTCAGGACGCTGCGCCCTACAAAGTGTTTACACTCCAAGTATTGTGCGTAGTACACAACAGCTGTTCGATTGTAGCATTCATCTTAGTTGTAGTTTTCATGGCCAAACTTGGTGTTGAAATTGCCTTGTAAAATGGCTAATGCTAATAGTAGTTTGTTAAAGGAAAATCCACTGTAAATTAGCATCAAGCTAGCGCGTTTTGAAAGAGTGAAGCCTTACTTTACGTTTGAGCGTTTTCTTTTTACCAAGGATACTTGTTTTGTTGGTGTTGAAAATTGCAACATTACTTAAAGGGAGTTTGGCTGAGTGCTGCCTGAATGATCCTTTAATTGACTGTTTGATTTGACGTGAATCGATACCTAATAGTACCGACATAATTCGGTCGGTGTCTATAAAAGTACCGAATTCGGTATCCATCCCCACTTGTAAATGATGTTATGACAATTTATTCTTTTTATTTACAAAATGATAACGAAAATAAATGTGTAGCAGTACTAGGGCCGTCAGTCAGATGAGTTAACTTAATGTATGTGAACATTCATAAAAAGTTATCACATGAATCATGTATATATACGCGGAGTATTCACGCAATTCATCGTAGGCGTACATGCCTCTTAAGAGTAACCATGGATATTACATGGTAATAATAATAATAATAGTAATAAACCCAGACGGGACTTTGGATAAAACTGTTATCAAGTTTTGAGCAAATAAATGACGTGCATTCGTGTAAAACATTTATAAAATGTTCCTGGATGGCGTGACAATAAAAATTGCATTTCAGTTTAAGTTAAGTTAAATTATGCATTAATCAAGATTACCGTATTTTTCGGAGTATAAGTCGCACCGGAGTATAAGTCGCACCTGCCGAAAATGCATAATAAAGAAGGAAAAAAACATATATAAGTCGCATTGGAGCCCAGCCAAACTATGAAAAAAACTGCGACTTATAGTCCGAAAAATACGGTAATCCAAATTCAAAAGTCTGATTAATCTGATTAAAAATGTTACACTTTGTCAACAGTAAATATTTTTACAAGACCAAATTTGTAATATCACGAGAAAAACATCTCAATTCTACAAGATTGAGACCGTGATTTTTTAAATATTCAGGAGCTCAAATTCCATTCCAACAACCGCGATAAGTTTGAGTGAAAGTCGGAATGTATACCGAAATGATTCCTAAATGAAATCAGGTTATTGTTAAACGGAGAAAATTGTTTGGTTAACAAAAATAAAGTCATGATATTACACAAATCAATTTGACAAGATTAAAGCTGTAGTATAAAAGCATCTTAATTGATATTATGACATCATTTTAAAAATGAGACGTGGTCCTCGGGTTATTAACGAGTTGTTATCACCACTGCGATGTAAAAGTTAAGTTCTAGTCTGGCTTTATATCTAAGTGATTACCAAATAAAAAGGTGAAATCCAAACAGTCATAAAAAATGGAACAACGGCTTACTTTGATCGTGTGTTTGCAAGGGATGGCAGGAAACCCTTTGGGGGGAGGAAGTCTAAATAATGAGACCACTATGCTGCTTAATTATCACTGTTCATTTCATAGTAAATATCCTTTCACTTATTCAGTGGCCTAGTGGTTAGAGTGTCCGCCCTGAGATCGGTAGGTTGTGAGTTCAAACCCCGGCCGAGTCATACCAAAGACTATAAAAATGGGACCCATTGGCACTCAGCATCAAGGGTTGGAATTGGGGGTTGAATCACCAAAAATGATTCCCGGGCGTGGCCAACTTTGCTGCTCACTGCTCCCCTCACCTCCCAGGGGGTGATCAAGGGTGATGGGTCAAATGCAGAGAATAATTTCGCCACACCTAGTGTGTGTGTGACAATCATTGCTACTTTAACTTTGAACTTATTCAAAGACACCATCTTTACCCTTCATGGCAGTTGCAGCATTTGACTGGGCAGGCGGCCAATGTTGATTGTTTTACGGTGTCTAATTTACATATATGAATAATTTACGTTTGAGTTAACTAATATTCTTCCTCAGTAGCGGCCCAAAATGGACACACTGTATTCTTCCGCCGCGACCTCTAGAGCGCACTGGTATTTTTGCCGCACCCACCAAATTTTATAAGAAAAAAAATACGTTTACCCATTTTAGCCGCACCGGACTATAAGCTGCATTCATTTACTGGTACGAAAGATTTTGTAAATGTACATTTACATACCTTAATTGTTTCCAAAGGTGTCTGTAACACAGCAGTAAAACGGCTGATCAAACAAAACAGAAGTCATTGTCATGGACCTACTAGCTGCGGAAGCTAGCTCTCCAATCAGCTAAACAAATTCAATTCAAACTCCACGGTGACGTTTTGGTGAATTTACGAAACTGAAACAATACAAAAAGAATGCCATTGTAAGGTAATAATACTAACAGCGTGTTATTATATTCGCTAATGCTACGGCGTCAGCTTGATTACATTACGATAGCACGTACAAAATGCATGAAAACCCTCCTACACACACACATGAGAAGGTTTAGTAAGTATAAATAGTTTTAGTTATATTATAAAACTTCCAAACGTTGCTTGGAACAATGAATGAAGAATCCTCTCAAGCAGAAAAGCTACGGTTCAGGGCACGAAACAGGAAGTACATTTTTAACCCGCATAACCTACAGTGATCTTGTCCACAAGATAAACAATAACACACCGTATTAGTGTCTCTGTCAGTGTAATATGAAAACTATTTGTTGAATACAAAACATTATGGCTGCTGGCGAAGAAAAATCCATAAATTAGCCGCACCCTTTTATAAGCCACTGGGTTTAAAGCGTTGAAAAAAGTGGCAGCTTATAGTCCGGAAAATACGGTACGTTTTAAATGTGTTTATGGGCGCAGGTTTGTAACGGTGAAAAGTGGCAACACGGAAGGAACTTTGTAAAAGGATGACCGCCTCTAATGAGAAAATCGTAATATGCCAAAAAATCTTTAATAACTTGTTAAGAATAAAGTTGAAATGTTTTTTAGCAGAGAACGTCGTAATAAGAGTCAGCATATCGCGATTAAAGTAGTAATTACAGTTTTATGTCGTAATTATAGGAAAATAATTACACAATATTTTGAGGAAAAACTCTGCAAGGATAACGTTGGAATATTGCAAGAATTATGTGATAGTTTGCATATAATATTTTGGAACAAAAGATGAAGAAAACATTTTAGTGTAATTTAACAAGAATTAAATTATGAAAAAAGTAATGTTATAATTTTACTGTTAACAGCCGGTCTGAATTAGTCTTTTCCTCTTCCCTCCCTTAAAGGATGAGTGAAGAATCCACCTTAATGCTTCATTCTCACGCAGGATTCTCACAGGAATGAGTCAATCCGGACCTACTGTATTCAAAATGAATGCTGTTATTGTTGACTTTGCTCAACGACAAATTAATATCAATTAAATTCAATGGATTATTGTGAAGAAATGCACTTTTTAAAGTTGCAATTTCACTTTAGTGGCGTGACGTGTTTTACGTTGTCAGTGTGGCCCCGACACTCCTTCTTGGAATTACGTTGTCAGTGTGGCCCCGACACTCCTTCTTGGAATTACGTTGTCAGTGTGGCCCCGACACTCCTTTTTGGAATTACGTTGTCAGTGTGGCCCTGACACTTCTTGTTGGAATTACGTTGTCAGTGTGGCCCCGACATTCCTTCTTGGAATTACTTTGTCAGTGTGGCCCCGACACTCCTTTTTGGAATTACATTGTCAGTGTGGCCCCGACACTCCTTTTTGGAATTACATTGTCAGTGTGGCCCTGACACTTCTTGTTGGAATTACGTTGTCAGTGTGGCCCCGACACTCCTTTTTGGAATTACGTTGTCAGTGTGGCCCTGACACTTCTTGTTGGAATTACGTTGTCAGTGTGGCCCCGACATTCCTTCTTGGAATTACTTTGTCAGTGTGGCCCCGACACTCCTTTTTGGAATTACATTGTCAGTGTGGCCCCGACACTCCTTTTTGGAATTACATTGTCAGTGTGGCCCTGACACTTCTTGTTGGAATTACGTTGTCAGTGTGGCCCCGACATTCCTTCTTTGAATTACATTGTCAGTGTGGGCCCGACACTCCTTCTTGGAATCGTCCTTATCTTGACAAGCAGGAGACATGAGACTGTATGACATCATTCTGTACATGACGTACTGCCTTTTTTTGCCTCGCAGGAAATTCCTTACCCTAAAATAAGAAAGGACACAGATAGGCATGTCTTTTTTTCTTCTTCACATTAGCGAGATAAGAAAGAAATGGTTTGATTAGTTGTGCTGAGATGTTCGGTTTCATGTGCGAGTGGTTCTCCCGTGGGAGGAAATAAGCGTACGTCCTTCATATTTCTAGTAAACTAATGTGGATCAAAATAGTCTTTTCAAAGAGGGTGACATCTTCAGCTACCAGGCGGCGTGTATTGTTGGTGTCTTCTTCTTCTTCAAAAAAAAATGGCGTCCATGTTGACAATGGTGATTCAGCTAATTGTCTTGTCATGGAGGCATTGTTGCTCTTCTTACCAAAAGAGATTGTCCCAACATGGGGGATGAGGGCGAGTGGGCACGGGGCGGACCCCTGGGGTGTCTCAGACGATGCTGCGGGAGCCGCTAGAGTTACGGCGACGAGTGAGCGGCATGGTGTGATGGAGCGGCATGGGCGAGTCAGGCGGGCAGAACTGGTGGGGGTGGTTGTAAGGGGGCGGGGGCGGCGGCAAGGGTGGCTGGGGCCCGTCCCCCTCCCTGACGTGCACGGGGGTGGACATGGCCGACTGGAGGAGCTGGTGGGCGGCCGGCCCTTGGCTGAGGAAGGCCTCCATGCGGCCCCGCCCGCTCTGGTCCACCACGATCACCTTGACGATCTGCTGGCACTGGATGAGCGTCTCCGGGCGGAGCTCGGCCGCCTGGGCGGGGCCGAGCAGGGCGGGCGGGGCGGTCAGGGCCAGGGGCGGGGCCTCAACGCTGGGCGGGCTCAGTTGGTAGGTCTGCAGCCTGTTGTGAATTGACACCTAGTTTAGGAACAGCCAGAGAACGCACGAGGAGTTACCAGCCTGAACGCAGCCTTACGCAGCCCTCTGGTGCAGTGTCACGCACGGGGGGGCATGCAGGCATGCACGGAGGTGGCGTGCACAGTGAGCGCATGCAACACACACACACACACCTTCCTTATTAGGTTTTTTTACAACCCTAATTCTGAAAAAGTTTGGATGTTGTGTAAAATGTTCATGAAAAAAGTGTACATTTTAACACGCTCTTTGACAACATGTCACTAATACTAGTCTGCAGTAACCTTCATTTGTGTTTCATCTGACATCACATGGGCAAAGATAAGACCTTCTGGAGGAAAGTTCTGTGGTCAGATGAAACAACAATTGAGCTGTTTGGCCACAATACCCAGCAATATGTTTGGAGGAGAAAAGGTGAGGCCTTTAATCCCAGGAACACCACCCTACCGCCAAGCATGGTGGTGGTAGTATTATGCTCTGGGCCTGTTTTGCTGCCAATGGAACTGGTGCTTTACAGAGAGTAAATGGGACAATTAAAAAGGAGGATTACCTCCAAATTCTTCAGGACAACCTAAAATCATCAGCCCGGAGGTTGGGTCTTGGGCGCAGTTGGGTGTTCCAACAGGACAATGACCCCAAACACACGTCAAAAGTGGTAAAGGAATGGCTAAACCAGGCTAGAATGAAGGTTTTAGAATGGCCTTCCCAAAGTCCTGACTTAAACGTGTGGACAATGCTGAAGAAACTGTGTCAAAAAACCAACAAATTTAGCTGGAGTGGTCAAAAATTCAACCAGAAGCTTGCCAGAAGCTTGTGGATGGCTACCAAAAGCGCCTTATTGCAGTGAAACTTGCCAAGGGACATGTAAGCAAATATTAACATTGCTGTATGTATACTTTTGACCCAGCAGATTTGGTCACATTTCCAGTAGACCCATAATAAATTCCTAAAAGAACCAAACTTCATGAATGTTTTTTGTGACCAACAAGTATGTGCTCCAATCACTCTATCACAAACAAATAAAAGTTGTAGAAATGATTGGAAACATTATGTTCTTTACAAGTGTATGTAAACTTTTGACCACGACTGTATAGTCGCAATATCACGCTTCAAATATTGCAGCTGTACCACATTGCAGATTATTGTTTTTTTCCCAATGCATATTCTACAACATGTCTGGCCTAAATGAAGCATTAAAATATCCAAATGAAGTAAAAAGATCAATACTACAGTAATGTTGAGACCAAAGCATTCAGAGCGCACTGTTTAGTATCACCACCATCGATTGGCTCAGCTTTAGGCAGCATTGCTGTATTCGATGAAAAGAGTGTAAAGGGGAATTAAATGTTATTTCATGTCCAGAGGGCTCTCAAAACAGTTTTAAAAAGTACTGATGTTTTTTTTTTGTTTTTTTCTGCAGCTATAGAATGTTTTGATTTATAATTACTACTTTGCAGAAATACATGTCCTGAACCAACTAACAGCGATGAATGAGGCACGACTGTACATATACATTTATTTTTTTGACTTGCTATTTTGTGCTTGCTTTTTTATTTGTTAAGTTTTTTGTAATTATGCTTTTGACTTTTTTTAAAAATTCTATCTTATACATTTTTAATTGCCATCTTATTTTACTTAAGTTCTTGCTATTTTGGCTTTCTTTCTCATGTTAGCCGTTTTTACACCAACAAAAATCCCTTGTATGTGATAATGTACAGGCAAGTAAAAAATGCTTCTGATTCTGCGTGGATTTATGTTTCACGAGTCAAAAGAGCGTGTTAAAATTTTATTTTTTAAAAACATTTTTTATCTAGAGCGAATATATTGATTATTATTGATAAACCAACACATTGAATGCATTCTTGATCACATAAGGCACATTTTACACAGCATCCACCTTGGCCTGGAGCGGGTGGGCTATAGGTTTCTTTGCGGGGAGGGAGGAGTGTTTGGAAGAAGAAGAGGGTCTGGTGTCAGGATGAGGGTAAAAGTGACACCGAGGGCGTGGTGCCTCCCTAACAACATGACGGACATTTCTAAAAGGACTGGCCGAGGCGGGAGAGAAATGGTCAGAGGGCGAAGAAAAGGAGAGGACAGAACAAGTCGTTACGCGCACACACACACACACACACACACACACCCACAAGCACACACACACACACACACACACACAAGCACACACACACACACACACACAAGCAGTGGACACAGAAACATGGAGCCTGTGGTGACGATACATTCTGGATTATGTTGGCTTAAAGAGCCAGGCTGCTGGCAAGATGAAGAAAGGATGTTTTCTAGCCAGCTGAGTGGCTCTCATCCTCTCTGGGGCCACAATAGCATCACAACTCCCAGGCCTTTCCACACCCCAAGTATCCTTGACGCCATGGCAGCGATGAGCCTCAGGCACCGCTTTTTTCCCCTTTCTTTCTTGTTTTTTGTTAAAGCAAAGCATGGAGATGACTTTCTTAGGAGGATGACACACATAGTCCCTGCCTAACTAACACTCTCACACACACTCACTCAGTCACAGAGCTGTTAAGCACGTACTCACCTGAGGGAGACAAGAGTGGTTTTGGCACTCACCTCCACTGTGTTGTTGTTGCCCGTTTTATCGTACACGTCTTGTTGACCTGCGGGCACAAAATCAACAGGCAGCACGTGAGTATCAGGACCTGCAGGCTGGGACACCAAAGACACTTAGACCACCAGGGGTGTCAAACATACGGCCCAGGTTTTATCCGGCCCGCGTGATGACTTTGCCAAGTATTAAAATGAGCTGCTTTTTTTTTTTGAACGAAAGAAACTGCTGTTCTACAAACCCCGTTTCCATATGAGTTGGGAAATTGTGTTAGATGTAAATATAAACGGAATACAATGATTTGCAAATCATTTTCAACCCATATTCAGTTGAATATGCTACAAAGACAACATATTTGATGTTCAAACTGATAAACATTTTTTTTTTTTGTAAATAATCATTAACTTTAGAATTTGATGCCAGCAACACGTGACAAAGAAGTTGGGAAAAGTGGTAATAAATACTGATAAAGTTGAGGAATGCTCATCGAACACTTATTTGGAACATCCCACAGGTGAACAGGCAAATTGGGAACAGGTGGGTGTCATGATTGGGTATAAAAGTAGATTCCATGAAATGCTCAGTCATTCACAAACAAGGATGGGGCGAGGGTCACCACTTTGTCAACAAATGCGTGAGCAAATTGTTGAACAGTTTAAGAAAAACCTTTCTCAAGCAGCTATTGCAAGGAATTTAGGGATTTCACCATCTACGGTCCATAATATCATCAAAGGGTTCAGAAAATCTGGAGAAATCACTGCACGTAAGCAGCTAAGCCCGTGACCTTCGATCCCTCAGGCTGTACTGCAGCGACATCAGTGTGTAAAGGATATCACCACATGGGCTCAGGAACACTTCATAAACCCACTGTCAGTAACTACAGTTGGTCGCTACATCAATTTAAAACTCTCCTATGCAAGGCGAAAACCGTTTATCAACAACACCCAGAAACGCTGTCGGCTTCGCTGGGCCTGAGCTCATCTAAGATGGACTGATACAAAGTGGAAAAGTGTTCTGTGGTCTGACGAGTCCACATTTCAAATTGTTTTTGGAAACTGTGGACGTCGTGTCCTCCGGACCAAAGAGGAAAAGAACCATCCGGATTGTTATAGGCGCAAAGTTGAAAAGCCAGCATTTGTGATGGTATGGGGGTGTATTAGTGCCCAGGACATGGGTAACTTACACATCTGTGAAGGCGCCATTAATGCTGAAAGGTACATACAGGTTTTGGAGCAACATATGTTGCCATCCAAGCAACGTTATCATGGACGCCCCTGCTTATTTCAGCAGGACAATGCCAAGCCACGTGTTACATCAACGTGGCTTCATAGTAAAAGAGTGCGGGTACTAGACTGGCCTGCCTGTAGTCCAGACCTGTCTCCCATTGAAAATGTGTGGCACAATATGAAGCCTAAAATACCACAACGGAGACCCCGGACTGTTGAACAACTTAAGCTGTACATCAAGCAAGAATGGGAAAGAATTCCACCTGAGAAGCTTAAAAAATGTGTCTTCTCAGTTCCCAAACGTTTACTGAGTGTTGTTAAAAGGAAAGGCCATGTAACACAGTGGTGAACGTGCCCTTTCCCAACTACTTTGGCACGTGTTGCAGTCATGAAATTCTAAGTTAATTATTATTTGCAAAAAAAAAAAAGTTTATGAGTTTGAACATTGAATATTTTGTCTTTGTAGTGCATTCAATTGAATATGGGTTGAAAAGGATTTGCAAATCATTGTATTCTGTTTATATTTACATCTAACACAATTTCCCAACGCATATGGAAACGGGGTTTGTAAATGTGTCCACTGGATGTCACAATAGCAATTCTGTTAGGCAAGCAACAGGTACACCGTAAAGCAGGGGTAGGGAACCTATGGCTCTAGAGCTAGATGTGGCTCTTTTGATGACTGCATCTGGCTCTCTGACAAATCTTAGCTGATATTACTTAACAGGATAAGTACTGAATATTTCCGCTGGCAATCAGTGTTAAAAATAACGTTCAAAATATAAAACATTCTCATGCATTTTAATCCATCCATCCGTTTTCTACTGCACCTGTTCAAGAAGTCGCATTAATGGTAATGAGTATTTTATTTATTGGTTAGCTTCAGAATAACAATGTTATCAAAAAGAATGAGAGACGTACTATACTCTAAAAATGTTGGTCTTACTTAAAAATGCATGCATTTAGTTATATTCAGTGTTAAAAAAATATTATATGGCTCTCACGGAAATACATTTTCATGGCTCTCTCAGCCAAAAAGGTTCCCGACCCCCGCCGTAAAGGGTGACTGTGGCTCCTCCTCCTCGACCCACATGAAACTTAAAACCTGTCGTTTTATGTCTTCTGCTTGGAACACATGGTCATTCGGCACCCTCGTTGCCCCAAAATGTCTCTGTCAAACATGAGAAAAGTGAACTTAACCCTTCTGAATAATTTTACCTTCGTTTCTTACAGTTTGTTGAGTTAGCTCTGGATTGATACGTGGACATGACAAAGGAGGTATTTGATACCGAAAATAGTTTGCATTTTGTTTTTTGTTTAATCCCATAAAGACTGTGATTTAAAGTTTAATCCTGGCTTTGTAGATACACTGAGACCAAGTCTAAGCTCATTGTGTTTTTTAAACTGCATCAACTTACTCAGAATTTTCTACAAATTTGACATGTTTTGTCCAGAGGATTTTTTGTGATTTGTACGTTTTCAGAATGTGCTTGTTCTATTTTTGGTCAAAGTAAAATAAAGAAAACAACCTGATGTTGTCTTTATTTATTTTTTTGTGTGTAGAATTTTGAGGACAAAAATGAATGTATTCCATTTGGGAATAAGGCTGTAACGTAACAAAAAGTGGAAAGGGTGAAGCGCTGTGAATACTTTCTAGATGCACAGTATTTAGAACTCCCACTCCCTTTCAGGCAAAACTGGACAATCATGCATTACATACTATACATGACCTTTTGCACTATATTAATTTATATTATTGTGTGTTGTCAACGTTGCACTTTTTTATGTCATTGCCTGAAATAAATAATCAATCAATCAACTCATTGTAAAAGTATTGTACTGATTTAATTGATTATAACTAATAATAGTAATCATTAATTAGAATTATACAACCCTAACCCACCAAAGGCTTTCTTATTGTTCACTGCCTGCTTTCATCCTCAATTTATATACATTCTCCATCTATGTTTTACACTTGACAAGAGTTTGTCCATCTTTAACATTCATTTGTGTTCAAACACATTTACCCCGCACGTTAAGAGCATTTGCGAGATTATCATCACACTTCAACAACTCTATGATGTATATGCTGCTTCTTTGCTAGGTCAGGAGCGCAAATGAAAAATCAGTTCTTAGTTGTCTTACCCTGGATAAATAAATGGTAAATAAATAATATATGTCAACTAAGAAGTGAGGACGTCGGTGTGTTGCTGAATGTTTATATACTACATTACCCAGAAGGCTTAGCGCTCTAGACAAGAACAGGAAGTAGGTCTGAAACACGTGTGTTGCAAAAAATAGTTGCTGCATTGTTACATGTTGCTGTTACTGCTTCGTCTACACACTAAAATAAACGTACGTTTTAATTTGACGGTTGACGTCCGCATGTAAGCGCCTCTCAGAGACAAATTTGATTTGGCGAAAATGACGAACATTTGACAAAGTTGCGAGGTGCGCAAAATATGCGGGGATTGGCAACATTGCGAATTCCTGCAGGGACTGATTTGATTGTGACCCGGGCAGCAAATGAAGGAAACACATTTGTACAAAAAAAGTGAAAATGTGCATTTCTGTTTTTTTATTTGCATGTTAGCTAGCAAGCTACTTCCTGGTTAATAAATAATGTTGTAAGACGAAAGGTATGTTCTATTTTTGACTGTACAGGAGCACACAGACTTTAAATGGTGAAAAACTAAAACAAAATCTGATTTTTATTATATGTATTTTAGTAGACTACTTCCTGGTTCATAAAGGATGACGCAAGATGGCCGGAGGGAGCGCTATCCAGCTAGCAAGCTACTTCCTGGTTCATAAAGAATCTTGTAAGATGAAAGGTGTTAGAATAATTATGTATAAGTTATCACACAACTCTTATGCTTTAAGGCCGTTGCTATAGTTATTATCAATTGTGCTGAAGTTGTACTCTTCTATCTGTGCAAAGGCACATAACTTGTAATCTTCCATTGCGAGTTGTCTCGCATCAGCAGTTTGTTTCCAGACCCTGCCTGCTGACAGCCAAGGACGGACATAGAGTACCTCAACGCAGACAAAACAGAGACAGGGCGAAATCACGAGTGTCAGCACATTTCCATTCTGAATAATCATGTATTGTGTCTACTGGGGCTACTTGCATTACCCCTCCCTTCCATACTTGCCAACCTTGAGACCTCCGAATTCAGGAGAGGGGGGTGTATATTGTAGCGTCTTGGAAGAGTTAGTGCTGGAAGGGATTCTGGGTATTTGTTCTGTTGTGTTTATGTTGTGTTACGGTGCGGATGTTCTCCCAAAATGTGTTTGTCATTCTTGTTTGGTGTGGGTTCGCAGTGTGGCGCATATTTGTAACAGTGTTAAACTTGTTTATACAGCCACCCTCAGTGTGGCCTGTATGGCTGTTGACAAGTATGCATTAAATTCCCTTGTGTGTGTGTTACAGCTGCATATGTTTTGTGACTGGGCCGGCACGCTGTTAGTATGGAGGAAAAGCAGGCGTGACGACAGGTTGTAGAGGACTGTAAAGGCAGTGCCTTTAAGGCACGCCCCCAATATAGTTTACCGGGTGGAAATCTGGAGAATGGTTGCCCCGGGAGATTTTCGGGAGGGGCACTGAAATTCAAGAGTCTCCCGGGAAAATCGGGAGGGTTGGCAAGTATGCTCCCTTCAGAAGCAGCCTCAGTGATGTTAACTAGGGAACTCCTGAATAAATAGAGGAGCACGTGGGACTGTACCTTAGAGTGTAGGGTGAAACTGTAACTGAGTGTACCGCCCCAAACGTTTCTCCTCATGAGCAAAATTTAACTCTGTCTCCGCCTGATTCCTTCTTCTTGTCTTGTGTAATAGATTGTTCGGTGTTTGAACCTGACCAAAGGGCTGTTCTATTTTAGACTGCACAGGAGCACACAGACTTTAAATGGTGAAAACCTAAAATAAACTCAGATTTGTATTATTTTATTATATGTACAGTATGTTAGTAGGCTACTTCCTGGTTCGTAAAAGATGATAAAAGATGGCAGGACTGTACTATTTTTGACTGCAGGGCAGAGGCGAGGGCTTCAATTGTCACCTAAATAGTGTAAAAGAAAAATGGTGTTATTTCTGTAAGGTTAATTTGAATGTTAGCCAGCAGGCCACTTCCTGGTTCATGAAGGATGGCTTACAATAAGATGAAGGGACAAAATATGTGAGACACTTCACTTATGACTCAAATGGACCGAGAAAGAGAAAACAAATTTCTGTAACTAAAAGTAAGATTTTCAAAAAGTTTTTAAATGTTAGTAAGAAAGCTACTTCCTGGTTCATGCAGCATGACATTTGCATTATGGGACGGGGGTGGACAGTGGAGGTCTCTGTCAGAATAATTGTATCTAAGTTACCACAAAACCTTGTGTTTCAATGAGTTCCCGGCGAGAAGACAAAAGCTGTCTTTGAACCTACCAAGAAGGCTTGTAAAACTCCACTGTGTAGGATGGGAAGCAACATGAAGGTGTTCTGTTTTTCTTCTATTGTAATCCACAGAAAGATATTGTCTTGACCCGAGAACTACAAAGCGAAGAGGAAGCAGGACCCGACTCCCCTCCAGGGACCTTTTCTGTGAACTGTTTTACGACCTTTTCTTTGAACTGTTTTAATCAAAGGCGATGGCTGTTTACTACCCCCCTCCCTTAGAAACAGCTGTTGCCATGTAATCAGGGAAAGTCCAAATAAAAGAGAAGGCGTACAATCTTTCGCCGGAGCATGGTGAGACTGTACAAGAGTACAGTCCAAATTTAATTCTGTCTCTGTTTAATTCCTTGCTTCTTGTCTTGTTTAATAAATGTCATCAGTGTTTGAACCTGACAGTCTCCTTACAAGCTAATCTAGCTTTTTATACAGCGTCATATTTACATACTCAACATTGCTGAATGTAAAACTAACAAAGTCGCCACTGAAATATGATTTGTGACATCACCACTATTATTAAACGAGATGATGTTTAGCCTGCAGTCTGCCTTGCCAGACAAAAATTAAAACAATCAGCGTCAAGCTTCATTTTACGTATTTTTGTTACACACAGGAATCTTGAAAGGAATTAGACAAAATGCTAATTAGCTTTTTTCCCCTTTAGTAAGTGCGATAAGAAGATTTACGTGGCTTAAGTGTTGCAAATATGATCGTGACTTTCATGGGTTGAGATTTAAGGAAGCAGAATGGTGACTAAAACGCACCTCGTCATACTTTGACAGCGTTGAAGCTTCTAAAGCTGCTAAATAAAGAACACAGCTTAGAAACTTTTGCATAATTTACTTAGATTATTGAAAGGTACCTGTCAAATTGGAAGTGATTGACATTGGAACCCACTCTCGACTTAGTTTGCTTAATTGACTTGCAGGAGGTGTCGACTTGGGGAAAGTGTGAATAATATGCTCATTTTTGCATAAATCTTAAGTGTTTTGGGAATTGGTTTGCAGTGGTGCGAAAATTACATTACTTTAGTGGCGCCCCCTATTGTTACGCTCCAAATGCTTTGTAGGATCATATAATGTAATATAATGCAAGATGGTTGTATAACTTTTAGCAAAATGGCTCCAGCACTCCCCGCGACCCCGAAAGGGACAAGCGGTAGAAAATGGATGGATGGATGGTTCATGATTTAGGGACAATACGCCTGGCTCGTTCCCCTTCAACCCCCCATTTACGCTTTGCAGCCTTTCCTGTTTTTTTCCCCTTCATTTTAAAATCACATCAAAAGCCGTTTCTGCTGATTTCGGAGCAACAAAAGTGACCGTGGATTAGTTCCAACGGCAACGACCATCTAGATGTCACGTCGGCCGCCATTGTTTCCTTTCCCTAAATACCTGAAAGTATTCATATTCTATTCGTATCATATTATGCTCCTTCCAGCGCTGTTGTTTTTAGGTTATAGAGTTTTTATCCAATCAGAAGTCAGTTAGCTTATGTTGCCATGCTGTACCAAATCTGCCAGGGCCTTCAGAATCAACAATGCGGGCGTTTGTGCACTCTAAGTGAACGGGGACAAACATTTGACAGTTGCGATAGCCAATCAGATCTCAAGTTGTTGTCAGTAAGGCCTTGTAGATGGCCTAAGGCAGATATATATTGTGATGTTATGAGCTCGGTAACACAAGAACTCCTTTACCCAGCATGCCACAGTAGTGAAGCACATGCGCAGTAACCCCGTTTAGGTTGTTGAATGTAGACATGCCGGCAGCTGGATGTTTTTGATGAGCACGCTGTGGAGTAAACTTTAAGAAGTCAGCCAACACGCCTCGTCTGCATCTTTTATGATTAGACGAGACAACACATATTTTTGCAAAGGCCATTTTCAATAAAGATATTCAAAGAGAAACTATATCTTGTGAGACCATGTCGGCCAACGACGGAAGCTAGCCCAGTTGTCCCAGCGATGAAATGTGAGTTCAGATATTTTATTTCTTTATTTTCTCACGTTTAATGTTTTTTGCAATTTTTATTTTGTACCACATAAGATATGTTTAAACTGCCAATTTTTTTAAATGGGCCATAAAATAACCCCTTTTGTACAATGCCCATTAGTGCGTATATGTGTTTCTTTATAGTATTTATCCAGCAATGATGGTATTTTGAGAGGTAATGATTGAAGTCGGACATCACTGAAGGCCTCGGTGGGATATGCACGGCCCGCCACTGTTTACATTGTAGATTGTCACTGAAGGCATCAAAACTATGAATGAACACGTGGAGTTATGTACTTAACAAAAAAAGGTGAAATAACTGAAATCATGTTTTGTATTCTAGTTCCTTCAAAATAGCCACCCTTTGCTCTGATCACTGCTTTGCACACTCTTGGCATTCTCTCGATGAGCTTCAAGCACACCTGTGAAGTGAAAACCATTTCAGGTGACTACCTCTTGAAGCTCATTGAATGAGGTGTGTCCAAATATTTGGCCTCTACTGTATACTGTATATATATACACACACACATACATACATACTGTACATATACATATATATATATATATACACACATATACATAAATACATTTATTTATTTAATCTGTCCTGTCTTAATGTAAATGATCATATTTTCAGTACAGATTTACTTTAGAAAAGAGAAGTGTTAATTCTCTTTTGTATTTGACTTTATTAAATGTTTGGGTGGAAATGCATTAAACTTTTTTTCTCTTGTCCTGTTCAAAATGTTATAAAAAAAAAAAAAAAGTTTTCTTTTCAGTGATATAAAACTTGGATTAGAGCTGATTGTCTATTTTATGGAGGAATGTAGTAAATCATATATGTGGCACTCAATATTATTAAAAAAATATTGATTTTGAATCGATTCTGAATCGAATCCCTAACCTGAAGAAACGAATTGTGTTGTGCCCAAAGATGCTCACCTCCAATGTTTATGTTGTAATTAACATGTTTATTAACATTACATCAGATATTGTAATGGAAAATATGGTTTTAAGAGGTAATTTGATTTTAACACCACTTTTAAATGTACAGAAGGTGCATATCATTTAGTGGGATGACTCGGCGGAATCAAAAGGATGTGGAAGTCAAACAAAGCTATAAAATGATTCAATTTAAAAAGGAATATTAAAATATATATTTTTATAGGTACAACAAAGAGGAGGCAACATAAAATATATTAAGGGTGTACTGCATTTATACAAAAATATTGAATGAAATGATGAGTACCGTATTTTTCGGAGTGTAAGTCGCACCGGAGTATAAGTCGCACCTGCCGAAAATGCATAATAAAAAAGGAAAAAAACATATATAAGTCGCACTGGAGCCCGGCCAAACTATGAAAAAAACTGCGACTTATAGTCCGAAAAATACGGTATATGCATGTGGATGTTTACATGTAACATACTAAATATTGTTGGTGATTATGTATTATTTAGAATAGTTTTGGAGTATAAATATTTGGGGTTTTGGCACCAGCCACTAGACTAGATCTGACCAAACTGTTTATTAAGGGTCACATTACAGTTATAACTGAGGGTCGCTAGTAACGCTGAATTTAAAATGAATATAAACGTATAAGGATTTGCCTGATGGTATTATTGCCTGTGCATCTGGTTATTGCATTTTTGTTACGTCCATCCATCTTCTTGTGCTTATCTGAAGTCAGGTCGCGGGGGCAGCAGCCTAAGCAGAGAAGCCCAGACTTCCCTGTCCCCAACTACTTCGCCCAGCTCTTCCCTGGAGCTCCTGAAGCGTTCCCAGCTAGGAGACATAGTCTCTCCACCACCATAGTCTCCCAGGGAGGCGTACATTTTCTAATGTACACAGTAAAACAAATCTGACCAACATTTTACGCTAAAAACCTGACAGCGCAGTTGCCAGAATTTTACCGTCAAATGTACATTTTATAGTGTAGTACTGTAAATTGTTGTTTACAGTAGAATTCTGGCGACGGAGCTGCCAATTTTTGACTGTAAAATCCTCTTTTTATATTTTTAGTGTATTACTGCAATTGAAAAAATTGTACCACCAATTTTTTTTACAGTATAAAACCCTGGCAGCTCAGTTGCCAGAATTTTACCGTCAAATCTGTTGTCGTTTTTGCAGTGTACAATTTAAAGGATAACTTGCTTTGAAATGATAAGTCAAGCAGATATTTAAGTGTTTGGTTTTTTGCTTTTTTTTTTTTTTTTACAAAAAAAGGTTTGGAATGTATGATAAAGCCTGTATTTGTGGCATTATTGGATGATATTACAATTTCAAAATATGCAATTGCAAGCAGTTGGTATGTTTTCTGTCAACTGGAAAGACTGAATACATTTACCAAGAAACAAAGTACTTTATTAATGCATGATATTTCCAGGCCGTATAAAAATGATGTGGCGGGCTAGATCTGAGTTTGACACCTGTGGTGTAGAAGAGTATTTTTGGTTTGTTGCTTGAGAAATGAGCTAACAAAACCTGTTGTGTATTTGTCACAGGCAACATAGTCACATATGTTGACACATGTTCCCTGTCGGAAGGATCCCCAAAATACCTGAGGGGGAGCCGTGTCCCGTGTGCACGTCTACTTGTCCTCCATTGGTGTGGATGCTGTGTGGCTGGATGCCTTGCTGCCTCTCCAGCTCCCCTACAAACATCACACAACATTTGCCACCGTGTGTGTGTGTGTGTGTGTTCCTGTATTTCTACCCTTCTTGAGACATCAACAAGGAAAAGTAGCTTCCATATGAGGACCGGTGAACAAATCAGGACCGAAATCATTGTCCCAATACGGAGAACCATTGCATCTAATAAAGAATGTCTCATTTGAACCCCTGGTGGTGAAATCTATCAAAATTAGGGTGGTCCCAAAAAGGAGGGATTTTTCAAATTGACTGTGTGTCGGTTTTAAAAGTGCTCCCCCTCTGGTCAACATATGAAATAACAAGTGTGTGTAAAAAATTTAAAGGGGTCCCACTCTGGCCAACATATGTAAGAACAAATGTGTGTAAAAATTTGAAGTGCTCCCCCTCTGGTCAACATATGAAATAACAAGTGTGTGTAAAAATTTGAAGTGCTCCCCCTCTGGCCAACATATGTAATAACAAGTGTTAGTAAGAAATTGAAATGCGCCCCCATTTGGACAAAATTAATTATGTATATAGAGACATACTGTAATAACTTGAACCAATAACAAACAAAAAATTAAAAAAAATAATTTACTAAAAGCTTACCTTTTTTATATTTGCATAGTGTGTATATATTATTAATGTTGTAAATACAAATCTTTATATATCTAGAAAGGGTGGTCCTAAAGAGGTAGGCATTTTTCGGAGGTCTCAAGAAGGTAACAAATACAAGAATGTGTGTGCATGTGTGTGCAGCGTGCAGTCCTAGTTCCGTCCCTTACACTGGATGTGTATGTGCTCCATCTCGTTGACCTCGGAAATGGCCTCTCGGAGCTCCTCCGCAAACTTCCTGAGCTCCTCCCCGCTCGGCGAGCAAAAGCTGACCAGCTGCTTCTTCTCTGAGGTAAACGGGCTCAGCATGGTGACGCCATGGGCGTAGTCTGGCGGGGGGGGGAGGCAGAAACACAGGACACGTCCACGGTCCAATGGGGTGGTTTTTTTTAACAATGGAACACAAAAATATTGTGTTTTTATACGGACTACCGCATCTTACATTCATTGCTGAAGAGGTGAAACTGCATCCCCAGAAGACCCATGGCTTTACAGAAGGTGTAAGATGCTGAGCTTTTCTTCTTCGGGCACAGCTTCAGGATCTGCAGACACACACACATCGTAAAACACTCTTTAAAAAAATGCTTGCAAGCTGCAGACCAAACAAAAGAACAACAATTAACAATTAATTAGATTAGTTTGACTTGAGGGTCCAAATCTGGCCCGGGAATGACACCATAACCATGAGTTCAGTTCAAAACTTGGCAGATTTTGCTGCAAATTCAAAAAAAAAAGTCTAGTGCGCCTGTTGTGTGGAGGAACTTGGACCACTGTCAACATTTTGGCAGATCCTTGCACCAAACTTGCCAACCCTCCTGATTTTTCCGGGAGACTCCCGATTTCAGTGCCCCTCCCGAAAATCTCCCGGGGCAACCATTCTCCCGAATATCTCCTGATTTTCACTCGTACAACAATATTAAGGGCGTGCCTTGATGGCACTGCCTTTAGCGTCCTCTACAACCTGTCGACACGTCCGCTTTTTCACCATACAAACGGCCCAGTTACATGTTGTATGCGGCTTCTGCATACACACGGAAGTGACTGCAAGACATACTTGGTCAACAGCCATACAGGTCACACTGAGGGTGGCCGTATAAACAACTTAAACACTGTCACAAATATGCGCCACACTCTGAACCCACACCAAACAAGAATGACAAACACATTTCGTGAGAACATCCGCATCGTAACAAACATAAACACAACAGAACAAATACCCAGAATCCCTTGCATCCCTAACTCTTCCGGGCTACAATATACACCCCCGCTACCACCAAACCCCCCCCAACTCTGCCCCAATAACATCCTGTAATTTGGTTTATTATTTATTTCATCTTCTGATAGATTACAAAAAAAACACCAATATAATGGGAGCAAAGACTACATAGTAGACTCAATTCCAGGTTAAAAAAACAGAAAAATACCCCATGTATTTTATGCCAGAAAATGTGTCCACCTACATCCCTACATCCCTCAAGCTAACAATGGGTAAATGGGTTATAATTGTATAGCGCTTTTCTACCTTCAAGGTACTCAACGCGATTTGACACTATTTCCACATTCACCCATTCACACACACTGATGGCGGGAGCTGCCATGCAAGGCCCTAACTACGACCCATCAGGAGCAAGGGTGAAGTGTCTTGCTCAAGGACACAACGGACGTGACGAAGTTGGTAGAAGGTGGGGATTGCACCAGGAACCCTCAGGTTGCTGGCACAGCCACTCTCCCAACTGCGCCACGCCGTCCCCATCATCATGTGGATTATATGTACAGACTTGGCATTGTACAAAACTTGTAAATTTGGACTCATTTTATTAATTACAAAAAAAGTTAGAAGATACAGAATATTTCAGCATGTTTTTGTGCTGCAATAAAATGCGTCCACCTTTTATTTCCCTCAAATTATGTAGTCATTTCCTATGGTTTATTATGTACACTTTTAGTACCATTTACAGTAAATATGTACATTTAAAAACATACTTTTATTCCATGGCTTTTAACACTGAGTGATATCCATCCTGCAATGGCGCCCAATAATACACCTGCTGTGAACCTGTTTTTATGTTTATATTTATTCTATTTTATTTATTTATTTTTTATCGTGTTCTGTTTGTGCTGTGTTGTGTTTGCTCGGTACTCGTATTATCTTTTAACCTGCCCATTGTACAGCACTTTGGCTACCCCTGTGGTAAATTTTAAATGTGCTTTATAAATAAAGTTGATTTGATTTGTACTCATTTAATTAATTACAAAAAAAAAATAGTAGGGGATACATAATATTTCAGCATATTTCTGTGCTGTCATAAAATGTGTCCCCCCCCCCTCTATTTCCCTCAATTGATGTGTGTTTTATTCTGTAGATACTTAGCATCATAAACAACCAAACTTGTGAATTTGGACTCATGTTATTCATCACAAAAAAAGTGAGTAGGGGATACATAACATTTATAATCATTGACATCGCTGATAACACGGAAGTGCTGCTGCTGTCTGTACAAGGCACAGGGCTCCTCCCCAAGCGCGCTCCCGCGGTAGGGGATACAACATATTTTAGGGATACAGGATTTTGCCCGACACCTGTCGCGACCGTGCAAAAACGACCAAGCAACTAAAAAAAAACATGATGTAGCATTCTCTTTGTAGTGTGTACTGATGTTAAAGACAATAAACACTTCATTGCACATGTACTATATCACTATATCCATGGTTAAATGCTTTATCATTCCACAAGAGTTCTGCAGCGGTACACACACGTCCTTGCACTTTATATAGGCACTCAAACATGCAAAATGGTTTCCTTGGCTCGTTAGTGCGGGCTGATTTTAGAAATAATGTACACTTCACTGCACATGTAATACATCACCATGTTGCTGAACACGTTATAATTCTATAAGTGTTGGGTTTCAGCATGCACGCTTTAAACACTGAAAATAAGAGATAATGTTTTCCCAGGCATCTGTGTACGTGCAGGCTGGTTTTAAAAATAATGTACACGTCTAGTATATCAAAATAAACATAATAAAAGGTGTAATGCCAACAAATCAGGTGTTGCTGCTTTTTCAGGCTTTATTGGACAAAATGTGCGTGACAGCAGGTGTATGCCTTTGTGTGGAAACAGACAGTTTTGAATCTACACTTGAGTGGATGGAGATCGTTTTAACCCCAAATATGCGTTTTTGAAACTGTACGTGTTCGTGTGGACATGGCCTTAGAAGACGTTTCGCTTCTCATCCGAGTCGGCTTCATCAGTTCATGCTCATAGACTTGACTTTGACTGTTATGATTGCTCGTTTGCATGAAAACATTTGTTTTTCTCACTACAATAGGGCGAAACCATCCTTGCCCAGGCAAGTGGTTTTGACACTAGCCGCTAGACCAGGGGTCGGGAACCTTTTTGGCTGAGAGAGCCATGAAAGCCAAATATTTTAAAATGTATTTCCGTAAGAACCGTATAAAAAATGTTAACACTGAATACAACTAAATGCGTGCATTTTTAAGTTAGACCAACATTTTTAGAGTATAATAAGTTTCTTATTATTTTTAACAACAGTGTTATTGTGAAGATAACCAATAATAAATAAAATACTTCTTACCATTAATGCGACTTCTGGTGCTGCATGGTTTTGCTGATGGCTTTGTAGTCTGGTTGATACGTGGTTATTTTTAACACTGTAATTACCAGCGGAATTATTCATTACTTATCGTGTTAAGCAATGTCAGCTACGATTTATCTGAGAGCCAGATGCAGTCATCAAAAGAGCCACATCTGGCTCTAGAGCCATAGGTTCCCTACCAATGCGCTAGACTATATCTGACCAATCTAAGTCTAAGACCAGATCTGACCAATCTAAGACCAGATCTGACCAATCTATGTCTATGAGCGTGAACTGATGAAGCCTACTGGGATGAGAGGTGAAACGTCTTCCAAGACAAACCAAACAGTGCAGTTGCGATCGATTGAATGCCCTGAGAATAACCTGGATGAATGACGACATCCATAGACAAATAAATTAATAATAAATAATATATGTTTAACTGAACTGTCAACAGAATTTAAGTGCAATTAAAAAAAAACCCTTCACCAATTTAGTCCTAATTTTTCCACTTAAAGGGGAACTTCACTTTTTTTAAAATGTTGCCTATTGTTCACAATCAGTATGAAAGACATGACGACGGATGGAATTTTCTTTTAATGCATTTTAACTCGTAAATAAAAGTCCGCTTACAGCAGAGCCAATGGGAGATCCCCTATTCCGCCCTTAAAATACAATAAAAAAAACATCCAATAAGTACCAACAATACTCTATTTCCATTTCATGACATCAAAGTACTAACCAAGTGATATTGTTATAATAAGCGCTAATGCAGACAAACTATTTATAGCGGCACCGTGATCACAAGCTTGTGTGTAATGTTTATATCATCCAGTGATAACCTGTTTCCTCGCTTCCTTGCTCCTTTGAAGTTTTTATGTAGATGATAAATTGTGCCTCTCACCTGGATAGTAGAAGTCTGAGGAGGTAATCCGACAAGTTTGTACACTTTGAGAGCGGATTTAGACTCGGAAATGGCAAGAACGACACAAAAAGACGCTTGGTTACACCCTCCTTTTCTTCGCGAGGATTATGCATCGTTCTTCATCTAAACGGGACTACATGAACATCCTAGCAGTCAGCATCCTAATGACAGCAGACCTTGCACAGTAAGTGATGTTTTACTATGTTTGATGGCTCTCGTGAAGTCTGCATCAGCATCAGAAATCAGTGATGCTGTTAAAAAAGCAGACATCGTGATGCGTTTTTTTTAATTAATGCGCTACGTATGCTTAAAATTATGAAAATACGTACATATTCCATTTTATTATGAATGTGCCTGTTACTACATGACATATATACTTACATCATGTATATAAAACCTGAATGGAGGTGTTTAATAGGCAGAACAGAGCGGATCCTACAGGCTTCATTGTAAGCTGACATTTGATTGCATTTATTTAATATTTAGATTGCATTGAGGAAAAAAAACATCCTTCGTCGTGTCTTTTATAATAATTGTGAACGATAGGCAAAATTCCAAAAAAAGTGCAATTCCCCTTTATGAAACTTCCCTCTGACTTTAGCTCCAGACTTCTTCTGTTTGTTTAGGACTGTCATTACTGCCACAGGTGGTGGAAAACTGTATTACAACTGAGTACCGCTGCGGCCCATACAGACCACAGCCCATAAACCGTTATAGTTTAGCCACCCTCAAGAAGGCGCTCACGGCTCAACAATGGTTAAGAAACACTGATTTAGGCTATTATAAGAAAAACTTGTGAGAGACTCACATTTTTGTACAAAGTCTTTAAACTCTGACAAAATAAGTCGACCAACATCAAATGTCTACTTTTCTCCTAAACACACAAAATAAGACTAATAGTGAAGGGAGAAGTCCGGCCCTCAGTCATTAATTTTCTAGAAATGTGGCCGCCAAAACAATTTAGTTGAATATCTACAGTTTGTGTGCTCACCAAGAGCAGGTCATTGAAGAGGAAGACCTCTCTCTGGAGCTGCGACAGTTTCTGTTTGTGAGGTTTGTTGGCATCTGGGACCTCAAACAGGCGACAGCAGCACACCAGACGTCTGTGGGGTACGGCCAGGATCTGCGAAAGACACCAGTGAGTTAGTAGGCAGTTAGGGAGCTTGTTAGGTAGTGCTGATAGGTAAGTACTCATGGATGCATTTGTTTGCGACAGCTAACTCTTCTCTTCAACCGCGACACAAAACAGTAAACATGTGCCCAAACATGTACCCCTACTGCAAAGTATGCACGGGCCATTTTGATAGTTGTCATTTTCAAACACAGTACAATATACATTAATTTTGGTGAACATTAAAGCTCCTTTGTGATTCCAAAGTCTCAGTCACTAAAATGTTAAAAAAAGGTCGTATGTTTTTACTTACAACACTTAAATATCGATTAATCAACTTTAGATCAATGTGTTGCCATATATGTATGTATATATATATATATATATATATATATATATATATATATATATATATATATATATATATATATATATATATATATATATATATATACACACACAGTACAGGCCAAAAGTTTGGACACACCAAATGGTTTTCTTTATTTCCATGACTATTTACATTGTATATTGTCACTGAAAGCATCAAAACTATGAATGAATACATGTGGAGCTATGTACTTAACAAAAAAAGGTGAAATAACTGAAAACAGGTTTTATATTCTAGTTTCTTCAAAATAGCCACCCTTTGCTCTGATTACTGCTTTGCACACTCTTGGCATTCTCTCCATGAGCTTCAAGCACACCTGTGAGGTGAAAACCATTTCAGGTGACTACCTCTTGAAGCTCATCGAGTCAATAAGCTCGTTCTCTTTCGCTTTCCTCTTGTTGTGGGGCAGACTGGCTCGTACATGCACATGCATCCTCCGCTGTTGCCATTTTTAATACAAAGTAGCGTACAGTTCGAACTTATATCTGTCATGGAAGCGCTAAAAACAACAACATGGATGATGAGGAGATGACGCTGTTGATGTGGACTAAACAGCTAGCAACTAAGCAGCTTGAAAATGGTCTGTGAAACATACTCTATGCAAAATGTTGACTAAAGAACCACAATTATGTTGGTATGTTATATGTAGACCTCAATGAAGTGTTTTAATGTAGAAAACAAATCATAATATGACCCCCTTAAGGAAAAAATAAAGACCAGTACTGATAGGATATTTTCCCCTTGAAAAAGTCAAAAATACTGCTTGTCTTATATTCAGGGAGGAGCCACAGCTTTTCTTCTAGTCACTCCCACGTTTCAGTGACACCATAGAGAGAACCAGCTGTTAGCAAATGAGCAAAACAGAGCAGGATATTTGGGTTTTTGAAAATAAGGAGTCGTCTTATATTTGGGTCACTTCTGTATTTTGGACTTTGATTTCAGAAATAATTCGTCCACATGAATGTATCTTTTTAGATTCCAGTGTTTGTAGTGTAGGTAGATAAGGTAGTATAGGTACAGTATTGCAGGGGTTCTGAACCTTTTTGATCTCAGGGCCCAACTTTTTCACTACAGAAGGGCCCAGGGCCACATCAAATATTAACACGGAATTAGTAATCTTACTCTTGATTTCAATCATATTCAATAATTATATCTAACCTACTTACAGTCAAACTTGTCAAATTATATTAAAAGCATGGGTTAATCACAAAGATTGTTATCAAGACTTAGGTCAGGCTGATTACAAAAAGAAATACTAATAAGGGACTAATGAAAAATAAATTGACATACATGTCACGGATGTTTACATCAAACCGTGCCCTTTTTTTGGTGTTCTGCTGTGTTTTTGGTTAGTTCCTGTCCTGCGCTTTTATTTTGGTGACTCTTCCTGTTGTGTTGGTGTTTTTCTGCGACCGCTTCACACTTCTTTGTCACAGAGCATTTCCCCTCACCTGTTTTTTGTTTGCAATCAGTTCTATTTAAGTTGAGTGTGAGCCACCATTCATGATGGGGACATTGTTTGTTGATGCTACTATCCTTGATGACCATAGACGAACCTTTTTGTTTTTTGTCCTGTCCAGCTTCTCAGGCAAATTATATTGTTGATGTAAATGCCCATATCGGCTGTACAAATTCACTTTACAAAAGAGAAGTGTGGGATACTTCTCTTGTCGCCTTATTTGTATTTGACTTTATTAAATGGATTTATATTATTATTTGGTGCAGTCGGGCCGGAGCATAGACAGACCTTTTTGGACGTTTACTGCAAGTAACTCAAACTGTGTGGACGCCGTCAGCTCCACATTCCCTGTAAGTGTTTTGCATTTTGTTTGTTTCGTCATAGCCTGTTTAGTCAGAGCACTTCCCCGTTTCTCTCGCTTTCTGTTCTGTTCGTTTTACTAATAAATTCCCCTTTGTTACCACACGCTCCAACCTGGTTAATCTGCATCCCTAAAGTCACGACAACTTCCGGCGTCTCCCATGACGCACCGCTCATCAACGCATGACAATACAATTATGTGGCGCCAGATTAAATACATTTTCTAACTAAATTAATAATAATAATAATAATAATATTTTATATGCTTTTTAAATAAACTGTCAAAAATGTTTTAAGTGCAAATGAAAATCAGCTTTACCACTTTGGTCATATTTTTTGCACTTAAGAAACATCTCTATGACTTTAGTGCCAGACTTCTTCTGTTTGATATTGTCAATACTGCCACAAGTGGTGGAAACGTGTATTACAACCACTGCGGCTCATACAGTGCACAGTTGAGAAACAGGTGTTTTTTGGCGGCCCTATGGCTAAGAAACACTGCAGTATTGTATGCGTTAAAACACGTAGGTGGTGTAGTAGGCCTACTTACAGTCTTCAGGCCCAGGATGGACTGCTCCACTCGGCTCACGTAGGTGACGTGGTCTTCATTGGATCTCAGCTCTCTTTGCTGGATCCTCTCGTAAATGCCCGCCACCATCTCCCTGGGGATGTCTGCTCCATCGTCCACACCTCAAAGGGCAAGCATCCAATCACATCACTCGCATGAAACACTTGTGTGCTCGCAGTGCATCTTCAGGAGTGTAGGACTCCTGGTTTCCATGACGATGAAATAGCGGAGCGAGCAGAGCTTGTGCCGGCAGCCACCGTTGTTGACTTTGGAGAAGTGTGCTGAGTAAAGGTAAATAGAAGTCAAACTGCTGCGCTGCCAGGCGGCGCTGAGGCAGAGCGGAGGTGATGAGATGCTTCTGGAAAATACGACCTCGTGTCGTTAAATCTCAATGAGCCGCAATTAATTGGGCATGGTCCCTGGGGCAGAACTTTCGGAATTTAAGGATATCAGGGATGGCGAGCGAGGCCTCTTGGAGAAATTTATTTCAAGCGACGGGGCGGTGACTTGGAAGAGACGAAAGGGCCAATAAATTAAAGTGGCTCTACTTGTTAAACGTGTGCCTGGCCATAAATTCTACACCTTGATTAAAACAACATATAAATAAAAGGTGCACACTCCTCACCTCTCAGGTTGCGTATGAAGTCGTCCAGGCCCATCTTGCGCTGCGGTTTGATGTTGGGCGAGTACATGTCCGTGTTGAGGAGGACCACGGCGAAGGCCAGGATGAAGATGGTGTCGGGGTTGTGGAACTGCTGCACCACGTCCGGATTACACATGCAGTAGCGCTGGCTGGCACAGACAAAATAGGACAAGACGCATTTTAAAGACATGAAGTAAAATTGTTTCTTCTTACGCCAGGTTCGGGGACTTAAGTGGAAGTGCAGTAGAGCCATGTCATTTCTCCCACCCAATCAGCAAAGAAAAATGAAGAAAAATGTATTCCTAATAAAAATGATAATGAAAATGTCTTTATATTATTATTATTTTTTAATAACTTTGCCTTGTGATGTGATGTGTCTGAAGTTTAAATTGTGATAGATACAATATTTCAATAATAATTTATATATTCCAACAAGTGAGGGCGGGGGAGGTGTTCTTAAACATTATTTCAAATTTGTGAAATTATTTTCCGGATTTATGTAAGTATTTAAAAGTAGGCATACTGTATAATTTTGCTTGATTAAAATATATATATATATATATATATATATATATATATATATATATATATATATATATATATGCATACATATACATTTTAATTAATTAATCATTTTCATTGGCTTTTCACATATTAACATTTTAAGTATTTTATCAGGTGATATTTCTTTTAAATGTATTGAAGTGTGATCTATTCTTCTGGGTTTAAAATGATTATTTTTCTAGATTTTATCCCATTCATTTAGGAAACAATAGTAGCATTTCCTTGAATGTTTTAAATATTTTTAATTCACATTATTTTAAACATATTTCATTCATAGATTTTTTAACATTTGTAATGAGTATCTTAAGTTTTCTCTTTTTAAAGAAAGTAATTTTTTTTCCATTAATAGTTATTTTATTTCAATGATTTTTTTTTCATTTGGAGAATTTATTTATTTATTTATTCATTTAGCGATTAATTTTTTTATTTGTTTTTATTTAATTGGTCAAATTTACAGTATGTCATTTTTACTTAGATTTGTTTCATACAAATAAAATAAAATAAATAAATAAAATAATAATGTCCCACTGGGGTGAGTTTTTCCTTGCCCTTATGTGGGCTCTGTACCGAGGATGTTGTTGTACCTTGTGCAGCCCTTTGAGACACTTGTGATTTAGGGCTATATAAATAAACATTGATTGATTGATGATATTTACTACAAAATTAAAAGTACATTTTTATATAAAGAAATAATGCACATTATTGAAAATAAAAGTGCCAGTATTTTAGTTATGCTAATTCCTGAATTGTTTTCAATTAGTGAAATAAAACTATTCAATGACTGATATAATGTGATATTTTCTAAAACCAATATTTTATGAGTTATATTATTTTCTCTGGATTGTATTTATTTATTAATTTTTACTCCTAATAAAGTAAAGCCCGTACTGTATCCAAAGAATGCTTTACAAAGAAAAGGCATTGGCTAAAGAATAATTAATAAGTTGTCAGTTTGGATTGTGTGTGTGCCAAAATATGTAAATGAATAATGCCTGAACGCATATCAAGCATTTATTTGTATTCTCTTTATTCCCTGCATCACATTTTAATTAACATACACACAGGAAACAGCCACTGCAAAGTGAATAGACCCACTGGCCACAACGTTAGCAACTGAACATATGCACACTATCAAAATAAAAGGAACATTTGTCAGCATGCTGCCGTTCAGGTCTACAGTATGCTGAACCACTGCAAACAAAAGAATAAACATATTGTTTCATCGCTACATTTCTGACAGAATGACTCAAAGTGAGCTCAATGATGTAGGTGTACTTAATTAAGTGGCCATTAGGGTATACGGTATAGTAAGCTGCCAAACTAAAACTTCTAAATTACACAGACTTTATATAAAGTGTTGCAGAGTATGAAAAGGTGCCGGAAAATGCTTTAATATTCGCTTCACCTCTCTGGAGTACACCTTCAGGGATGGACTGAATATTAGAAACACCTCTCAGAATCTCTTTGTGTGTCCTGAAGCGATTTCTAACTTAATGAAGCGGCCCCACTTCCCAACTTCTTGCTTCAAGACTTTATTGCTGCGCAGCTTTATCCTAACGCCAACTCTACACATTCTCTCTCTCTCTTCTTATTTAAGAATATCGGTTGTGATTTGCTGGGAAGTCTTGGGATTTGAGGAAGGCCAAAGGGCGCAATAACAGTAGGGTAGAGTAGTTTAGGAAAGTCGGTGCAAATAACAAAGCCTGTGAAGACAGCATCAGACTTGAATTCCAGGTGGTCTTAAAGGGGTCATGTCATGCAAGACCAACTTTTCTTACCTATTGGTATCTGCCCATGTGCATTTGGGGCCCGCGTAAGTCCCGAACATTTGAAATCAAACCTTGGAGGCAAGGCGGAGATATTCATAAAACAATCTTGCCTTCCTTCAAACGATCTGTTTGGAATTTTGTCCAAGTGTGACGTCAGCGGATTATCCATATATGCTAGAAATGTACTCAAACACCCTTGCCCCTTTTTTAATTTATGTAAATCCGGCTGTGCCACAACATCATGTCCATGATGAAACCCAATGAAGGAAAATGCTGTGTTGTTGGTTTGGTTGAACCAGCACAAGTCACCACAATAACTTTCAGCCTCATCTGAAGTAAAAAGTGCCTAACATTTAACTTATAGGATTTGTGGCAATGTGCCTTCCACTCTGAAAAAGTGTGTGCCAACAAGAGTCCTGGTTCACCCACAGACTTTCACAAAGGGATGGATTTTCCGAAAAACTACCGTAAATTCCAGACTATAAGCCGCTAATTTTTTCCTACGCTTATAAAACAGGGCGGCTAATTTATAGATTTTTCTTTGCTAACTGCAATAATAAAAATAATTATATTAAAAAAACTAGCGAAAACACTGACAGGTTGTTTTATTGTTTGTGCTATGGCGTTTTTTTTGGGGTTTTTTTTCCAACCGTAGTGCTGTTCAGTCTTTTAGCCGTCCATAGGGTTTCTACTTGTATGCATTCTTCATTCATCACTCCAAGCAAAGTTTGTAAGTGTTATAATATAACTAAAACTATTCATACTTACTAAACCGTCCCATGTGTGATGTCGGTAGGAGTGTTTTCATGCATGTTTGTACAAGCTATTGTAATGTAATGACACTAGCGTTGTTAGCATTAGCTAATATGCTAACACGTTTAGGAGTGTCTGTTAGTATTATTCACTTACAACGGCATTATTTTTGTATTGTTTCAGTTTCACAAATTCCTCAGTAAACTCACCAAAACGTCACCGTGGAGTTATTGAGTCTGTTTAGCTAATTGGAGAGCTATCTTTCGCAGCTAGTGGGTCCATGGCGATAACTTCTGTTTTATTGCCGTGTTACAGGCTCCGTTTGGAAACAATCAAGGTATGTAAATAAACATTTACGGATTCTTACTGTGTAAATAACTCATGTCGCATTGAACATATCTGTGGTTAATAAATGGTAAAATAATTGTTTTCCTTCTAAAAATAAGTGGGTACAGCTTATATCTCGGTGCGCTCTACAGTCCGGAAAATATGGTACTTTTAATGGTGGAGTCGGCAGGCAACTATTTATTGCAATAGAGGAGACAAAAAAATGATAAGTAATAACAGTAGGTTAGAAATGTGTGAATGATATGTTAGCAATGTTAGCTTGAGTTGTTGTGTAGCTATCTTAACCTTCTACTGTAAGACAATAATGTCACCGTTTTCTGATAAAATAAAGAATAATTTTCCTAAAAACTACTTTTAATTGGATCAATGCCTATGGTGTTTGGCAATGAACCAGTTATTAATACAGTATAATCCGTTATTACATTCGCGATGGAGCTCGTAGCGTAGTTTACTATTTAGCAGGCTAGAGCCTATTGTTTGCAAGTGTTTGAGGTCGAGAAAGTGTTAACATGATATAGAATAGAAAAACATTTTATTGTCTATATACACACGCATATGTCCAAGATTTAGCATTGGAGATCGAAAGACTCGGTAGAAGTTTAACCTTAGCCTGCGTATAGTACCAGAAACTTCTGGCCAGGCTTCCTTACTTTCCGTCTGCCGTGTCATCTTCTCCATCCTTGAGCCGAGCCGACAACAAACCACGGTGAGCATCTTGGTTTGTTGTGTTGTGGTGAAAGCCAAGTAAAAATTATATGGCTGGTGGCGATCACCGGATTTACTCTTTAATAAATGTAATTAATTACTAGGGGAAAATAATTTATACGTTACTAAAAAAAATAATTATATCTTGCATATGCATTTCAGAAATGTTAAATATAAGGGCACAGTGTACGGAGTCTGTGCTTGTAATAGGCAGGGCCTGATGCCAAGTGACGTCATTGAGGGTTTCAACGGAGCTGTGTATTTAGCTTTAGCAGTTAGAAGCGCACTTTGTCGGCTTTGACGCCAGCTCTTTTGAACCTTTTCACCGGATTGTGTTACCTACACTTAGTAAAGAGATTGAATATGCGTCAATGGCTGTCATATCTTCTTGTCAACAAACGGGGTATTGTTTGGATGGCAAGTTTGTCACTTCAATCATTGATTTGTTGTTCAAGATTCGCATTGTATACGTGTGCGTATGTTGTCTGCTGTGTCCCAGTGTGATGGTACCTTATCCTATTTTAATCAAGTTCATTTTAGTGCGGTGCTGCTTGTTGCTTTCACTAGTTAAAAGATATTTCTTGCATTAAACTGGCTGCACTTATGACGCTGTCTTGTTGTCGACATAAAACCACATCAAATGTAGCATGCCACGTTACATCAAGCTACCGCAAACACATTATAACGGACCTTAAAATAATTAATTTGATTACTCGTTACTAGTAAAAGTAACGGCGTTACTAGTAAACGTAACGGTGTTACTAGTAAAAGTAACGGTGTTACTAACACTGCCCGTGACTGACAGCTAGGAGCCGGTGTGTCACCGTTAATGACATCTGGGCCTGAGTGAAGTGACATACACGTCATGTTGCTTACAGCACATGTGCTGCAGTTTGTCTTCTCTATTGCTGCCCAAAGGTTTCACAGAGTCTGTTTTGGATAAATTGTACATGTTAGAGTAGTTTTAATGTGCTATAATTTATTATTTTGCTTGAGTATTTTTGTGAAGGAAAACACTACTTTTACTTTACTAGCAGTGTTATTTTGTCGACTAAAAATTTTCATCTTATTTATTGTCAACGACCTATTTTTCCCTTGTCTAAAATAAGAGGATAACTAATCACAACAAATGCAAGTTGACTAAAACAATGAGGAAATGTATTGGAAATTTAGTCAACAACTAAAAACGAGACGGAAATGTTGACAGAGAAGAAATCCAATCATATTTAATTTCGTATTTAGGTGGGTTAGGAAGTTAGGAATCTATCCAATCACAGTTGCATGTGGGAGAGGGGTGAGGGGTAAATCACAGAGGTGTCCAATCAGAACTTCTGTCTTTGTAAGCCACAATGTTTTGACTTTTCACTGGGAAAACACGACTCAATACAAGACCTGAACACAATATGTCTCGTACACCTGGAAGAAAGAGAAGTGTGTGTGAATGGGTGAATATGATGTACAATACAAAGCGCGTTGGGTATAATTCCAGGTATAGTAAAACGCTATAAAAATACAGACCAAGACATATGGACACACTTCACTTTTGCCACGGTAGACAAGACACGTAAACCCTGTGGCTTGATTTTCTCCGGTGAAGACGCAACCAACTTGTAGCGCCGTCTGCAGGTTAATCATCAGCACATCTACACAATAGTAAGTTGGCCAAAGCTAATATTTCAAAATGACTCATAATGTACTGAAATACTGTTACTTTTAAAGACTGTAGAGCAAGACCGTTTACTCTACCACTACTTTTGTTGTACACCATAGACGAGCTGGTTAAGGTGCAGTCATAACAAACATTTACATTCTTACTGTGGCTGCTTTAGTAAGTCAATCAATCAATGTTTACTTATATAGCCTTAAATCACAAGAGTCTCAAAGGGCTGCAAGTAAGATGACAAAAGCTCAACAGAAATGAAAGACGGTCGGTAGGAAGTCAAAAGGGGACTTATTTTTATTGCAAACAGTCGATCCGACATGAAAGATGTCAAGAAACTTTCTCAAACCAATCACACACTTTTCCGGCTTTAAAGTAAAAGTGCTACGCTGTACAACTATTAGGGTTAGGGTTACATCAACAAAATAAAAATGTTTAAATTACGGTCATGCTTTGTCAAATATGTGTTGTACTCTTACTCTGTGATATATGCACCCAAACAAATGCTAGTACATCAGTTGAGGAATAGGGGGGGTGTATTATTTTATAACATGTTCTGGTTGAGTCCTCAATTACAGAATGATTAGCAGGCTGAATATTACATTTTATTAATAAATTGAGAAGGTTAAAACATTGCCATGCAGAGATATGAATACCATTAAAGTGTACAACATGTAATGTACAGAATATCAGAAGCATTTATTCAGGTAGAAATATCACAAATTATTTTACCAAACATCTTTGACAATCAAAGCAAGATGGTTATTAATGTGTGAAACTGGTATCTAAACATGGTGTAGCTCCTTATCTGAATGCAAGTGCTCCTACAGCAGGAATACAAATTCTGGTTTTCTACAAAATACAAAATCTGGCAAGACACCAGCACACAGCAGGCACTTTTTTCATATTGTCATTAAAAGTGAGTTTGTCCTTTTTGTGTTGAACTGTTTAAAAGAGCATACTATTTACAACACATGTAATTAAAGTACATTATTGGTCCATTATTGGTGTTAAAACTTGAAAATGATCTGTCCAGGGTACACCTATTAATGATGAAAAATTATATCTATCTGCGAATAATCACGATTATTTTGAGTTGACTATGAACAATGCGATTATCGCGATTAAATATTTTAATCGTTTGACAACCCTAATATACACATATGTGTATATATGTTCTAGATTTATAACAGTGGTTGGTATATTTAAACGGGACAGTGGCCAACACGGCAATTGTGCACACTCAGTGTAGAATACACAATATCAAATAAATCTAGTTTCAATGTGACCAAAGGACCAATTTAGTAATATATTAGTCAATATTTAAAAAAAAAAAAATCTTAATTTCAGCTAAAGTAATAACACACAGTAAGGTTGTACTGTAGTGAAATGTACTTATTGATACACATTCATGGAGTGCAGGTCTTGTTGTGGATTGAGTTTTTGAGATGTTCAGCAATAACCTTAATAAAAGTGGTTTCAAGATAACTTCAAAGATGTGTTATCCTTTATATTTTAGTCGACGAAATGTATTGTAATTTTCGTCAACTAAAACTAAATCAATCTAGATAGACTAAAATATGACTAAAAATAAAATACATTTTCGTCAAAAGACTATGACAAACTAAATTAAAAACTGCTGTCAAAATTAACACTGATTCCGAGCATTTATTAATTTATATGATCATTATATATATTTTTATATTTGACTTTGTTTCACCAGTCATGTAAGCACTAGTGACGTTTGACTCCATTACACCAAAAAAAAAAAAAAAAATGGAGCCTGGCATTCACATGGCTGCACTCAGACTGCACACTGTAAAAAAGTGACGTCGGATGAGGCAACTCTAACTTTTACTGTCAAGAGGAAAAATAAAATTTATATCACAAGCTGTCATCTGTGTCGTAGAAATGTTCACATTTCAGCCTACAGGAATTCCACTTCTAACTAGAGAAAACATGTTGCGGTAAGTTGTTGATGTTTTTTGATGTTTTCGCTGTGCATATGCTAACATTAGTCCAGTTATAACATCATAGGTGACTGTAAAACATTTTGTAGTATATGATATAGTAGTGCAGTAGTTGTAATGTAAGTACTGTACCATTAGGAAAAATTGCTACTTAATAAATCATAAGTTACTCACCAGTTAGTCAGTACTTCAGTTCTTTTTTCACCGAATACTCAGAGAAGTAATTATTTGAATGATAATTTTTTTTTTTCCAGAGTTGGGACCAAGTCATTGCTTTGCAAGTCACAAGTAAGTCTCAAGTCTTTGCCCTCAAGTCTCGAGTCAAGTCCCGAGTCAAGACAGGCAAGTCCGAGTCAAGTCCAAAGTCAAGACTGGAAAGTCTCAAGTCAAGTCCCAAGTCCTGCATTTTGAGTTTCGAGTCCTTTCAAGTCGTTTTAACCACAGACTAATGTATTTACACAGATTGTGTATGCTTTTAAAACACTGCATTTATTTATTAAAACAAGGGCATTTGAAATTGCAGGGAAAAAGATAGTGGTGACATTGCACTTCAAAATAGCCCTATTAACCAGTCATTTTAAACATGTAACTCATTCCTTTACAGCAGGGGTGCTCACACGTTTTCTGCAGGCGAGCTACTTTTCAATTGATCAAGTTGTGGGGATCTACCTCATTCATATATATAATCTATGTTTACTTATTTATGAAATATATGTTTTTGTTAACAAGTTAAAGGTGTTTAATGATAATGCAAGCATGTTTAACACATATAGTTAATATTGTTAAAAAATTAAAGGTGTTTAATAATACAAGCATGTTTAACACATAGTTAATATTGATAACAAGTTAAAGGTGTTTAATGATAATACAAGCATGTTTAACACATAGTTAATATTGTTAATAAATTAAAGGTGTTTAATGATAATACAAGAATGTTTAATACATATAGTTAATATTGTTAACAACTTAAAGGTGTTTAAAGATAATACAAGCATGTTTAACATATAGTTAATATTGTTAACAAGTTAAAGGTGTTTAAAGATAATACAAGCATGTTTAACACATATAGTTAATATTGTTAACAAGTTAAAGGTGTTTAATGATAATACAAGCATGTTTAACACATATAGTTAATATTGTTAACAAGTTAAAGGTGTTTAAAGATAATACAAGCATGTTGAACACATATAGTTAATATTGTTAATAAGTTAAAGGTGTTTAAAGATAATACAAGCATGTTTAACACATATACATTCCTTTCTTTCATGAAGACAAGAATATAAGTTGGTGTATTACCTGATTCTGATGACTTGCATTGATTGGACAGTGGTGCTGATAACGTCCGAATTTTCGAATGGAGGAGAAAAAAAGTCCTTCTTTCTGTCCAATACCACATGAAAGTGGTTGGTTTTTGACATCTTATTTGTCCAGCTTCCGTACTCCTCTGTATACACTTTACAAGAAATACATTGTCGGCCGGCAAACTCCGTAGCTTGCTAGCTTGTGCACGCCAGCTTTCTGAGACTCTTATTTTGTTAGCGCAACTGTGCAACTGTGCAGTCGGTCTTTGGAGTTTTGACGACAGGTACGGCGCCAGAGTCTGTTTAAATAAAGTGTTTCTCGCCTTCCAGTCGGTAATTTTAAGGAGCTGGCAGCAGCCAGCGTCATCTCAGAAGACCCTCGGGTCCGTGAATGTCAATCAAGTGACGAAAGTGACGTCATAGTGAAGATTTATGATCGCTCATTTTTAGGACTATTTTTTTAATGCCTGGCTGGTGATCGACTGACACACCCTCCGAGATCGACCGGTAGCTCGCGATCGACGTAATGAGCACCCCTGCTTTACAGAATAAACACATTTGAAAAAACAAGTGCAACTGTACTTATTTGCACAAAAGTGTTAACATTGTATTTCCATGGCATATTGCATTGTAACTAGTTCCACAGCAGTTTCTGTTCTGTTCTTACCTTATCTCATTGATCTCATCTCATACTGTATGTGTCAAATATATGAACATAACAATGAACAGAGTTGTACTTTTTAGATGTCAGGGCCCTATGCAATATGTACACATATTCTTAATATAGTATACATTTTAACTGACCTTTATTTCACTATGTTTGTCTTTTTGTAGGTGGCTAAAATACGCGGTGCTGCTGACCGCCGTCTAACGTTACGTTACTGTGTGTGATACATTGACTAACGTAATGTTACTGTGTGTGATACATTGACTAACGTTACGTTACTGTGTGTGATACATTGACTAACGTAACGTTATGTGTAGGTACTTCATGCAACCCTGCTTAAAAAAAAACACTTGACAAAAAGTATGAATAAGGTAGCGAACTGCAGTGGACGCAACATATTGCCGTGTTTGCAATGACGTTATAACCATAGACATCTTATAAGTAGACGCAGCATTGGTTGCTGTGACGTGAGCAATTTGGCCGCCATCTTGAAGTGGTGATGAGGAGCCAGCGAGCAGCCTAAACTGACAGTTGACAGGTAGCGTTTTCCTGCTCAAATGAGCGGACTGTTGAAAATAGGAATCGGGGGATTACTTTTCACAAGTAAGATTTAACATTAACGTACTATTGGTTGTATTTTATGAAAATAATATTACCACAGAGTTGAGAAGGAGCAAAGATCTTCAATATTTGTATGTGAAAATCACAAAGAAATCTTCTGGGGGAGGCTGACGCCCCTACAGGGGTTTGGTTTACAAACTTTCAGCCCCACCTAAGACAAAATTCACCAGCCGCCACTGATTATGATGCATTCTCATTTTAGGCAAAGTATAAGACAATACTTTCTTAACAGTATAATTGTAACCAGGAATAAGTCTTCAAGTAACAATATTCAAATACTAACATTGTTGGGTAAAACAGAATTTGGTTTTATTCTGAATCCAGTGAAACAGATTGGTGGTTTTAGCTGATATAAAGACTTTCAGGTGTTTATATATGTTTAAGTATTTGGCAGACGCTTTTATCCAAAGCGACTTACATAAAAAAAATACATATAAAACAATCACTGCAAACATTATCATTTAAGGGAAGAATGTAATAGAAAATATCAATACAAAGTGTCAAGACAGAATAGCAACAGAGATACAGTCTATAGGTCCCTAAGATATATAGATATCTAATGTATTCATACATTGTTTATGTAGGATACACGCATGTATATATCCTAATCATATTGTTTCTTCAACTTAAAAATAGCTTCCCGTTTTTTTCCCCCTTCTCTGGGATTATATTCCCAGTTTTGATCTCGGACGTCTGGTCACTTATAGCGTATAAGAATATTATATTACTGTTAAGCAAACTATGAATAATAAAACACGCCAAAACATGTGTCTGTTATCATAGCACGTATGACAAAAAAGCGCGTGAAAATCAGTGGTATTCAGTGAGGTAAGATGAATTAAATGCGCTGACAGTTCATTGCTCCTGCCAAATGAATTGCACTGAATGGAGCGGATTACCACTCCAAGATGGCGGCCACGCGTCTCGTCTGCGCCAGTAGGCAGTAGCGCTCCATGCTGCGTTTACTTATAATGGGACGGCGTGGCGCAGTGGAAGAGTGGCCGTGCGCAACCCGAGGGTCCCTGGTTCAATCCCCACCTAGTACCAACCTCGTCATGTCCGTTGTGTCCTGAGCAAGACACTTCACCCTTGCTCCTGATGGGTGCTGGTTAGCGCCTTGCATGGCAGCTCCCTCCATCAGTGTGTGAATGTGTGTGTGAATGGGTAAATGTGGAAGTAGTGTCAAAGCGCTTTGAGTACCTTGAAGGTAGAAAAGCGCTATACAAGTACAACCCATTATAAGATGTCTATGGTTATAACGTTAACAGTGAGTTTATAGCCTCACTGATTTAACTACACAGAAAATAAAAGTCACGTTACTTAGCCAATAAACGTTATCTTACATTCAAAACTTACCCTTCTTTGTGCAACTTCAAATGTCGAACGAAGTTGGAAGTTGTTGCGCCTCCGCCTGTAATATTCGAACTGCGTGATTTGCATATGGCAATTCGTTTTTTGTTGACCAAGTCGTAGTTTTCATTCCCGAACGAAACCAATTTTGGCATAATTGTTTCTCACTGGCACGTTGTTGGACAACTCTTGTTCATTGGTTCTCCTGCAATTTGATTGGATGAATGCTGTGTGATGAAAACATCCATCCATCCATCCATCCATCTTCTTCCGCTTATCCGAGGTCGGGTCGCGGGGGCAGCAGCCTAAGCAGGGAAGCCCAGACTTCCCTCTCCCCAGCCACTTCGTCCAGCTCCTCCCGGGGGATCCCGAGGCGTTCCCAGGCCAGCCGGGAGACATAGTCTTCCCAACGTGTCCTGGGTCTTCCTCGTGGCCTCCTACCGGTCGGACATGCCCTAAACACCTCCTTAGGGAGGCGCTCGGGTGGCATCCTGACCAGATGCCCGAACCACCTCATCTGGCTCCTCTCGATGCGGAGGAGCAGCGGCTTTACTTTGAGCTCCCCCCGGATGACAGAGCTTCTCACCCTATCTCTAAGGGAGAGCCCCGCCACCCGGCGGAGGAAACTCATTTCGGCCGCTTGTACCCGTGATCTTGTCCTTTCGGTCATAACCCAAAGCTCATGACCATAGGTGAGGATGGGAACGTAGATCGACCGGTAAATTGAGAGCTTTGCCTTCCGGCTCAGCTCCTTCTTCACCACAACGGATCGATACAGCGTCCGCATTACTGAAGACGCCGCACCGATCCGCCTGTCGATCTCACGATCCACTCTTCCCTCACTCGTGAACAAGACTCCGAGGTACTTGAACTCCTCCACTTGGGGCAAGATCTCCTCCCCAACCCGGAGATGGCACTCCACCCTTTTCCGGGCGAGAACCATGGACTCGGACTTGGAGGTGCTGATTCTCATCCCAGTCGCTTCACACTCAGCTGCGAACCGATCCAGTGAGAGCTGAAGATCCTGGCCAGATGAAGCAATCAGGACCAAATCATCTGCAAAAAGCAGAGACCTAATCCTGCAGCCACCAAACCGGATCCCCTCAACGCCTTGACTGCGCCTAGAAATTCTGTCCATAAAAGTTATGAACAGAATCGGTGACAAAGGGCAGCCTTGGCGGAGTCCAACCCTCACCGGAAACGTGTCCGACTTACTGCCGGCAATGCGAACCAAGCTCTGACACTGATCATACAGGGAGCGGACCGCCACAATCAGACAGTCCGAAACCCCATACTCTCTGAGCACTCCCCACAGGACTTCCCGAGGGACACGGTCGAATGCCTTCTCCAAGTCCACAAAGCACATGTAGACTGGTTGGGCAAACTCCCATGCACCCTCAAGGACCCTGCCGAGAGTATAGAGCTGGTCCACAGTTCCACGACCAGGACGAAAACCACACTGTTCCTCCTGAATCCGAGGTTCGACTATCCGGCGTAGCCTCCTCTCCAGTACACCTGAATAGACCTTACCGGGAAGGCTGAGGAGTGTGATCCCACGATAGTTAGAACACACCCTCCGGTTCCCCTTTTTAAAGAGAGGAACCACCACCCCGGTCTGCCAATCCAGAGGTACTGCCCCCGATGTCCACGCGATGCTGCAGAGTCTTGTCAACCAAGACAGCCCTACAGCATCCAGAGCCTTAAGGAACTCCGGGCGGATCTCATCCACCCCCGGGGCCTTGCCACCGAGGAGCTTTTTAACTACCTCAGCAACCTCAGCCCCAGAAATAGGAGAGCCCACCACAGATTCCTCAGGCACTGCTTCCTCATAGGAAGACGTGTTGGTGGGATTGAGGAGGTCTTCGAAGTATTCCCTCCACCGATCCACAACTTCCGCAGTCGAGGTCAGCAGAACACCATCCGCACCATACACGGTGTTGGTAGTGCACTGCTTCCCCTTCCTGAGGCGGTGGATGGTGGTCCAGAATCGCTTCGAAGCCGTCCGGAAGTCGTTTTCCATGGCTTCCCCGAACTCCTCCCATGTCCGAGTTTTTGCCTCCGCGACCGCTGAAGCCGCACACCGCTTGGCCTGTCGGTACCTGTCCGCTGCCTCAGGAGTCCCATGAGCCAAAAGAACCCGATAGGACTCCTTCTTCAGCTTGACGGCATCCCTCACCGCCGGTGTCCACCAACGGGTTCTAGGATTACCGCCACGACAGGCACCAACTACCTTGCGGCCACAGCTCCAATCAGCCGCCTCGACAATAGAGGTGCGGAACATGGTCCACTCGGACTCAATGTCCAGCACCTCCCTCGTGACATGTTCAAAGTTCTTCCGGAGGTGGGAATTGAAACTCTCTCTGACAGGAGACTCTGCCAGACGTTCCCAGCAAACCCTCACAATGCGTTTGGGCCTGCCAGGTCTGTCCGGCATCCTCCCCCACCATCGCAGCCAACTCACCACCAGGTGGTGATCGGTAGAAAGCTCCGCCCCTCTCTTCACCCGAGTGTCCAAAACATGAGGCCGCAAATCCGATGACACAACTACAAAGTCGATCATAGAACTGCGGCCTAGGGTGTCCTGGTGCCAAGTGCACATATGGACACCCTTATGCTTGAACATGGTGTTCGTTATGGACAATCCGTGACGGGCACAAAAGTCCAATAACAAAACACCACTTGGGTTCAGATCCGGGCGGCCATTCTTCCCAATCACGCCTCTCCAGGTTTCACTGTCGTTGCCAATATGAGCGTTGAAGTCCCCCAGTAGAACGAGGGAATCACCCGGGGGAGCACTCTCAAGTACTCCCTCGAGTGAATCCAAAAAGGGTGGGTACTCTGAGCTGCTGTTTGGCGCGTAAGCGCAAACAACAGTCAGGACCCGTCCCCCCACCCGAAGGCGGAGGGAAGCTACCCTCTCGTCCACCGGGTTGAACTCCAACATGCAGGCTCTGAGCCGGGGGGCAACAAGAATTGCCACCCCAGCCCGTCGCCTCTCACTGCTGGCAACGCCAGAGTGGAAGAGAGTCCAGCCCCTCTCGAGAGAACTGGTTCCAGAGCCCTTGCTGTGCGTCGAGGTGAGTCCGACTATATCCAACCGGAACTTCTCTACCTCGCGCACTAGCTCAGGCTCCTTCCCCCCCAGCGAGGTGATGAAAACAACGTAGATCTAATTTGATTGGCTGTTGTACTGACAGCACACCAGCTGACAGGAACAACACGCTGATAAGACACAGACGAAGAAAATTAAAAATACGGAGCGCTTCCAAATAACTTTTTAAGCTTTGGATTTTGGGGAAAGTGGCAAGTCATGTCAAGTCAAAAGGCTCAAGTCCAAGTGAAGTTACAAGTCATTGATGTTAAAGTCTAAGTCGAGTTGCAAGTCTCTTCACATTTTGTCAAGTCGAGTCTAAAGTCATCAAATTCATGACTCGAGTCCAAGTCATGTGACTCGAGTCCACATCTCTGTTTTTTTCCACATACTCTTAAGTACTGGTGATCTTACTTGAGTATAATTTGTGGTTACTCTACCCACTTCTGACAATAACCTCAAAAGTTTAACTGTTTGTGTTTGCTGTCCATCTGTATGTTAGTTACCATGAATTGATTAACGTGGACCCCGACTTAAGTTAAAAAACGTATTCGGGTGTTACCATTTAGTGGTCGATTGTACGGAATATGTACTGTACTGTGCAATCTACTAATACAAGTTTCAATCAATCAGTAAGCATTCTAGATGACAACAACACTGTACCATTTCTGAGTCTGTACTAGGAACGGTTAAATTTTATGTAAAAAATAAAAACAATTATTAAGCCTAATTTTTGTTTGTCGGTCTGTTAGCTGGCAGGCTACTTCCTGGTTCAAAAAAAGGATACAATTTTTGATGGTTGGGCCAAGAGGAGCTAAACAAATAAATTTAAAAAACTATTACAAAAATACAGTTTGTACATCAAATATGTTCCTGGTTGAAGATGAGAAAGATGAAAAGGTCATATTCGTGTTTGTAGTACATCTGTATGCTAGCAAGCTACTTCCTGCTTGATGACATAAAAAAGGTCAAAAATATAAAATGTTTGTTCCTGCGGTGGGGGATGGAGGCACATATTAATTATAACTCATTATGGCAGCAACAATTGAAAAATAAATCTTTGCAAATTCAAAAAAATGTTTATGTAATGTCTTGATGTGTGTACTTGTTTGTTAGCTAGAATGCTACTTTCTGGTTGTAAAGTACGGCTCGATACTGATAAATCGATACCACCAATACGGAGCTTTATGCTGTAATATCGATTCCTAAATCAAAATGTCGATACTTTTGATACTTTAGTTATTTGAGATAACGTATATCATTAACAGGAAGACAGTGTAAAAAAAACTAAATCCGTGAGATCTTCACTGTAATAATTTTTAGAGGGAAAATGCTAAGGTGGCTCCAGCGATAAAAATACTTTAGAGAAAATAAATGTCTTTCACAAAAATTTAAACAATTATAATGGGGCCATATTTGTGTTTGTTCACTTGTTTGCTAGCTAGCAGGATAATTCCTAAGACACAGGTGTCAAACTCATGCCCGGGGACCAGATTTGGCCCGCCACATCATTTTTTAAAAACAGCCCGCAAAAGCCCTGAAATAATATGAGTCTTAAAGCATTTGATCATTTACTAAATGTAATATTTTCATTGTGACAGACAGAAATACATGTATTGCATGCTATTGAGTATATTTGAAACTTAATCTAATAAAACAACAAATATAATACTATCATTAATTTCAAAATTTTAGAATTAAAACAAAATAAATATCTACTTGAGTTATATCAAAGCAAGTTATTCATCAAATTGTATGAGTTATATCAAAGCAAGTTATTCATCAAATTGTACACTGTAGAAATGACAATAGATTTTACAGTAAAAAACAACAACTGGCAGCTCAGTTGCCAGGATTTTACAGTAAAAAAACCTATAGTACCGTTTTTCCATTTACAGAAATATGCTGTAAAAATCATCGCAAATTTTACGGTGAAGTTGTGGCGACTCAGCTGCCAGTTTTTTGTTTGTTTTTTAACTAAAAATTAAAAAAAAATTTTTTACAGTGTATATAATACAAATATAATAATCAAACGCACAGCAATTAATTTTACAATATCACGAGGTTAATTCTTACACATTTATATACGGTTAAAATCGTCCCTCTTATTGATTGATTGATTGATTGATTGAAACTTTTATTAGTAGATTGCACAGTGAAGTACATATTCTGTACAAATGACCACTAAATGGTAACACCCGAATAAGTTTTTCAACTTGTTTAAGTCGGGGTCCACTTAAATTGATTCATGATACAGATATATACTATTTTCATAATACAGTCATCACACAAGATAATCATCACAGTATATAAATTGAATTATTTACATTATTTACAATCTTAGAGCAGCCATAACTGCGATGTGGCCCTCAGTGTAACCGTGTTCGACACCCCTGTCCAAAGACAAAGAGGGTTCTATCAGTTTAGATTTTGAGACAGGGGAATGGTTCTGTGGTGAGAGAAATATTTTTAAAATCCTGCCTAGTCAAATTTGTGTTTGTTATCCATCCATACGGTTTGTCAGTAAAATATTTCCTTGTTCTTGGAGCACAAAGTAAGATGACAGGACTGTACCATTGTTGGTTCTAAGACATAAGGAACAGTTTCACTCTGACTAAAAAGGAAAATAATTTCCATCCATCCATTTTCTACCACTTGTCCCTTTCGGAGGTCACAGGGGGTGCTGGAGCCTATCTGAGCTGCATTCGGGCGGGTGGCGGGGTACACCCTGGACAAGTCGCCACCTCATCGCAGGGCCAACACAGATAGACAGACAACATTCACACACTAGGGCCAATTTAGTGTTGCCAATCAACCTATCCCCAGGTGCATGTCTTCCCCTCGCAAAAGTTATAGTTGTGTTTATTTGTTCGTCTAGTTTGTGTGCATCTATCTCGACCCAGACTAAAATAAAATGACAAAAATTCCTTGATACGCATTTGTATTTACTGAGAATTTCACTTACATTTTTGGGGGTCGTTCTGGGAATTAGTTTTGTGTTTTTTATGTAACCCTGCGAACACAAATGATCATTTATAAGATGAATACACCAACAGTGACAATACTTCCTGCATTCACGCTCTGTTGGCAATGATGAAGAATGGTTGGAGGTAAAGAATATCCTGCGTGCTTCATATAACGAGCGCACACACACTTTCTGCCTACTTGATGTAATATGCAGCAAGTCTTGATGCAAGACAAGCTCCACCGTGCGCCCGAATGCCTCCCTCCGCACATCATTGCGTGTTTGTGTGTGAGTAAACAGTCACGTTAGTAAATAACACACCGCAATAACGCATTTGTGTGTTTACTTCTCGTGTACGCTCTTGGCTCTCCGTCTTATGTCACCAGTCTGTTTCAGCGCCGGCTCCCTGGCCTCGTACGGTCGCCGTATCTGCGTATGAAGGCGGCACGCCAGCTGGCGATAACTACGTCGGAAAAAAAAAAAATGTGGAAAAAAAAGCACACCCTACGACGAGAGTGCTTCAAACAGATGACATAACAAGTGTTGCGTAACACACGTGGCATCTCATGTCTGGATGTCCTGATAACGCCCGCTCACATCTGACCTATACTCCGAGACAGACACACACACACACACACACACACACACACACACACACACACACACACACACGCGCACACACACAGACGCACACACAGACGCACACGACATGTTCTGTGATCACTGGTGAATGTGTAATGCGCACCTCAGGGCCCAGGCACCTATGACTAGCTGAGATGTGATTAATTCATGACAGCACCGCAAGTTCTGATTGGCCTTCAAACCGAAGCGATAAACAGGAAGAGTGTGATGACTCCTTCCTTTCTCCCCCGCCATCATCTCCGAACCTGGCTTGCAGCAGGAAAACACTCACTTTGAAGGAGAGCTAATACACGGTCTACGGACAAAAGTATTGGGACACTTGGTTATTGCGCACACACACACACACACACACACACACAGGAAAAGCAAGGAAGGGGAGACTTCACCTCACGACATCATCCCGAAGGTGTTTGACGGGGTTGATTTTCGTGTTTCAGCAAGATTTGTTATACACCAGACTCATCGCAGCACTTAAACATATATATATTAATTAATTTTATTTAACTTAATTTAATCAATGTAATGTTATATTCACGTTTAGTTCAGTTTATGAATTTAATGAGATTCAGAATCAGAATCAGAAATACTTTAATAATCCCCAAGGGGAAATTAAGATTTTCAGCACAATCCCATTCAAGATATTACAGGGAGACAGAACAGGATCACTGACGAGTCTGCAAACTTCCGGCACCTCTTACCAAAAAGGTGAGAAACAGGTAAATTAGGGGAAGGGGGTGGTGAGAAAAAAAATATTCAGTCTAAGCCTGGGCCAGACTGAGGCCAAGGGAAAAAAAACTCATAGCCACACACAAACATGTGTGTAAGAGGGAAGCATCAAAGAAAACAAAGGACATTAAAATACATTAAAAGAGCAGAGCTGATGCAACCAGCCACTTCTACACACAGCCACAAAAGTAAAACAACAACAACCCCCCCCAAAAAAAGCAAATATTGCATTAGTGGACATTTGTATATAAGGGGGATGCCCTACAGCAGACCTGGGCCATTATTTTGACTCAGGGGCCACATTGAGAGAAAAAAATGTGCCTTGGAGCCGGTGTGTATATAATATAAATAAATAGATAAATAAATAAATATAAGTATATGTATATTGGAGCGGTATAGCACGGTTGGTAGAGTGGCTGTGCCAGCAACTTCAGGGTTGCAGGTTCGATCCCCGCTTCCGCCATCCTAGTCACTGCCGTTGTGTCCTTGGGCACCTGCTCCCAGTGCCACCCACACTGGTTTAAAAATTTAACTTAGATATTGGGTTTCATAATGTAAAGCGCTTTGAGTCACTCGAGAAAAAGCGCTATGTAAATATAATTCATAATTCACATATGTATATACCTGTAGAAATATGCTATACAGTATGTGTGCTTGGGTCCCGTTTTTGAGGAATACAAATACAAAAACTCACAATAATGTCTGATAAAATGCTAAAAACGTTATGACAGACAACCTCAAAAATCGTTATGGAATTTTTATTTTTTTTTACTGAATCAGACAGCCAGAATGTACATTACAATAAAGAATGTAGGATTTACAATATTAACTATGAACGATAAAACACTGAATATTAACAACATATGAACATCACTCTTTACTATTCAAAACACCTCCTCGATTAACATCTTTTACAATTAAGCAAAACTCAACGAAAATACAACAAACACGGCAAAAGGGTAAAATAAACACCTAAAATCTGAAAATATCACTTTTTTTTGCAGAACTGTGTTTTAAAAATTTGCTTTTGCATCTGTCCCTGACACCTGCCTTTAGGCTGGCTGCGCTGGAAACAAACCCCACCGACACTGCTTGGTGACTTGTCTGAGCTGTGACGTAATTACCGTAATGGTAAATGGGTTATACTTTCTACCTTCAAGGTGCTCAAAGTGCTTTGACACTATTTCCACATTCACCCATTCACACACTGATGGCGGGAGCTGCCATGCAAGGCGCTAACCACGACCCATCAGGAGCAAGGGTGAAGTGTCTTGCTCAAGGACACAACGTACGTGACTAGGTTAGTAGAAGCTGGGGATCGAACTAGGAACCCTCAGGTTGCTGGCACGGCCACTCTCCCAACTGCGCCACGCCGTCCCCTAATAATAATAGTAATAACTTGTATGTCACTCAAAAGCGCAGATTCCAACCATATAAATACTTTCTATAGTTCAAGACTTACGGTCATTTGAAAACAGCCCTGCACATCATAATGGCGTCTACAGTTTCGATGTTCAAGGTCTAAAAAATTATTTGGAAACGTCCGGCGGGCCGGATTAAAAATCTTAACGGGCCGTAATTTGCCCAGGCCTGCCCTACAGCTTACCTCTTGATGCCGGCCAGTCAGAGGAGCTTATTTCTAACAGAGGATTAATTGAGGGCTGGCATTGAGGACAACATCAATAGAGAGCAAGATCATGCAAGTCATCAAGTAGGACGATAGAGGTCATCTTTTAAAGCTACATTCACACTTCAGGGTATGATGCCTAATTCGGATTTTTTGTTAAATTGGACCTTTCTATGTACGGTAGTCGTTCACATTACCCAAAAAATATGCCATTTCTATGTACAGTATGTCTACTGCAGAGGTGTGCAAACTTTTCCCCCTGAGGGTCCCACACTAAAAAAAAACCCTCAAAAGACGCAAGAGGCCGTTTTGATATATTTCACTTTCAAAACCAACACAATACATCAAGGGTCTTCAACGTTTTCTGGCCAAGGACCCCCAAACTAAAGGGGAGATAGGGCAGGGACTCCCCCTACTTATATATCCTGTATATAATTGTGATTATGTTTGAAATGAAACAGGTTATTGTGTAAGTTATTTAAATGATAGAGAACAGTGGAAACTCGGCTTACGAACCTCTTTATTTCATTACTTTTTTAGTGCATGTAAGCATGCCAAGTGTGTGTGTATGGCGGGGCGACGTTGGGTTTAAGGTGGGATGGGGGGCCCTTCCAGAGTTTTATACAATGCAACCTGGATTTACAAGCCCCTTTATCTGCAAACTTTTCAGTTTGGCCAAATATGCCTTTGTGTGCAAACCATGTCACATCGCTTCCTCTGCAGTACACTAGGCGCCGCTGTTTTGAAGAGGCGGAGCCCCCTACATCACACCCTGTTTACGCAGTCCATTACTCGGTCGCCACTTCTCAGTGCTTCAGCATGTGTTTCTTTTCTCGCCATTCCCCTTGCAAGTTTGGTTTATTTTGTTACTCAACATGGGTCCAAAAAAGTAAACAAACCAGCCAGGAAACAAGGAGGGAATGGCTGAACATAAAGAGGGAACCCTTGCCCTCCTCCCTCTGCCTTGTCCGCCTCATGACGGCATGTTCTGACCGCATCTGCCTTTCGTGGATAGCAAAGTAAAAAATATTTTTGCTTAATTTAGGCTTTTTTTAAATTATTATAGTAACACAATTGTTAAAGTTTTTGGGAGCACCATGTCAAAATTGGTTTGGTCATGTGTGGGTTTTCCTGTGTTTTGGTGTTTTAATTCCTGTGCAGTGTTATTTCTACTTTCTACTTCCTGTGTTTAGAATCTCTTCCTGTCCTGGTGCTCTTGTTTTGTCAGTATTTCCTGTTTGGTCTCTGTGTTTTGAAGCACTTTTACTTTCTGTTCCATGTCCTGTCAGCACACCTGTTTCTCATTAATTAGTTATATTTAGTTCCACCTGGGTCCCTCCTTCAGTAAAAAAAAATAATGAAGGAAGCAAATAGATACCTACTAAACCGTCCAATGTGGGATGTCTGTAGGAGTGTTTTCATGCATATTTATATGTGCTATTGTAATGTAATCAAGCTAGAGTCGTTAGCATTAGCTAATATGCTGACACATTTACGAATGTCTGTGTTAGTATTATTAACTTACAATGTCATTCTTTTTGTATTGTTTCAGTTTCATAAATTCACCAAAACGTCAGCGTGGCATTATTCAGTCTGTTTAGCTGATTGGAGAGCTAGCTTCCGCAGCTAGTGGGTCCATGACAATGACTTCGGTTTTGTTTGATCAGCCGTTTTACTGCCGTGTTACAGGCATCATTTAGAAACACTTAAGGTATGTAAATAAACATTTACAAA